>NC_139700.1:53935876-54158376 GCF_964188405.1 Protomyctophum parallelum
TTCAGTCCTTTGGTTCTGTTGAGTACTGGGCCAGACTCAGGGTACCCATGGAACAGGCCATGCAACTGTATAAGGAAAGAGTGAAGGCCTTGGGATATATCAGCACTACACTCAATGAGGAGAAACAGGTACATTATGTAAAGTAACTGACTGATGTACCAACAGACATACCTAAACTGTGGTGACATTAGAAAATGTGTGGTATGAAATAGTGAGTAGTCATGGCTCACTATTGTATGTCGGTGTTACTAAATAAACACACTGTGGAGCTGAGCTGTTGTGCGGACTTCCTCTTCTTCTTTATTATTCCAGGTAACAGCCAAGTTAAAATGTGTGTTAACCCCTAACCCCCCTGACGCCCATATGCACTGCATAAAAGAAACACATTAAAACTCTTAATTTGTGTCCTGATCTTTAGGCCTCGGCCACGAACCTCCCACCCCAGCTGGCGTCGCCCGGCAGCAGCTCCACCAATGAGCTCAACGTCACGATCCGTTGCTGTTGCAGCCTTTCGGTCCCGGGCGGCAGACCGCCGCCCAGCTCTTACGTCGTCTATCGGTTCTTCGACTTCCCCGACCACGACACCCGCGTGGTGCCGGACTGCTGCGAGCCTCGCTTCGACGACCACGTGTCCTACCCGGTGGCCATGGACGCGGACCTGGACGGCTACCTGAAGGCCAAGGCGCTGCAGCTGTACGTGTTTGACGACCGGGAGGAGCGGGTGGACACGTACCTGGGCAAGGCCCAGGTGCCACTGCTCTCGCTGGCCCACGACAAGGCCGTCACCGGTAAGAACGCCTGCTTGACTGACTTGAGATTTAGCATCACCATCACCAAGGCAAGGTGATTGGCTGATCGAGGGCTACATTGAGCTGATTTGATCCCCACAACTCTCATCCCTATTTTTGGAATATAATTATTGGTGAGACGTTGCATCGTGAGCTTGTAGATAGTCCATGATAGAATTTTTTAATATTTGAAAACAGGGCTTCACCACTCAAACCCTATATATTTGGTTGACCAGAGTCCCACAGGGGTCTGTACTTTTGTCCATGTACAGTACACCAAACGTCTTACCGCTTGTACATAGCAGATCTACAGTACAAGCTCACAATGTAATGCATTGCAGCGGAACACATTTTGAGCATGTAGATCTGCTATAGTTGCCAGCTATCCGCTCAGCCTATTTTCGAATATAGGCGAGGGAGGCTATAAGGTTCATGTAGTCAAGTGGCTAATGTGGGCAATAAACCTGATACTAAAACTCTCTTTTGTTCCTCAGGTGTGTTTGAGTTGATCGACCTGTCCGGGCACTCTGTCGGCCACATTGAACTCACACTGAAGTGGAAGTTTACGTACCTCCCTCCGCCAGGCTCCACCATGACCGTAGAACAGGCCAAGTTCATCCTCCCTCCGCCAGGCTCCACCATGACCGTAGAACAGGCCAAGTTCATCCTCCCTCCGCCAGGCTCCACCATGACCGTAGAACAGGCCAAGTTCATCCTCCCTCCGCCAGGCTCCACCATGACCGTAGAACAGGCCAAGTTCATCCTCCCTCCGCCAGGCTCCACCATGACCGTAGAACAGGCCAAGCTCACCCCCAGAGACAAAGCAGTCAAGTTACCTAACGAGGCTGAGGGGACTCTAACTAACGAGGCGGAGGGGACTCGACGACACGATGCGAAAGAAGGGAAGAGGGAAGAGAAGAACATGAAAGAAGTTGAACTGAAGAAGGAGGAGGAGGAGAAGGAAACGGAGACAACTCCTCCTCATCTCTCCGCTTCGCTCCCCGCTATGTCGAGCTCAAAGGTAAGAGTGAGGACCTGAATTAACACATTTTGGACTGAGGTCAATTTAAAGAAATGGCTTCTAAATCCTTACATTTTTCTGAAAAACCCATGTTTCTATGTCAGTGGTGCTCAACCTTTTTCATGTCAAGGACCCCCAGAATTATCTCTATTGGGCCACGGACCCTCATCTCAAAATATGTAGTTCCAGGGACCCCCCAGAAGCCAATATTTTAGTTAAACATGAAATATATATTCAAAGATTTGCACAACATTTTCACGACTTTTCAAAGGTCTAAATAGCAGATCTACAAGCTCGTAGCGCGCCAGCTTGTAGATCTGCTATTTTTCAATAGCTAAAGCATAACATAATGCTCAAAACACCAAAAGGATTAATGGTGAATGAGGCAACGTTTAGCTGTTCTTGGAACAGTAATACTGTACATGGACATTGATTCCAATATCTTCGACATATCAGCTACTGTATGTTGATAGTCTTCAACACAGGCATTCTCTCCTGACTGACACTGTTGTTATCATAGGCTCCGCTACCAAAGCCCAGGCTGAAGCCCCAGACCAAACAAAAAGCTGTTTCTAAGAGAGTAACCTTCATTGACAACACGGCCACAGAGGAGCAGGTGAGATTCCACTGCAAATGAACCTCAAAGAAACATGTTGCTCTGGGGAGGATGAGGGACTACAATGAAATATTGGGTTCCTCGAAAGGACTACATGTGCAATATTCTTTCCAGTAAAGGCAACGCTTTCCGTTATTTGTTGAATTCTAAGAAATCGTTAGGCTATTGGTAGTGTGCTCCACCGACTGAGCTACACGGACACATAACTTCGCACACAACTTCATTATCCACCATTTTTGGGTCACGCATGGGCGAGGCATGGCTGTGTACAGGGGTTCATGCTGCTTCTCTCGGGCAGGTTGCAGACAGAAGTATGGAGAATGTACCACTAGACAAAGGAGGACATGCAAAGCTACCACCTGTCAAGGTAAGCGGAAAGACTAAAGCAAAATGTTATACTTCATTGCATGAGGCCCCCTGAAAATAACTGAATTTCAATGCGTTCCATTGCATTGTTCAGCTCAGCAAAGCTGAACTTTTCGAAAGGGGATATTGATCTTGAATTGTAGGAGTTATTTAAAGCGCCACCTGGTGGTCACCAGTTTAGGCTCTGAGTGCCAATTCTCCCATTATAAAGAAAGAAAGAATTTGTAATTCTATTATACATGTAATGTGCATGTCATCACCTGTACACCAGATTAGAGGATTATAATTTTTTTATTCCCAAAGGGATACGTCTTTACGCCCGTGGCATCCATTACTTAATAGGCAATTAGACGTCTTGACGTTTTTGGCTACTAAACCGTTTTAAAGGGTAACCGTGGAAATGAATTTCGCTCAATAGAGTATCAATCCTTTCCGAATTGTATTAGTTAGTTGTGTCACTTGGCAAAATTGTCAAGGTGCTTCTGTGTGAAACGAGTTAGAGTTGTGTGCAGGGCTGGACTGGGACAAAAATTCGGCCCGGGAATTTCCGCGTGAATTTGGCCCAGACCGGCCCACCACTCTGTCGCGACACACACAAACAAACAAGCCATAATACCACCACTTTTACAGAACAACATAGGCCTAAATGATACAAACCAAAACCAAAAACACCACCCTGGTTGTGTGTGTAGGGTGGTTTACGTGATATTGCACTTAGCCCTGTAAACATGACTCTCGTATTCATACGAGAGTCATGACGCAACTTCACCCTGGTTTTTGCAGACGCTACATTTACAAATAATTAAAATATATAAACATTCGCATTTCAAATATAAAGTACTCACAAAGTGTCCCACGGGTGTTAGTTAGTAGCAGCGCCAGCGATTAGAATTTCTGCATCCCGCGTGGTTTAATAAAAAGCATTTTTATCCGAGGTGTTATTTTGCCATTGGCTTTCAACTACGCGCCCCTATCGGTCGGGAGGAGGGTGGCACTCGGTGTGTTCGATATAGGTACGCTGACCGCCCTGCCAATACAGACTAATAGGCGAGTGCAACTGTGGATTTCCCAAACAAACCCTGTTTGAAAAAAGTAGCCGGAGAGCTCGGACAAAAATGCTTTTTATTAAAGAACGCGGGACGCAGCAATTCTAATCGCTCGCGCTGCTACTAACTAACACCCGTGGGACACTTTGTGAGTACTTTATATTTGAAATCTGAATGTTTATATATACGGAAATCTTGTAAATGCAGCGACTGCAAAAAACAGGGCAAAGTTACTGCATGACTGTCATGATAATTATCATGGCAGTCATGTTCCAGGGCTATATTGCACTGTGAACCCAGGTTGTAACTCCAGCACCTCCAAGCGCAGAAGACGTAACCCCAACACCTCCACCACACGCAGAAGACGTAACCCCAACACCTCCACCACACGCAGAAGACGTAACCCCAACACCTCCACGCGTAGAAGACGTAACCCCAACACCTCCACGCGTAGAAGACGTAACCCCAACACCTCCACCACGCGCAGAAGAAAAAGAGGAGCTAGTGGATGAAGACTTGGAGGTGACTCACTTCTCCGAAGGACAGCTGATCCCAAGCGTGAGCGGACCGAGTGCTCATTCCTACTCGGATGACTCTGAAATTTCAGAAGATATTATTGAAGAAGGTACGTACAGTACGCCGGTACATTTGTTTTGTAAGGTGGTTAACCCATTTTGGGCGGGAGCCCCTTTTGGTGTAGCATAGATCTACAAGCTCATACCGCGCCACCGAGTGGCGTGCTACGAGCTTGTAGGTCTGCTATTTTTTTTAAATCGACATAGATTTTTCGGAAAACTGTCAAGATGTAGAAGACATTTTTTTAATCTGATCTCAGGTCAAAATGGGTTAACTAAAGGTGTTGTTTACTACGGTAATTACATGAACGCAGCATGATTTATTTACTTGTTGCTATCGGAATTCCCTGGTCATTTCACAGGCATTTTTCCTTTCTCACGTAGCTAAAAGGGTAAAAAAAACGAAATCGATTTCACACAGGTCGGGTTCTGCAGTACTCCCTCTGAATCTGCGGCGTGTGTGTGGGGGGGTTAAGGTGTGTGTGTGGGGGGGGGGGGGGGGGGGGGGTTAAGGCGTGTGTGTGTGGGGGTTAAGGAAACAGATCTTGTTTGTGCAAATGGACAATGTTTTTGTTTCCTCACGATATTTCCAGAACGACCATAAATATTAAATGATTCTGCCAATAATCTTAAGAGCGAGATGTTTCCGACTCCATAAATGTTAATGGCGTTGACCTTGCGAGGGCGAGGCTCACGTCTTATTCGCCAGACGCAAACAATGGTCAATATCAACGGCTGTCCCGGTGCTAATGGCTAAAGCAGAGACTGTCTATTCTAATCAATGTATCACACTCCATTTTGTTTCAATTCTCCACAGTGTGTTTTTTTGCACTGACCCTCCTTCCAAACAGAGCTCATTGCCAATTCCAGTGCCATCCCTCTGTTCTGCCTTTTCCATACGGAGAGCCGGGGATCATTGTACCTACTACTCCCTGTTTTAACCCATTCTGAACGGGCACCTGTTTTGGTGTCAGCATCATGTTATGCTTTAGCTATTTAAAAATAGCAGATCTACAAGCTCATATCGCGCCACCGAGTGGCGCGATACGAGCTTGTAGGTCTGCTATTTTTTGAAAAATCGAAGAACGACTGACATTTTTAGAATCTGATCTCAGGTCAGAATGGGTTAATCAGACCAGTGTGTGTCCAGTGGAAACCTCATATGAATCTGATCTCAGGTCAGAATGGGTTAACCATTTATCTTTACACATAAATACTTTGTGACTGGTCTCTTCCTTATGTGAACACCCCCACCGGCCCCTCCCCTTTCCTCCTTGTCCCTCTGACCGTCTCCCTCCAGACATGGAGGGGGCCCCGGGCCCCGCTGAGGGGGAGGATCAGAGCCAATCGATCCAGTCTGACAGTGATGACTGCATTGTTCCTGGACAGGCGTCTGCAGGGAGGAAGGTGGGTGAAGCCAGAGCGCACACACTCAAAAGCCATGCCTCTATTTACCTCACGCAGTCGACTGGACCTCAGAGGCATTGTGTACAAGGATGGAATCAAGGTTACTGGGATTATTGTATTGTGTACATCGTGTACATCGTGTACACATGCAGGGCCGGGGTCTGGTGGCAAGGGAGTACACAACGGACGGGGAAGGAGGAGTTGATCTTCGGTGCCGGAAAACAAAGTTTTGTTATGTCAGGGTTATGATCGATCATTATTCTAAATGTGGTTGCCTGGTGAAATAGTGCTAGTTGTTGCAAAGAAGTTGCAAAATGAGCCAAGCAGACCGGCAGAAGAGGTGCAGCACAAATATGGAGCTCATCTATTTAACAGGACAAACTATATTTATTTATTTCACTTGTTTTTTGTGCAAGAAAGTAATTCCTTATACTAATGAACACAAATTTATCACCATATTCATGCAACCCATGAACATCCATCCATCCATCCATCCATCTTCAACTGCTTATCTGTAGTCGGGTCGCGGGGGCAACAGCTCCACCAGAGAGCTCCAGACTTCCCTCTCCAGAGCAACATTAGTAACTTCCTCCTGGGGGACCCCGAGCGGTTCACGGGGCCATGTTTAGAGATATAACCCCTCCACCTGATCCTTGGTCTTCCCTGGGGTCTCCTCCCAGTGGGACATGCATCGAGGACCGCTCGAGAGAGGCATCCTGACCAGATGCCCTAATCTGGCTCATTTCCAAGCGAAGCAGCAGCGACTCTACTCTGAGTCTCTCTCGCGTGACTTAACTTCTCACCCTATCTCTAAGGGAAATGCCAGCCACCCGCCATAGAAAACACATTCCAGCCGCTTGTATCCGCGACCTTATTCTTTTGGTCATGCCCCACACTTCATGACCATACAGTAGGTGAGAGTAGGAACGAAGATTGCTCATAGACAGCCAACCCCACCTTGAACTTTTTAAAGTATGTACAGTATACTAATTCCAGTATAAATATCATGTATTTTGAGTATGAAATAAGGCAAATTACTATACTAGATGGGGAATGCAACTAAAAGGAATATTTTGTTGATAGGGTTCTGCTTAAAATACATTACGTCTTGTGGGCTCACCTTGAGTCACAAATATGATTACTTTAGACTTGACTAATGCTAACCCTGTACACTGATGACTCGTGACTTCACTGGGACTTGAATGTTTAAAACTTGTCACACACAACATCAATTCATATCACCTTACTGACTTCATCAACTAACTAGTAATGCTACAGTATTAGTCAGAAATCCCGTCACTGACACCTAGTGTCAGGAGCCTGAACATACAAAATGTATTGTGTTGTAATGGTCAATACTAGTGCTACACTGTATTACATGTTAACAGTTCTACTGCGTAACCCGTGTTCCCCGCTATTTAATCCATGTGTCAGTGCTGCGTAATACGCTAAACCCGCTATTTGTTTAATGTGTTTTATTCGCCATTGTTTTTTTATAATTAAAAAGAAAGAGCAGATTTGTCGTGGACCTGGTGACGAGGCCTTTGGAGACCGGAAATCAAGCCATGCTCTGGGCTGCTAGGGCTTCTGGGAAAATGAGTTAAATGCAAGTGAACGGGCGGTTTGTTTGGACTACAACATGCTGTGGAGGCTGTTTTGGTTTCGCATTGTAATGGTGGCATGTTTTTCTTTTCAACAACAAACCATGGGACTATTTTCGCAGATCAAAGCTGCAAATCCTTCGCCGTATGCTCCAAAGGTAATAGATCAATCTTGGCAGCCTAGATAGGATGGATAGATTAATCTAAGGCCCCTTAAGAGTACAATGGTTGGGTTCAAACCTGTCCTCAAGGAGGAAATTAAAAGTACAGTGTCAGTCACTACTAAGTTCTGCTGTGCTTGTTTACTATGAATTCAAATGGCATTTTGACCGGTGGTGGGAAACGTTATTGGCTTTTTGCCATCAGGCTCGGGAGTTGAACCCCTGTGGCGTGCCTTCCGGCTGGCTCGGCGCCCAGGCGGTTGAGCTAACCGTCCGGGATATCAGCTATTTTCAAATGGCCGAAATGTATATATAGGGCTGAAGTTGATTATGTATGTTTTCTAATTATAATCAAAATCTACAAACTAACTAGTAACTAAAATTTTCAAATAATTGTAGTGGAGTGAAAGTACAATATTTGCCTCTGTGGAGTAGAAGTACTGGAAATTGGAAATACTCAAGTAAAGTTAAAAAAGACCAAAAAAATTGTACTTTACTGTATACAGTAGTAAATGTACTACTCCACCACTGATTATGACTAGTTTGGGACTCGAGGACTTGGGCTTGCCTTGGGACGTGTCCTGTCGTGAGCTGTGTTTGATGATTGCTAATGGAATTTGACTGATGCTTTCCATGCTCTTCCTCAGCCGGACCAGTGCCTGCGCGTGGAGATAGCGTCTCTGAGCCTGAGGCCAGAATCCCGGGCGGCCCGAGACCCCAGCGTGGTACGTCTGTTTGTGGAGTACTCCCTCCTGGACCTGCCCTCGGAGGAGACCCCTCTGTCCCTGCCCAAACCCCAACCGGGCAAGAGCAGCCACTATCACTACAGCAACGGTAATATACCCACTTCAGCCAAAACAAAAGGCCCTTTGGCTCCTGGACTACAACTGTAGTATTTTGAAATCAATGAATTGACAGGGAGCCAGTGTAACGATCTGAGAACTGCAGTGATATGATCCACTTTCCTGGTATTGCTTTGGACTCGAGGAGCAGCATTCTCTCTGCAGCTGTCTGGTCCATTTTTAGGGAGGCTTGTAAAGACCTCATTACAGTATGCATAGACACGTTTTTCCAAATCCTACTGAGACATGAAGTACTTTCATCCCTGATATTTGAGGTGATACTCGGCTGACTTTGTAAATGTCTGCGGCTGTCTTGCTGTTGGAATTCCATGACTACACCAAGATTTCTTGGTGGTATTGTTGAATATTTCAACGACTATTGCATATGATGAGATTGCGGGTTCTATCTTGAAGAGAGGAAAAACGTTGGGACCTACAATATTTGAATTTATCATGCTATTTATGAAACTCTTATTGATCCTTAAAATGCTAGTCTAAATGCTTAATTAATATTATATTGCTGTTGACATTAATAGTGAATCATCACTATAGTTGTGGAGTCAAGAGAGTGTGTTATGACCAGAAGTCCTCATGGTCCTTTTGGGAGTTACGGATCATACTGTACTGTGAATACCACTCCACTACTTAAAAGTTACAGATGAAAAATGAAAGACTTATTGAAGTTCTATGACAGAAAATATGAATACAGGGAGCTCTATGACAGAAAATATGAATAGAGGGAGAGTGTGTTTTTATGTAAAATATCATAGTAAAATAGCAGCAAAGTAGCACCTGAAATGCATGTTTACAGTACATAACTCCCAAGCTCTTGGAACAATGTTTTCCTTCTTTACACAACTCTAAATTTACCAATCAGTATATTGTCATATTTGGGAAACCCCATTCACCTACAGTAGCACATACTGTATGTTGGCTAAAAACACACCACCAGTGCTGTGCTAATGTTCCTGGTCTAGTCTGTCTAGTAGTGCGTGGGTGCTTTTCTTTGTCCTGTCCTGACTGTCAATGATCCAGCAGGCTGTGCCGTGTGTTGTTTCTCCTTCACAGTGATTCACCTGGACGTGGAGAATAACAGGGCGAGACGAGAGCTGTTGAAGGCGGTCCTCGAGGGACGCAACCCACAAATGGACAGGTACTGTAGAAAGTAGTCTGACAAGAGAAGCATATGCCTTCTGACTGATCGCAACATCTCCGAGAGATGTTCTTTTTTTAGCATGTTGTCTGTAATGGAAGAAGAACCCATATACCGATCATAATTTAACTTTTCTTTTTTTAATCAGTGTTAGTTATGTTGTCGATGTGTCCTGATCTCACTATTTCAAGTATCATTAAGCCCTATTCGAACACTTTGAAAAGAATGGTTGTTCTACAAGCTCACAATGCCTTGCATGCATCGCCATGAATTGTAAGCTGCTATTTGAAAGGTTTTTCTTACTTGCCCAAAATAGGGATGTCAAGTTCAAAGTGGTTAATCTTTCAAATTGATCAGAAAGTTTTGAATGTTTTGTCAAAATCAGTGGGCTAGGTAATCTGGCATCGCCAGTCGGGTTCTAGAGTAGAAGCCAATTTTTCCTCACAAAATATGTCATTTTCCAGCTCAGACAAAAGAATGCCATTATATTTGAAAGACATCTTATTGCTTTTGGACTACACATACCAGTGTTATTTAAAAATGTATGGATTGCCGTTATTCATAGTATGGATTTCCGGTGGTTAGGTGACCACCGAACTACAACATGACGCCACGAGCCGCGGTGAAGAGCAAACCACCGCCACCGCCCCAGCCCTTCTCTCTGTTTTTACTCACCACCGCTCAATGTTATTTCAGCTCCGGTGGTCACCTCACCACCGGAGCGGTGGTCACCTCAACACCGAAAATCCAGACTATGAATGAGCCTTTAGCGGTCAACCACCTTCTCAAGCTCCTGGCCCTGGGGTTGTTTTAATGAACAGCATCCGGTTCACCGTGGTGAGCGAGCCGCCAGAGGAGGAGGAACAGGAAAGGGAGTGTGAGGATGTGGGCGTGGCCTATCTCAGAATCCCCGACATCTTGGAGAAGCAGCGGGACCTGATTGAGACCAATCTGAACGGTTGGTGCACACACACACACACACACACACACACACACACGTATAGGCTACACCAGGGGTGGGGCAACTTTGACAATGGAGAGGGCCACAATAGTTCCACACTCGCTCCAGAGGGCCACATTGCATATAATAAAATAAATGCCTTTAATTATAGTTGTGTTAACTTCATGAACTAAATACAAATACAGAAAATACAAAATACAAAAATTCTAATACTAGTCATTCAGCTTGCATGTTTGGAACAGCTGAAATAATTACTATATCAATATTCGGATATTAACTGCGGGCCGCATTAAGTGAAGGTGGGGGCTGGGGGGCGCATGTGGCCCCCCGTCTGCCCATCTATGGCCTAAAGTATAGAAATTAATCAATAACTGTTTTGTGTCACTGCATATTATGCAGTGATGTATAATATCTACTATCTCAATCTGGGTGTTCCTCTCCCCCATTCTTCTCCCCTGTTTCACACAGTATTTGGATCCTACAATAGTATTTATGTCTTTCTGATCTCGGAACACTCCCTTTTCTCCTTTTTGTATTTGTTCATGACATGTATTAATGTGCCTATTCTATGCTCTGTTGATGCATGAATATTTTTGTGTTGTCTTGTTTAGCCTAAATGTACCTCCGTGCTGTCTACATATCAAGTATTCAAGTATGGTATTTAATCAATCAATCAATCAAATGCACACTCGTGTGCACTTTTCCAGCTTGTATATCAACTGTACTGCTTCGTTGAGAGCTTCAACAAAGCAAAAAGCATACAGGCATACACACCATTACAAAACAAGTACCATGTAATATAATAGGCATATTTTAGGCTTTAGGGTGAGCCGATGTAATAAAATGTGTTCCTGTGTTCCCTCTAGTGGTGGATGCAGAGGACAGCAGCTCGGTGGTAGGAAGTCTAATGGTGTCTGTAGAGGGACTGGAGGCTCTGCAGTCCATCATGGAAGACCCTGACCATGACTACACACCTGAAGACCCAGACCATGACTACACACCTGTCTCCTCTCTGCAGACACTGACTTCAAATGAGTTCTGAAATTAACACTCACAGTGTTGAATACATCGGTACAATACATTGTTTTTCTTCCCACAACTGTTCAATAGAGCACCGAAGTCATGACGTAACTCGCTCATCCCAACGATTCCCCTGGTTCGCGGAAGTAATTTCTCTATGGAGAACAACATGGGGTGATCTTAATATCGTCTACTATAAGCGTTGTGGTCCAACAATAAACAAGCTGTCTCTGCGTTATTGTCAGGGAGGTGTCTCTGTATCGTTTGCAACAGTCAGTCACTCATACTGTATGTATATGATACAGTCTGCTTCAAGGAAAATCTAACTAATTCAGCAGCAGTAACATTAGCGTTTTCTCTCAGTCAATTGATTCTTCATATCCATATGAGTGAAGCGGCCGGGATGACATGTTTATTTTTCAAACACAGTTGTTATATGAGGCGATCTAAAATCGCCTCAATGGGGATTTCAATGCAACTAAACAAATACATGAACCTGGGGACTGACGCCCTCTACTGAAAGTGACGTCAGACTTCGGTGCTCTATAACTTAATCGCTAATTATTTAAAAAAAGCAAGAGGGTTGCACACACCCAGTCCCTTGCTGGTGCTGGACAAAACAAGAGGGTTGCGCACGCCCAGTCCCTTGCTGGTGCTGGACAAAGGTATAGATAGATAGATACAGTGCAAATGAAAAGGAAGTCCGCACAACAGCTCTGCTCCACAGTGTTTTATTTATTTAACCCATTCTGGGTGGGAACCCCTTTTGGTGTTTTAAGCATTATGTTGTACTTTAGCTGTTGAAAAATAGCAGATCTACAAGCTCATAGCATGGCACCGAGTGCCGCGCTACGAGCTTGTAGGTCTGCTATTTTTGAAAAATCGTGAAAATGCGGCACAAATCTTTGAAAATATATTCTTTCGGAGCGAACGTTTTTTTTTTTTTGACACCAACATAAATAATAATGACGACGTTTCGCCATGACTGGCCTTCATCAGGTGTTTTGGGATATCTGACAGCAGAGAGAGAGAGAGTGAGGGAGGAGGAGGAGAGGGGTGTTATAGTGTTAGGATTGTCATGCCCCTCAAAATGGAATGATAGGATTCAAGTTAAAAATCATCAAATCTTTTAAGGATTTAACCACATGTGTCTGTTTACTGGGCCTTTCATAATACGCGAACATCAAGCTTGTGGATTGACTATTTTCGCTGAAGAGATTTGGTGTGGAGAGTAAAAAGGAGGGGGCAACCCCATAGGCCTGTAGGCCTATATCGAAAACAACTTTAAAAACAATGGATTTTTTTTAATGCCGTTTACGAAACACAGAATAACTTTGGCCTTCTGTTCTTTTTGTGAGACATACACTTGAACTGTTGAATACTGTATATCCTCAGATGTGAAATAGTTATATTTTTTACTTAGTATTTTGTCAGATTCTCAGATAATTTGGCACTGCACGATACTGCAGATGTTAGGATTGCAGTTGTGCGTCTGTAGCCTAGTAACGGTACATGTACATAATAATAGATGGTCCTCAAATGGCATTCGATGATTACATCTTGTGAAAGTCTAAATGTACTTGTGTGCATTGTAATTTGAATAAAATGTTTTACTACTGTGTATGTGCCGCAGTTAAATAGCAATACACTGTGCCATCATATCATGTCTCATCATACAGCAGTCCAATGATACTGTAGAGGATGTTGGAAAGGAAGGGATGTCCGCACACTGTTTCAATGCTCCCAGGAAATATCTTTATTGGTACGTTTCGACCTGTGTGGGTCTTCGTCAGGTATTAGGCTCACCTGACGAAGACCCACATGGTTCAAAACGTACCAATAAAGAATGTTCCTGGGAGCATTGAAACAGTGTGCGGACATCCCTTCCTTTCCATTGCACGTATATTTTTGACCAGCACCTGTAGAATTTCTGGAGATGTGTGTGTGCTTCCTGTTGGATCCTAACTGTCGTGGATGTTCACACCACTTAATTTAACCATAATGTGTGAATATCGTGAATGTCATTTAAGGGGAAAAATACAAATTAGTTGTTTACTACAGCAGAAGGGAGTTCCAACCGCACCTATAGCCTATATGGCCTATATGGCAGGCCAGTCTGGTGCATCTCAGACTCAGAGGCAGGACAGGTTACAGGAGGAAAGGAGGTCACAGGTATGACCTGACAAAGAAGAAGTGATTGATGCATCGCTTTTTTTACTTGAACCCTGATAATAAAATAAGGGCTTGCCTTAAACTGTCTGAGTTTGCTTCCTTTCCTCTTTGTTTACTACAGCATTTGTTTTGAGTAGAAACTTACACATTTTTGTTTCAACTTGGAAGTTGATATTATTTTGTATTTTCATTTAGCAATAAACATTAATTTACAATAGGCCTATGAAATAAAACATAATCTAGGTTAATTGACAATAAAAAAATCTTAGCACAGTAAACTTTACTTGGTAATAAATAATGTGAGGGGGGTATTTTTGCTGTATTCTAAAAGTTTGATGAAGCATATCCTTTGTCCTGATACTTCAATCAGATTGAAGTATTTGCAGTTTGCAGAATGTGTACATTTCACATGAAAGCACAACTCATATTACACTTGTTTGTTAATTTAGAGACGTACACTTCTATATATATTTAAAAAAAACAGGAAATCATGTAAGGAAAGTCCATTGATGATGTTATGGTCAAAACTACATACTTTATAAATCGGGCATTATTTGTATCGTGACTAAATGAGTGGATTTATGAGTTTAACAACCTATAACGCAACAACAACATGACACAACACCCAGTTTCTTTTAAAAAAACAAGTGAAAAACAACCAACCGGAAGTCATTTCCTTCCCAAGGTCCCATTGCCTGAAGGGATTGCACTATGACTGGCTCATTTGTTGTCTAGCAACGGTTGGTAAAATGGTAAATAAATTGATTTAACATCGATATCGATGATCGAATAAATTGAACATTTCGAGGGGACACCATTGTCCAATTTGGGTAATTATTAGCCGGACAATGGTCAAGATGACCTGAAAAACAGTGCCATGCGGTTGCTGGGACAACCAACCAAAGTAGCCAATCACAGCGCTACTAACCGGCCCTCCGGGCTATGGGGTCTTAAGTCCGCACGGCCCACCCATTCATGTTTTGCACAACGCACATTTAGTGGGCGTGGTCTGGCGTTAAGCGCATCCTCTCCCCATTCACGAAACGAAGATACGCTCAGAAATGACGTCACTCGCTCGCCGACAAAGCGCCAGGAGCGCCCTGGGGCCTGAGCGCAACGGCGCTACGCAACGTCTGCGCAATAATAGTAGCTGTCACTCAAAGGACATTTAAATGGCCACTACTGCACACGACTGTATTTTTGTACAACGACAACAACACTGTTGTTGTTTAATACGTGAATATTTAGTAACCAGGCGCATTACGCAGGCCTCTGTTTTGTAATTGTTATTTTATTGTATTTTATTTTCCAATACGTTCCGCTATAGCTGCCGTTTCTGTTCCTTGTTGTTGTTGTTCGAGAAGAATTCAACATGAGCAGCGAAGAGGACGACTTTTTGCAGAAAGCAAGGGTTGCATTTGAAGACCTGTGTCGGGCTTTAAACATGGACGAGGAGGCCAGCAACGAAGCATGGAAGACCTATGAAAACATAAGTAGAAACTTCACGTTGGAGGTAAATCATTTAATGGCTTTAAAATGTTCATTCCTATACGCGTACGGTACGGTACGGTGCAACACCACCCGGCTTTTATTTCCTGCTAGAGGAATTCTCAGTTTTAAGTCATTATGTGAATCAGTGGAGTCGATCTACAGACCTGTTATTGGTACTCCAATACGAATAGATACTGACAGTACAGTGTGTTGTCTTGTAAATACTGTATTATAATAAATATGGGCGAACAAAGAAAGACCACTAGAGGGTAGGATTTCCAACATGGTGCGCATGCAGTGATCGACGGACAGTCGCACACTCACTGACCCCATTTGACCTCCTGTGCCCAAAATGTCAGATGATATGTCCCCCACTTTGCTTAGTATACTATAAAGTATCCCCCCTCTCTTCCCCCGGGGCGGCGGTGGCTCAGGGGTAGCCCTCCAAGCAGAACCCAAATGCTACTGAAGTTTCTGACATTTGTTCGACCCAGTGCATTGGGTCCTGTTCCTCGTCGTCCATGCCACCTGATTAAAACATTTACTGGCTCGTGTTTACATGTTAAAACGCCTCCCCGCGGCATGTGACGCCATTATTTTCCTTGAGTTATTCTGAATTCGGTAACTTTAAGTAGCTATACATCCCGGTGCGAATATCTCCTGTGGCGCGGAAGCCGTTAAGTATTTTTAATATATGTTTGCCCGATTTGGAAGCTTGGATTCTTCTTGTTTATTGACACCTCATTGTACCGCCTATCTGGCTAGCTAGTGGCGCTATAGCTATGACACAGCAGATCAGAGGCAGGGACGTAGCCTCACAAGCCAACCGCACACCGGGAGGCGGTACAATAAACGGTAAACAAACAAGAAGAAATAAAGCGACCAAATCGGTCAAACAAAGATTAAAAATACTTAACGGCTTCCGCGCCACAGGAGATATTCGCACCGGGATGTATAGCTACTTAAAGTTACCGAATTCAGAATAACTCAAGGAAAATAATGGCGTCACATGCCGCGGGTCCTATTTTAGAGAGAATCTCCACATCCGCATTTAGGAATTTCCATACGAAAATACACTAGCGAGCAGGGACCCAACGTAAAACTAAACAAAATATCAAAAAAGTTTTACGTAGGGTCCCGAAAGGGGCTAGCTCAGGGGTAGAGTGGCTGGATGGTAACCGCAAGGTTGCCAGCTCGAACCCGGGCTTGTCAAAGTGTCCTTGAGCAAGACGCTGAACCCTGTAATTGCTCCTGATGTGCTGCTTGGTGCCTTGGTGTGTGAATGTCATGCACAGTCTATGTAAAGCCTATATAAATGCACCATTACCCCTGTTTCTGTTCTCTTTCTCTCTCTCTCTCTCACTCACACACACACACACACACACACACACACACACACACAGGGGAGTGAGCTGCATTGGCTGGCCTGTGCCCTCTATGTCGCATGCAGATCTTCGGTGCCAACCGTTGGCAAGGGCACGTCGGAGGGGAACTACGTCTCTCTGACCAAGATCCTGCGCTGCTCGGAACAGAGGTAAGACCCGTCCACAATAATACACCTGCACAGTCAGTCACCCTCAAATCTATCATCCATCCATCCATCTTCAACGCTTTATCCCTAGTCACTAGTCGGGTGGCGCGGGGGGGGGGGGGGCAACGGCTCCACCAGAGAGCTCCAGTCTTCCCATTCCGGAATAACATTAGTAACTTCATTCTGGGGGGTCCTGAGGCGTTCCCTGACTATTTTGGTCCGGAGATATAATCTCAAATCTATCATAAACAATAAAACACTGAATGCAAATGTGTTATACTGTGGCTATATTGAAAAATAGCAGATCTACACTCACATAGCGCGCCCGCACTACAAGCTTGTAGATCTGAAACAACATATTTTCAGATGAGGGTCGGCGGCCAAATACATATTTTTTTTCGGGGGTCCTTGACATGAAAATGTTTGAGAAAGACTGACAGAAACATGAGGTTTTTCAGAAAACTATCAGGATATTAGAAGACATTTTGTGGAATCTACCTCGGGTCTAAATGGGTTAATTTGGTTACATTAGTACACTCTCAAAGTGTACTTGAATCTGGGTAAATTTACATTCTGTGGTACCATTGTCTTGTTGGTGAATTAGCCTATTGTTTGATTTTTAACTTAAAGTTTTCAAAATAGCAGATATACAGTACAAGCTCACAACTCATTATTATTCTTTTTGCAAATGATTGTACAAAGAAGTATAGAGAGAGCTTTTAGGTGGTTGTAGCGTTAGGCTAATTTAATTCAATAGTGATAAATAACTTTTGATATGCTGATCGGTTAGTTTAACTCTCACTGACTGTGCAAAAAAATGTCATACTAAGAACTTTCCTGTGCAATAAAAATAAATCATCTGTGCTTTTTACGCCTTTCTCCCACCCCAGCCTGATTGAATTTTTCAACAAGATGAAGAAGTGGCAGGACATGGCCAACCTGCCACAAGAGTTTAGACAAAGCACAGAAAATCTGGAGAGAAACTTCACAGTGACTGCGGTCATTTTCAAGAAGTACGTGCCCATATTTAAAGTCATCTTCAAGGCCCCCTCAGATGACCCTCCACGACTTCATAGGAGCCGCAAACAAAGGTACGTTTTTAAGTTTTCAAAACATTTACAGTTGTCCTCAGTTTGCCACAAACCTTACCTTATCTTATCTTATCGTGTATGGCTGCCATAAACATAAATTGCATTCTATTGAATCTGTAGCAATGTAAGAATGCACACATTATTATATTGAGACATATCCTCATAACATGTGATGTTGGAACTTATCACATGTTGATGAGTTTGTTGTGATGTTATGTTTTGCAGACGGCATCCATGCACAGTGTCTGAGGTCTTTAACTTCTGTTGGATTCTGTTTGTCCATGCTAAAGGTAACCTTTAATAATGTGCAAGTGTTTAAATATGGTAATTTCAAATCGATTATGTTTCTCTATTATAGTTCTTTGACTTAATAGTTTGTACAATAATTGGCAAAAGATAATGATGCGTTGTGAGCTTGTAGATCTGCTATTTTGAAAACTTTGGATATTGTGATATTTATCAAAAATTTAATATCAAACACAGTCTACATATCCCGCCAAAAGAAATGCATGCAAATGCATGCATTTCTTTTCAGTCTGACCAGAAGTATCAATAAAACATAACTCCACCACTGATTAAAAAACAAAGGAAATGCCCAGGCCCAGAGTGGGGATATCAAAAGCACAGCCATGGATGGATTATCCCCCATCCAGAGCAAATTGAACCCTGCCTAATTCACCAGAAAGAATAAAATCATGCAAATCTAACTTCATACCATAGACTGTAAAAAATATGGACAAAGCGTTCCCCGGGGGCCGGGTCTAACATGGACGTAAAATGAAGCCTGTTATTCCTGCACTGTAAGTCGCCATCTTTCTAGATCCGTTTTGGCCCAGCTGGCCATTGGCTGGCTCCGTTTTGGCCCAGCTGGCCATTGGCTGGCCCAGACAACGAGGCGGGACTTCCCCCCTTCTTCTCCGTTGGTTTTTATTTTGACTCGAGTGGGAGGGGAATCCCGATCATAGATTGTAACGGTAGCCACGCCCCTCAAAACATACGCGACTTTATGGTCATTTCTTTAATTAATGGGACCATAATTTTCCAAAAAGAATATTATGACATGAGAAATGAGACTTTAAACTAGTGACTGGAAGAAGAAAGTATTCATGACCATGTTTATTAAGGTAATACAGTCTAGGTGAAGTTGGGCCCAAATACATGGACTTCTATGGGGCTATGGGGTTTTCTGGGTGCAATGACAGCGCCACAACAGGCCATTATATGAACTACGATTTCCTTAGTGGCTTCACAAAATATCTGTCTGACTGCCCCCCTGCTTCATACCTTGACACAAGGAAGTTGCGGTTAATATAAGGGCACAATGGTGGTTATGGAGACTTTGGAGAGCATGTGTGAGTGAAGTCAAACTGGCTTTGGTCCAGTTTGTTTAGCAAACCGCAAGGGGCCAAAAGAGATTTTAGGATCAGCGTGGATGAATGGAATGAAGAAATGGGAGGGTAGAGAAAGAGAAAGGGGGAGAGAGCGAGCGGGAGAGGGAGGCTGGACTAATGAGAGGGCAAGCACAGACTTGCATCAGCTGGACATCATTTGTTTCAGTCTTCATGCAAACATGTCACCAGAAGTCATTCCTTTTGTGACTTATAGCCTCAGCAAAACAAACAAATCTTAATTACATGCACACACATTGCCAGTGTGTACACGGTATCCTAGCAACACATTGTCATTAGATAGTAAGCTAGGACCTGGCTGTTTGTTTGGGATTAGTATTGGTATGTTTGTTATATATGACAAGTTTGGAAGATCTAGAAGACAAATATAAATTTATTTATTTTATAGTATTTATAGTTTTCTCCTATTTGCTCTTCCCTGCTTTTCTCTTTTTTAATCCACTTCTAACTTCTCCTTTATTTTCTCCAATTCTTCACTCTCACTTCACTCACACACACACACACACACACACACACACACACACACACACACACACACACACACACACACACATGCAGGTAACTTCCCTATGATTAGTGATGACCTGGTGAACTCCTACCACCTGCTGCTGTGTGCGTTGGACCTGGTCTTCACCAACGCGCTGCTGTGCAACGCCAGGAAGGATCTGCTCAACCCTCATTTCAAAGGTTCTTATTTGTCCCACAGAATCCTCCAGTAGCATGTACCGTAGATCTACTCCTACACATGTGTGGATGCCTGGTAGAACATGCTATCTGTTATTACTACCCCATGTCCATATAGTACATGCATTCATGAGTTTCTGTTCATGTACAACTTATTCACCCTCGTGAAACAAATAATACTGTAAGAGCTATAACTCCCAAACAAGAACTAAAGATTTATTTCATGATGGCACTCGCTTCCTGACTACACCACAGGATTCAAGAACCCCATGCATGCCAACATCCTCTCTGTGTAAACATTACATACATGCCTATTGTACATACATTACTATCGTAAAAAGTAAAGTTCTGTGCCGTGGTTAAGACCCCCTGCCCCCGCCGAAGCATATCGTAGGCAGACACCGTATCGCCATATTTCAACTTTTTACATTTTGGGGTAAATTAATGCCCTACTTCATAAAGAGTGTCTTACATAAGTAGTGAAAAACAAAAGCAGACGTACAATAGGGCATTCACTTCTAGTCATTTTTACTAGTTGCCTAGTTGCCTAGTTTACTAGTCGACTAGTTGTTTAACAACCTATTATGTAAAAAACCCCAAAAACATCAAGGTCGACTAGTGGATTTACTAGTTGACTATTAAACTAGTCGACTAGTTGCTTAATGCCCTAACGTACGAGCTCACAACATGATGCGATGCGTTGTGAGCTAGTACAGTAGTTTCAAGATTTCTACCCGACTGCAACGATATACATACAGAGAGCCAGAGACGGAGATAAATGATGTTTATAGTGTTTCCCCTCCATCGATAAACTAAAAATGTACAACAAAACGATGTACGCTATAATGTTTCATAGTAACATTTGACTACATTTAACTGCAGTGCAGTAACAGACCATATAGGACCAACATTTCTTTCTTTGGATTGTAACTGGACCCTGGTCTTTAGGGACAGTCTTAAGCCTAATTTAACTGAACTGACCTACCCAAATAGAGCTTAATTTAACCACTATCTCCCTGTCTGTGGTCCCAGGTCTTCCAGAGGATTTCAGCAGTAAGGACTACAAGCCAGCCCCGGGTCCCTACTGTTTCATAGAGCAGCTGTGTAAGCTTCACGAAGGCCTGGTGTTGGAGGCCAAAGGAGTCAAAGAACACTTCTGGAAACCCTTCGTCAAGAAGCTCTTCCATAAAAAGGTACTACACAGTACACACACACACACACACACACACACACACACACACACACATGCAGTCATGTACTGTACACACTAAACACGTGTTGCATTTCGCTGTCAGTTGGGTCGTTTCCTGCACCGCCCACATACACATACTGTAAGTAAAGCCCAAGGCAGTTGTTGATGCATGTGTGTATTCGAAAACCACACCGGCACACGTGCATTTACGCACGCACGCAACACACGTATACGGTATACCACAAACACTTTCTCAATTAAACTTGTTTCAAAGTTGTCTTATTATGGACCACAGTAACCTTGGCATCTCTATTTTCTACTCACAAATCTACGGGACGAATGGATGACAGACATGGCCCATGTTCTGCAACTAGAACTCCCTGACATCGCTATGCTTTTCTTTCACAGATACTTAAAGGCAAAGAGGACACTTTGACTGGCTTCCTGGATCCTATGAACTTTGGAGATGGTTTGTAAGTGTCAGTTGTCCCGTTTCACTGCTCTGTGTTATCTCACATCGCTACACCTTGATATGTTTGAATAGAGGTTTGTGGGCTTCTTTAAAGCGATGTTTCTCAGTTTGGGGTCCAGGGAGTCCCCAGCTAAATGATTGATACAGTAGTTAGGAACCAAATGGACAGTTAAAAAAAAGTTACAAACTTCCTTAAATTCATTAAAGCATTGCTTAACCTGAATAATTGTGTCAGTGTTGGCAAGATATCGTCGCATGGATAGGAAGTGTCATGGACGTTTTGAAGTTTAAAATCTTAGCAAGTTGTTCACACTACTGAAATGAATGGAAATTAATGGATGGCCAATATGGCTTGTTGGCTTCTATTCTGAGCGAACAATATTAGCTGACAGCTTTTTCTGTCAATGGCCCAACCTCGTGGAATGAACTTCAAAACGCCTTAAAACTGAGCTCCCTGCCAGCCTTCGGTCAGTTTAAAGGAATGCTCCAGAACATTTTTCACTGTGATTGCTCCTGTTTCAATTGATTTATTTTACTGGTTGTTCTGCATTTAAGTTCCTTTGTAATTTATCCTGATTTATAATGTTGGGTTGATGTATTGTTTTGACTGTATTTGTGAATTGTAACCTCGGCTACATTAAAAATGAGGGTTTGCCCTCAACTGTATTTCTGAGTATAAATAAAGGTGATTATGATATCTATACCTTGTGCTTTCCTCCATGTCCAGCGCATCTCTGGGCCGTGTGTACGAGGAGCACATACTATCCACTGGCAGTCTGGATGAGAGGATCTTTACAGGGGAGGGGGCCAACGAGGACATCGGGACCACAGGCCATTGTCTGTGTGAGGGGGTGGAGAACCAGGGCTCTTCAGCCTACAGGATACACAGTAAACTGGATGTAAGCGAACACATTGGCATGTACACATGTGGAACAAAGGTAGCAGGCAAAATGAGAGCACACACTCGCTCAAAGAAACATAAACGACGTTATGTGTTAGTGGCAAGTCCCTCTAATCTCTCTGAAAAAAAAAAGGTTTGGCAACTACTTGTGTAAGCACAAGGTTCCATTCCATTCTTCTTATTTATTAGTTTTTACATTATCCCTGACAGTTTACCGCCTCCATTTACATTAAAGTCAGTCTTTCTTTGTATCACTTTGAAATACTGATACTAAATTACCTGACCACTAGACATGACCACCACCAGTAGAAAATGTGTTGACGCAGCAAATCGGCGCCTTCGGGCAGTAACCTCATATCTCCATATTTCAGCGTTTTTATGGTTTTTTTTCATATTTGAACGCCCTACCTACTTCATCATACAAGAGTGTCACAGAAATGTAGTGAAAATAGTAGCTCTACAAGCTCATAATGTGCTGCATCACGCATTGTGATGTTGTAGATCGGCTATTTTCACTGTTGAAAATATTGGAAAATGGAACGGTTTTAACCCATTCTGAACGGGAACCCATTTTGGTGTTAGCATCATGTTATGCTTTAGCTATTGAAAAATAGCAGATCTACAAGCTCATATCGCGCCACCGAGTGGCGCGATACGAGCTTGTAGGTCTGCTATTTTTGAAAAATTGAAGAACGACTGACATTTTTTTAATCTGATCTCAGGTCAGAATGGGTTAATTTGGACAGGTTTCCACCCGACAGACATTGAAATAATGTGTTCTCCCCTCCCTCCCTCCCTCCCTCCCTCCCTCCCTCCCTCCCTCCCTCGCTCCCTCCCTCGCTCCCTCCCTCCCTCCCTCCTCCCTCCCTCGCTCCCTCCCTCCCTCCCTCCTCCCTCCCTCCCTCCCTCGCTCCCTCCCTCCTCCCTCCCTCGCTCCCTCGCTCCCTCCCTCCCTTCCTCGCTCCCTCGCTCCCTCCCTCCCTCCTCCCTCGCTCCCTCCCTCCCTCCCTCCTCCCTCCCTCGCTCCCTCCCTCCCTCCCTCCTCCCTCCCTCGCTCCCTCCCTCCCTCCCTCCCTCCCTCCCTCCCTCCCTCCCTCCCTCCCTCCCTCCCTCCTCCCTCCCTCGCTCCCTCCCTCCCTCCTCCCTCCCTCGCTCCCTCCCTCCCTCCCTCGCTCCCTCCCTCCCTCCCTCCCTCCTCCCTCCCTCGCTCCCTCCCTCCCTCCCTCCCTCCTCCCTCCCTCCCTCCCTCCCTCCCTCCCTCCCTCCCTCCCTCCCTCCCTCCCTCCCTCCCTCCCTCCCTCCCTCCTCCCTCCTCCCTCCCTCCCTCCCTCCCTCAAGGCCTCAGCGCTGAAGGTGTCCACTCCCCTGACGGGCAGGAAGTACATTCAAGACAACAGCCTGGCCTCTCCGGTCTCCACCGCCATGCAGAGTGTGGGACGGCTCCACAGCCTGCTGACCGGACTCAGACACGGGCCCAGCCCCAAGCTCACTGAAACACTCAGGTACTCAGACCCATTCTGACCTGAGATCAGATTCTAAAAATGTCTTCTACATCCTGACAGTTTTCATTCTGACCTGAGGATCAGATTCTAAAAATGTCTTCTACATCCTGACAGTTTTCATTCTGACCTGAGGATCAGATTCTAAAAATGTCTTCTATGTCAGTCGCTCTTCGGTGGCGCGCTATGAGCTTGTAGATCTGCTATTTTTCAATAGCTAAAGCATGACATGATGCTAACAAAAAGGGGTTCCCGCCCAGAATGGGTTAAACACGGGGCCCAGCCCCAAGCTCACTGAAATACTCAGGTACTCAGACTTGGGGCTGGGCCCAAGCTCACTGAAATACTCAGGTACTCAGACTTGGGGCTGGGCCCATGTCTGAGGTTTTTGCCATACATAAGGGACCATTGCTAGCAGTAGTTATTAATAGAGCAAATTACCGGTACATTCTTCACCCACACACTCATCCCATAATATCACTACTTAAAAGGTGAAAGGCTACAGCGGATGTGAATGTGAATGTGTGTAAAATAGTTCCTTCCTGCATTGTAAAAGTTATCGTTATTAAAAGTAACAATTGGGTAGTTTCATATTCTATATTCACTGAGGGAGATTCTAGAGGAAGGGCCGTGTGGGTTCACCATTTTATAATGATGAGATATCTTGCATGGAAATGTTACGGTTTGGGTCCAGAGGGTGCTCGGTGTCATTCAGATGTTCATCCACCACACACAGAAGTTTCAGGGCAGTCTGCCCATTCCATTTTCTTTTTAAAGATATCTTGTGTGCAAATTGGACATTTTAGCTTAACGCTGGCGCTAGAGAAAAGGGCATATGGGGCCACTCAAATCTTTAGAGCATGAAGGTGAAGTTCATGCCAATCCAGACAGTAGTTATTTTTTACATTATGTTGTTTGAGACGTGGTAGAGAAGTGGTAGACTTTAGAGCAGTGGTTCCCAAACTTTTCAGGTCAAGACCCGGCCTAACCTAAAGAGAAGTTAGTTGTTTTCCCCCGGGACCCAAACTAGTAAAAATAGCAGATCTCACAAGCTCACAATGCGGCGCTTCGTGACACGTTGCGAGCTTGTAGATCAGCTATGATCACTACCACTTAAACATTTGTTTTCTAATGGAATTTTCTTGTATTTCTTCCTGAAATTATTGAAAAGAAAATATTTTGAAATAATAATAATAATTAAAACCAACAGAAACAGAAAATAAGGGGACCCATAACACGTGTCAGCGACCCACAAATGGGTCCCGACCCGGTATTTGGGAACCAGTGCTTTAGAGTAGGTCCACTAGTGGGGCTAAGGGCCGATTCATACTCCTATTTTAGAGCCGAATAAAAGTCGGTTCGGCTCTGTAGAGCCTACAATTTGACGTCATTTGAGGTTCGGGGGGCGGGGGGGGGGGGGGGGTACCGTCCTAAAGTCGGCTCTTCGGTGCTACTGAAAATTTCTGACGAGCCGAAATCATTTGGGCACTACAGCGCCGGAACAGCGGTAAAATAGGAGTATGAATCGGCCCTAAGACGTGACCTCAGACACACATCAAAGGTTTAGTGAGTGCTTCTGACGGCCATTTGCTTCCAGTGCCTGTGCCAGAGACCCCAGTGAGGCCATCTCAGACCGACTGAAGGACATGTTCCAGGTCTTCAGTCAGCACTACGAGGACAGAATGGAGGAGAACAGGGGAATGGGGAAAGGTACGCACACACAGACACACAGAGCACACAGAGCAAGATAGTGTGATATAGGGGTATTCGAACTATTCGTGGTTTGGAAGACGAGTGTGTAATCTCCGACGCTGTACTAAGCAACTCCTACATTTCGACGAGGACTTGGAACTATAGTCTGGGAGGGATAACATGTTCCTCTGTACGTGTTACGCAGCGTTCACTGGAGGGATAACATGTTCCTCTGTACGTGTTACGCAGTGTTCACTGGAGGGATAACATGTTCCTCTGTACGTGTTACGCAGTGTTCACTGGAGGGATAACATGTTCCTCTGTACGTGTTACGCAGTGTTCACTGGAGGGATAACATGTTCCTCTGTACGTGTTACGCAGTGTTCACTGGAGGGATAACATGTTCCTCTGTACGTGTTACGCAGTGTTCACTGGAGGGATAACATGTTCCTCTGTACGTGTTACGCAGTGTTCACTGGAGGGATAACATGTTCCTCTGTACGTGTTACGCAGTGTTCACTGGAGGGATAACATGTTCCTCTGTACGTGTTACGCAGTGTTCACTGGAGGGATAACATGTTCCTCTGTACGTGTTACGCAGTGTTCACTGGAGGGATAACATGTTCCTCTGTACGTGTTACGCAGTGTTCACTGGAGGGATAACATGTTCCTCTGTACGTGTTACGCAGTGTTCACTGGAGGGATAACATGTTCCTCTGTACGTGTTACGCAGTGTTCACTGGCCGGTGAAAATAAATACTGGCAACTCTGTGTTCTAGATGTGAGGAAACATATGGCTGTCTACACCTTCTCCTGACCTAGCAATAGGGGTTGGCAAACTTGGCAGTGACAGCCTGACAGGCACTGTATACACATGGAGGGGGGGGGGGGGGAATTGGCATAATGACCAAAAAGAAAGCGATGATAGGGATGATACCTTCAGCGTCCCTAATATAAAAAAACATCTATTCCTGGGCTGCAGACATGGCCATGAAGTATTTCCACCTGGCGGAGGCGCTGTACTACAAGATATTGGAGGCCATCATTGAGAGAGAGAAGAGAATCCTGGGAGGCGTGGCTGACCTTTCTGTAAGCCCAACTTCACCCAATCAACAATTTTACCTTCTTTTTTTTTTGTGACACTTTTTGTGTCACACTTTTTTGTGACACACGATGTGTGTGTGTGTGTGTGTGTGTGTGTGTGTGTGTGTGTGTGTGTGTGTGTGTGTGTGTGTGTGTGTGTGTGTGTGTGTGTGTGTGTGTGTGTGTGTGTGTGTGTGTGTGTGTGTGTGTGTGTGTGTGTGTGTGTGTGTGTGTGTGTGTGTGTGTGTGTGTGTGTGTGTGTGCGTGCGTGCACTACAGGGGATTCTAGAGCAGGAAGTGTTTCATCGCTCCCTGCTGGCGTGCTGCCTAGAGGTGGTCATCTTCTCCTATCGGCCGCCGGGAGACTTCCCTACTGTCATCAGCATCTTCCAACTCCCTGCCTACCACTTCTACAAGGTACACAAATCTGCTATGGTTCCAGATATGCTGTAAAGAGAGTCTCTAGTATACTTCATTGTATGGTGCCTTATGCTGGAAATAGCCGGTTTTCAAGCTCACAACACGGTGCATCTCTGTTTTCTTTCCGTGTGTGTGCCCAGGTTATAGAGGTTTTCTTTTCGTGTGTGTGCCCAGGTTATAGAGGTGCTGGTGCGAGCGGAGCAGGGTCTGTTCCGGGAGGTGGTGAAGCACCTGAACCAGGTGGAGGAGCAGGTTCTGGAGAGCCTGGCCTGGAGAGAAGGCTCCCCGCTGTGGGACAGCCTCCGCCAGGCCAAGGACCGAGTGCCCACCTGCCAGGAGGTCTGTCTGTCTGTCTGTCTGTCTATCTGTCTGCCCACCTGCCAGGAGGTCTGTCTGTCTGTCTGTCTGTCTATCTGTCTGCCCACCTGCCAGGAGGTCTGTCTGTCTGTTTGTTTGTCTGTCTGTCTATCTGTCTGCCCACCTGCCAGGAGGTCTGTCTGTCTGTCTGTCTGTCTATCTGTCTGCCCACCTGCCAGGAGGTCTGTCTGTCTGTCTGGCAAACACTTAAAAACCCATTTAGACCTGAGGACGCATCACCTTATAGCTTTTAACCACTAAACCATTATTTCTTAAACTTTAGCTGTTGGAAAACGTGTGCAAACTGCAAATGAACGGTAATTAACGATGAACTATTAACATCCCTAGCCCTTTGTTATTTTTGTATCTTGTTATAGGTGATGCCTCCACAGCATCTGGAAGACGGCGATGGCTCGAGCACTTCAGGCAGCGCCCCCCTCACCCCCATCGGCCATGGGCCTGACCTCACCACCAACAGTATGGTCAAAGGTACTTTAACCCATTCTGACCTGAGATCAGATTCATACGAGGTTTCCGCCGGAAAGACACTGGTCTGATCATTAAACCCATTCTGACCTGAGATCAGATTCATACGAGGTTTCCACTGGACACACACTGGTCTGATTAAACCCATTCTGACCTGAGATCAGATTCATACGAGGTTTCCACTGGACAACACACTGGTCTGATTAACCCATTCTGACCTGAGATCAGATTTAAAAAATGTCAGTCGTTCTTCGATTTTTCAAAAATAGCAGACCTACAAGCTCGTATCGCGCCACTCGGTGGCGCGATATGAGCTTGTAGATCTGCTATTTTTCAACAGATAAAGCATAACATGATGCCGACACCAAAATGGGTGCCCGTTCAGAATGGGTTAAGTACATTTTGATACCAATACTTGTACTTTAACTCGAGTACATTTTTAATGCAGAACGTGGACTTGGCAAGAGACTATTTCTACAACATGGCGTTGATATTTTTCCTTCCTGTTCTAGGCGTGTCTCCGTCTCCTACCACCCTGTTCGGGCGCTACAGCTCCCCTCCTGCCGGCACTGCTCGGAGGAGGCTGTTTGTGGACCCGTCCACCACCTCCTCCACCTCCACCACCTCCTCCTCAGGCACCACCACGGTCACCACGGTGACCACCATCCCAGCCCGGAGCGGTCACACCAACCTGGTGACCACCATCCCGGCCCGGAGCGGTCACACCAACCTGGTGACCACCATCCCGGCCCGCAGCGGCCACACCAACCTGGTGACCACCATCCCGGCCGGACAGACCGTGGTCACCATGGCGACCGCCACGGTCACCGCAAACAACGGCCAGACGGTCACCATACCTGTACAAGGTGAAGCGTCTACTCTGGGTTAACCCATTCTGACCTGAGATCAGATTCTAAAATTGTCTTCTACATCCTGACAGTTTTCTGAAAAAGTTATGTTTCTATGTCAGTCGTTCTTCGATTTTTCAAAACCTACAAGCTCGCGCTATGAGCTTGTAGATCTGCTATTTTTCAATAGCTAAAGCATAACATAATGCTAACACCAAAAGAGGTTCCCACCCAAAATGGGTTCATCTCAGACCGTCGGTCGCACACGTTACAGCACGTCTCCCTTGCTGGTCAATCTGTACACCTTTTAGTGTTAAATCTTTGCTCAGGGATTTGCAATGTAACATAGAGACGCTGAACCTTTTTATAGACCCACTAGCAGTCAGCATCTAACCAGCTTCATTAATTAAGGTTAAAACCTGAAGATATATATTTGTTTCCAGTTGCTTCAATCCCTCAGCGCAGGTCAGCGTTGATAAAAAAGGGGGACGGACAGACGCAAAGGTCGCTTCAGTTGGATTTTTACAGCCGGGACGAATATACTAGCCGCCTGGTATACCAGTCGTTACCAGGCGGCTAGTATACAGGTCGTTCGCATTGCCCCGTTAGCGCCGTTCCGTTCACGCAACTTCTCGTCTTTGCATTGACGTTGTATGTAATCGTGCCACTCTTAACTAACTATTCAGGTTCTGAAGGCAGCTTTAGAATGTTGCACCAAAGCTTGATGTACATTAACATCTCCCGACCGCCCTCTCTGACATCATCACAGGAATAGCCAACGAGAGTGGCGGCATCACGTTCATCCCGGTCCAAGTGGTGCAGGGCTCTACTCTACAGGCCATAACGGCCCAGTCTCTGACCGGCGCCATGACCGGCCAACCGGCCGTGGTCAAACGGGTGAAGCCGGCCACCAGTCCACTGAGGAAAGGCTCCCTGTCGCTGTTCTTCAGAAAGGTAAGATGACAGCCGTTTCCACCAAAAATCAACCGATAATTCCCAGTAGGTTACTTATTACGCCGATCTTATCCAGCCGATCGGCTCGTCTGGAGCCTACTGGCTGCAATTGGCGTTGATGACACGTTAACCGATCTTATCGGTCTAGTCAGGTCTACTGGACATGCTGGGAGCTATACTGAAAATGACAAGCCTTCTCATACCCTCCACTAAGCTTAACCGCAAGCTGTCGCAGCGCGGTCCTAATATTAACACATGTTCGCCAACCTTAATCCTGTCTCTTTTATTTTTCAATCGGCAGAGCATGCCCATACTCGTCAAACAATCGTACTGATCCTAAGTGATCACTGCGGTCTTGTCTATTGATAACAGTCGAATCGGGTGAAGATGAGAGTTGAAGTCATGTCTACGTTAGGTTACTGCTACTAATAATTCAAGAAGCCAATAAGCTATAACTGCATACATCTGAAATGTACAGTCTGCTTTGTGCAACAGCCTGCCTTGCTCATCAGAAAAATGAAATAAATATGAATATGTTGTCTTGCTGCAGGTGTACCACCTGGCCAGCGTGCGTCTCAGAGACCTGTGCGTCCAGCTGGACATCTCGTCGGAGCTGCGGAGGAAGATCTGGACGTGCTTCGAGTATTCTCTGGTGCACTGCGTCCAGCTGATGATGGACCGACACCTCGACCAGCTGCTCATGTGCGCCGTCTATGTCATGACCAAGGTACAGTACAGTACAGTACAGTACGTCTGATGACCAAGGTACAGTACGTCTATGTCATGACCAAGGTACAGTACAGTACAGTACAGTACGCATGCCTGTGTCTATGTCATGACCAAGGTACAGGACAGTACAGTACGTCTGATGACCAAGGTACAGTACGTCTATGTCATGACCAAGGTACTGCACGCATGCCTGTGTGTTTGTATAAGCGGCGTGTTGGTAAGAAAGTGTGCCCTGCATCTCATCATGGCTGTTCAATTAGACACAACACGGCAGGGGAATATAATGGACCCTTTTCTACAGCAGACATTAATAGTAGTAGAGTTTGTTTAAATGACTGGCTGGTGCCTCTGGAGTACATCATTCAGACACCAGATGGGGGTGTTGGCGGTAAAATGAGTTTTAATGACAAATGTGAACTCGTGCAACTTCCATTGGGTGGGCTGCTGCCGATGTAGTAGTGTATGTTGTCCCGAGGGGTTTGTGTGGGCGGCGGGGAGCCGGTCTTGTGAGGTGAGATGTAGATGGAGTGATTATGTGACAGCAGAAGTCTGCGTGGGGGAAACCCGCTCCTCAGACTGAAACACGCAAATTAAACCAGTTAAAGCAGTGTGCCAATGTACCACACTGGTACTGTGTGTGTGTGCGTGCACATGGATGTGTTGTGTCTCTGTGCATGTGGGCTGCTGTGCCGTCTGTGCCATTGTTGATCTGTGCCTCTTCTTGCTCATACGTTCTCTCGCCGTAGCCGAGCTTCCATGTTCTGTGTCAACTGAATGCATGTGTATCACGTTGTGTGTGTGTAGGTGACCAAAGAGGACAAGTCCTTCCAGGACATCATGAAGTCTTATCGTACACAGCCTCAGGCCAGCAGCTCTGTAAGTATCTTTGAGTGATTGACGTAAATCAATGTATGTGACGAAAATGCATTATTCATGAACTGTCAAAAAGTCTAAAAGAAGCTTGAGAGTGCACGTCTCCACTGACTCGAAATGTCCCTGAGCAACCTGAGACCTGAAACTGAGAACCACTGTTGTAGGGCATTAATTTCTAGTCATTTTTACTAGTTGACTAGTTGCCTAGTTTACTAGTCGACTACCGATAGTTGTTTAACTACCTATTATGTTAAAAAAAAATGAAAAGAAACGGACTATAACTATAATCTACCTGATCTTGAGGCCTACAAAATCGGAAAAAATGCCACAGACGAAAAACAGTCTAAGTCCACACTATTGATCCATAATGTATAAATGATAGATAAGGGTTCAGGACAACGAGGCCTTTTCGTGGAGGGGTCAGAATGAAATTTGGACTGTTTTTCGTCTGTGGTACTCTTACTAGTCAACTAGTACCAACAAGGTAGTTGGTAGTAACAAGGCAACTCACTGGTGATGCTGGATAAACAACAGTTATCTCCAATCACAAAATAAACTGCTTAAATTGTAGATTTGGTTTTCTAATCATCCTAAATCATGTATGGAGATTCATCTTTGACAGTGTGTATAGTGCTGTTTATAGTGCGTGTCAGTGTCCTTGTGATGCATTAGGCTAAGTGCTGTCCCTGTGTGCCCCAGGTGTACAGGAGTGTGCTGATCTCTGGGAGAAAGAGGCGCAACTCCAGCAACACAGAGAGCAACAGACAGAGCTCTCCCTCTGATGAACCAGGTGAACACAACACACACACACACACACACACACACACACACACAGAGAGCAACAGACAGAGCTCTCCCTCTGATGAACCAGGTGAACACAACACACACACACACACAACACAGAGAGCAACAGACAGAGCTCTCCCTCTGATGAACCAGGTGAACACAACACACACACACACACAACACAGAGAGCAACAGACAGAGCTCTCCCTCTGATGAACCAGGTGAACACAACACACACACACACACAACACAGAGAGCAACAGACAGAGCTCTCCCTCTGATGAACCAGGTGAACACAACACACACACACACACACACACACACACAACACAGAGAGCAACAGACAGAGCTCTCCCTCTGATGAACCAGGTGAACACAACACACACACACACACACACACACACACACACACACACACACAGAGAGCAACAGACAGAGCTCTCCCTCTGATGAACCAGGTGAACACAACACACACACACACACACACACACACAGAGCAACAGACAGAGCTCTCCCTCTGATGAACCAGGGGCCTATTTCACGAAACTTGGATTAGAGATTAAGCCGGGCTTTAACACATATCCTGCCTTAATATATCCTGGATCAGTGCTTAACCGGTTTCATGAAAGCTGGTTGATCTTGCCAGATTAATTTAACCAGTTAACCTGGATATGTTGAGGCTTGATTCGGTTTCATGAAAGTGATGCTACATAAGTTACCATGGAAACTAATGCTTTGGACTTAGCCTGCTCCGGACCAGGCTAACAGCCAGGTTTAACCTAATCCTGATGTCTTTACTGTTCATTAAGCAGTCAAACTGATCACAAACCAATGATGTTTTCCAGATTTATTCAATTATTATGGTTTTATGTTGCCTTATTTGTATCGGTCTGCATTAAAGGACTAATTTAAGCACTATATAAAATCAAATAACCAAAATATACAGGCTGCACAACATCATGACAGCTTGTGAGCTTGTAGATCAGCTGCTTTTGGTGAATGTTCCCCATGAATAGGTTTGCTGTCGTGCAAGTGCACGGTTAAGAAGAATTATATTATATTATATATATATTTTTTTTTGTAAAAGTGAAAACCACTAAATACCATTACTCATTGTTTTACAACATATTACCATTGTAACGTTTCACCCACTACTAGTCCTACATACTTACACCTAGAAACCCCATTCAAACCTATTTAGGTTCATCCTACGGTGGACATGTGTGCCTGAAAAGGAATCTTTGAAATGTTTCATAGTTTTAGAAATATAGTGCTTTCAAATTTGAGACATTTATAGGCAGATAGTGGCACTTAAAAAAATCACTTTCACCTAGAAACTCCATTCACACTTTGTAAAATTCATCTTACTGTGGAGACACATGCTGGAACTTTTTACTTTGAAATGTTTTGTAGATTCTGAGTTATTTAACTTAAACGCCCAATGCATTCTCAATGGCAATAGCACAAACTTTGGCATGCTACATGAACCATGACCCGGCCCTGTCTGGACCACAACCCCCTTCTCCAAAGGTAGCTCCCTCAGAGGAGGGAGTTATGGCCAAATATCACAATGCGACAATATCATTATGCTTACAATATTAAGAATTCTGTTTTATATCTGTTAATAGTAGTGGTAAAATGTAAACTATATTTTTGGGGTAGTTAATCATTCAGTCTATCCACTATTGAGAGTATGTTCTCTCTTTAATTACAGCAGCAGTATTTATTTTAGAAGCTTAAGTCCTTGTATCAGTAAGTCTTGAATAGATTAGTAAAGATAATGAGATATACAGAAGGGGGCTGTAATGCAACTATTAAGGATGCAAACTGCCTTAATACCCCATGAAGAAGAAGGATCAGTAAATCTGTGATCCACATAAGGGGTCTAGAGACAAAAAGCCAGACTGTCTATTAAGCCAGGCTTGCTGATCCCGGCTCGCCAAATCCACCAATTCTGAGCCTCGCTTGGCTTTAGTGGAACGGAATAAACCAGGCTGTAAAGATCAGGATTTAAAAAGCCTGGTTTTGGCCTAAATCCTGGATTAGTTAATCCAAGTTTCGTGAAACAGGCCCCAGGTGAACACAACACACACACACACACACACACACACACACACACACAACACAGAGAGCAACAGACAGAGCTCTCCCTCTGATGAACCAGGTGAACACAACACACACACACACACACACACACACACACACACGCACACACACACACACACACACACACACACACACACACACACAACACAGAGAGCAACAGACAGAGCTCTCCCTCTGATGAACCAGGTGAACACAACACACACACACACACACACACACACACACACACACACACACACACACACACACACACACACACACACACACACACACACACACACAGAGCAACAGACAGAGCTCTCCCCCTGATGAACCAGGTGAACACAACACACACACACACACACACAGAGCAACAGACAGAGCTCTCCCTCTGATGAACCAGGTGAACACAACATCACACCGACGCATTATATTATGACATCTGTTGTTTAGAAGTTCAACGGAAGCAACATGGATTTGTTTACTTCCATAATTTCACCTTTGCTGGGGCGTCCCACCCGTCAGCGGAGCATTTGAACGGGAACAGTACGCCTGGGGCTCTACGTCCTCCCGGTAGTAAGTAAGTAGCCTTGCCGAGCCGTGAGGACCATAGGGCAGGGGCCTATCTCCTGTTTCTTTAGCGTGAGGCAGCTTGATGTACAAGTACACCCCCTGGACATGACACTAGTATGTCGCAGGGACTTATACCCCCAATCCAACCCTTGATGCTGAGTGTCAAGCAGGGACGCATTGGGTCCCATTTTTACAGTCTTTGGTATGACCCGGCCGGGGATTGAACCCCGACCTCCCAGTCTCAGGGCGGACACTCTAACCACAAGGCCACTGAGCTGGTACGTCCTCCCGGTGGGGGCTCCTTATTGCAAGTCGAGCCTGTAGAATGCTGCAACAGCATTGGCAAGCAATGGGAGGAATTGATTGCCATTTATGACTTAAAAGGGGTACAAATATACTATATAGAACTATATGTCTGTTGCTACATGTGCACCTTCTCAGCCTATAGGATCATATCAACTTTTAATCTCACAAAAAACCACTATTACTTTATTCTCTGTCCTTCATCATGCATTTCCTTGGTCCCTCTATCATTGTCTTATTAAAGGTATATTCAGTGATTTCACTCAAAAAACCTTAGGTTTCGTTTTTGGCTGGGACCTAAGCCTTTCGTCCAATCAGGATAGAGAGTCAAAAACGAAACCTAAGGTTTTTTGACCCCCAGGGGTTAACTGGGGACAGGGAGGAACTCCTTATATGGTCAGCACACTCTATAGTAGGGAGGATTATCACAACAAAACAAAAAAATAAGTGATATTTGAATTAAGTGAAATCACTGAATATACCTTTAATTGTCATTGACAAGGAACTGTGTTTTCTTTCCGTCTCTCCAGTGAGCGAAGACAACAGCCCGGTCCCGATGCGGTCCAGTAGCACCCTGCCGGTCCCCCAGCCGGGCAGTGCCCCCACCACGCCCGTCAACACCTCCCCCCAGGCCAACGCCACCTCTGCACCCTCTGCCTCCCCACCAGTGGGGGGCGGTATGGAGGAGAGGGGAGACCTCATCCGCTTCTACAACCAGGTCTACATCAAACAGATGCGCAACTTTGCCCTTCGCTACTCGCCCAGTTCACCGTCTGCAGGGGTACGTACGTGTGTGTGTGTGTGTGTGTGTGCGTGCGTGTGTGTGTGTGTGTGTGTGTGTGTGTGTGTGTGTGTGTGTGTGTGTGTCTGGCTCCAAAACTGTGGAATGCACTTCCCATTGCAGTCAGAACTGCAGCATCACTCCCAATCTTCCGCCGTAGTCTGAAAACCCACCTTTTCAGACTCCATCATGGCCCATAGCACTTACCCCACCCCCTTAGATAGCATTTCTGTTGGCTTAGATAGCATCTGATACAGCATGTTATGTAGACAGCACTATAATTGCATTGTATGTAGTCATAGCACGTCATAGTACATATGTATAGCATAGTAGTATAGATGTATAGTTTATATGTATAGCTTCATTATATAGATATTCCACTGTTACTTTCTTAGCTTACGCATGTTTCTTGATGAAATGTTTTTATGTGATGTATTCCCATGCTTTTTTTGTTCTTGCTTAAATGTAAGTCGCTCTGGATTAAGAGCGTCTGCTAAATGCCTAAATTGTAAATTGTAAAATTATGTGTGTGTTCCTTACACTTTTATAGTTCCATTTTAACGGTTTTACTGCTCCTCGCGGAACGTTCCGTCATAAGGAATCCAACCGGCAACTGCTTCTGGCGTAATGTTCCGTCTGATATGATAAGCTTTATTATTGATATCAAACCGGATCGCTGATTTTTTTTTATTTTATTATTATTTTGGCTCAGCCTTTCCTTCTTTAGCGATCCTAGACCGGATGGTGCAACCGCACTGCCCGTCCACCTCCCTTTTATACAGGCTGACTAAAAAGCTATATAACTCGAAAACTGCAGTCTGCGGTTGGCTCTGCGTCCAGCAGGAGGCAGTATATGGGTTAAGCCACTGCGTTGCCACGTTTAGTTTGTTGTGATCCGCGAACGCATCGTCGGCAGTGCTCGGCACCCCCCCTCCCAAGAAGATTTCTGGTACCACCAGAGGAGGTCCATGGTACCACTAGTGGTACTAGTACCACAGGTTGAGAATCACTGGGTAGGGTGATGATGGGTTTGGTACATTGGCACACTGGCACACTGCTTTAACTGATTTTAATTTGCGTGTTTCAGATGGAGTCTCCCAAACTGTGCCCGTACCCCAGCCTGAGGAGCGGTTCCCCACGTAGACTTCTGCTGTCGCACAATCACTCCATCTACATCTCTCCTCACAAGACCGGCTCCCCGCCCACACCCACCCCTCGGGACAAGATCTTCTACTACATCTGCAGCAGCCCACCCAATGTAAGTTGCACGAGTTCACATTTTGTCATTAAATAACTCATAACATCTGGTGTCCGAATTGTGTACTTTAATATGGGGACACCTTTTAGTTTGGAAGCCGTTTCACTCGGAAAACGATGTAACGGGTTCCGCAAATGTTATTTAATTCACTCAAAACATACATTTTGTAACCGTGGGAATCATATCGTTTAGACTAGAGAAATGAGGCGCAAATAAAGCTTCTTTTGATCCAAAAAGAAGAATCAGAGATATAGACGGCACAAGCCAGCTGAATTCTCAATTTATATTAAAATAGGCATCAAAAGGCATTCTCGGCGGGGAGGGCATTTGGAGTTAATTCTAGTAGACACGCACGCACGCCAACAACCTACTGTATGCTAAATCTCTCATGACCTCTGACCCCCCCCCCCCCCTAGCGTCTTCAAGAGATCAACAGCATGATCCGCACCGGAGAGACTCCGCCCAGGAAGCGCAGCATGCCTCTGGAGGAGGAGGAGGAGCTATCCCCCAAGAGGGTGTGTCCAGACAACCACTCCGCCCTCCTCCGCAGGCTGCAGGACGTGGCCAATGACCGGAGCTCCAACCACTGAGACACAAGTAGACACACCCACTGAGACACGACTAGACACGCCCACTGAGACACGCCCACTGAGACACGACTAGACACGCCCACTGAGACACGACTAGACACGCCCACTGAGACACGACTAGACACGCCCACTGAGACACGACTAGACACGCCCACTGAGACACGACTAGACACGCCCACTGAGACACGACTAGACACGCCCACTGAGACACGACTAGACACGCCCACTGAGACACGACTAGACACGCCCACTGAGACACGACTAGACACGCCCACTGAGACACGACTAGACACGCCCACTGAGACACGACTAGACACGCCCACTGAGACACGACTAGACACGCCCACTGAGACACGACTAGACACGCCCACTGAGACACGACTAGACACGCCCACTGAGACACGACTAGACACGCCCACTGAGACACGACTAGACACGCCCACTGAGACACGACTAGACACGCCCACTGAGACACGACTAGACACGCCCACTGAGACACGACTAGACACGCCCACTGAGACACGACTAGACACGCCCACTGAGACACGACTAGACACGCCCACTGAGACACGACTAGACACGCCCACTGAGACACGACTAGACACGCCCACTGAGACACGACTAGACACGCCCACTGAGACACGACTAGACACGCCCACTGAGACACGACTAGACACGCCCACTGAGACACGACTAGACACGCCCACTGAGACACGCCCACTGAGACACGACTAGACACGCCCACTGAGACAGAAAAGCAACTAGACACACCCACTGAGACACGACTAGACACGCCCACTGAGACACGACTAGACACGCCCACTGAGACACGACTAGACACGCCCACTGAGACACGACTAGACACGCCCACTGAGACACGACTAGACACGCCCACTGAGACACGACTAGACACGCCCACTGAGACACGACTAGACACGGTCATTGCAACAACGTCCGAACTACAATAAAGATGGCTGAGCATCTAGAGTCCAATCCAGTGCGCCGTCTGCTTTAAAATGACCTGATCAAAGATGTTCAGGCTCAAGCAGTCCCTTCAGACGGGGAGCGAGTGACGCAGGCGTTGTCGGCTGGATCAGCGACAGGTCTGCCCATGAGGGGCGCGGGACGCGTATAGCGTAAAGAATAGACGCACGCCTCGCATTGAAAAGGCCTTAAGTGTCCTGCTGTGTACACCAAGAGAGAGGTGGTGCAGTAACAATACTGTCCACCAAGAGAGAGGTGGTGCTGTTTCAGTTTGATTACAGTAACAATACTGAGACATTGTTTTTTTGTTTGTTTTTTTACTACAATAAGCTGTCAACAGCACTCCAATTTTAGTTTGAATGGAAATATTCAGGATCAGATGGTGTTGATCGATGGTAGATAGACGTTAGTGGTTTCACCTACAGCGTATTGTACTGTATGAACAGTATAGGCTGTCAGTATTATGCATCTTGTGTTATAGAACATTTATAGTATGAATGTTACGGAAGATATCCTTTCACAGAACTAATGCAGCGTTGTCTGAATTCTGCGGCTCTAAATCATGACCCATCTCATCATCATTCCATATATACCGCATTAGTTCTGTAGAACGGATGGAGCTGTATTTAAAATGTCACTATTGGCAGAACAACAAGGGGCCTTTCTCTGCCCCACCCTTCTCCCATTGTTTATGTTGTGTTTAGTTTCCAAGATGGCCGCAGCACCAGGAGGGGGTGGGGGCGGAGGTGAGCGGGCGGGGTCGACCATATGCCCTTACTGGGCTGCATTCAAGACACTTGCCTTGTGTCTGACACCTGACTTGTGTCTGAACACAGCTTTGATGGACGTGTTCTACCCCCCCCCCCCCCCCCCTCCCCCATCAAACAAAATGTTTGGTCAAACCATATGGGCTTCCATGTCACATAACTTCCATGGGCGGCCATCTTGGATCCTTAACACAATATAAACAAAATGGGAAAGGGATGGGGGCCGAGAAAGGCCCTTAGTTACTATCTTACTAAATGGATGGTGTTATGAAGTAGCTCACTGAAAGCACTCTGATGACTTTGTCTAACGACGGTGTCAACGTGTGAAGAGCGTGTAGCGGAAATCATTTAAAAAAGAAAAAACGTTTTATATAATATATATATATATATATATATAAAATCCCCCTTGGTTTTACAAAGCAGGAAAAACACCATTATGCTTATATTCTTTTGTGTGGTATGCTTTCTATGATTGTTATATTTTAATATTTAATTAGTTGCTTTGGTAGCCAATGTAATGTTTTCTGTTATTTACTAGACGAGTGATTACAGTAGAACTAATTTCCCGTCTTATTTAAAGGGGGTGTGAGTGATATTTATTTTGTTAAGAGATCAATGTTAAATAGCTTTATATTCCAATACCAGTCGTTGCTATATTAAGTGTTTGTTCCACAAAAGTGGTATCCCCATTTCTTTAAGCTCTTAAGCATAAAGGATGAACAGGTGAAAATGGTATAGTATACATTTTGAAGTTCTTGAGGAGTGGTAGAGAATAGAGATGGGGAGACCTAGCCTGGTAAAACCACTCCCCCTGCTGGACAACATTAGGGGAGACTCTCCCATTACTGACCAAACACTCTTAGCAATGATCACTGTCGGAATGCAGAGCTAGAACCTTTTCATTTAAAGGACAACTTTGTTTTTTCAACCCAGGTTAATGATTTACGCTGTTATTAGAGAAAGTAAGAGTGTTAGATATTTTTCATTTGCTGCTTTCTTTAGTTTTAGCGATTTTAGCTATATTTGGGGGGCATGCAAAGTGGCAAAATATGTATTTTTCTTTACAAATAATTACGGCAAATTTTTTATTATTTACTATAGTCCTATACTAGACCCCAGGAAATTACATCTGGCCATCTGTCAAACTGACATTCATCTGCCCCCTTGTCAAAAATAGCTAAAATCGTTAAAATGAAAGAAAGCAGCAAATGAAAAAAGATTAACACACACTCATCTTTTACTTTCTCTAATAACAGCTTAAAACATGAACCTTGATTGGAAAAAAAAGTTGTCCTTATATTTACTAATGTTTCTTACAAAAGCATAACCCCTTTAACCATAGACTGATAATGTAATTATTGTAGGTTCATACTTGCATACATGCTCAGTTTCTATAAGACTTCCCTTGCAATCATGCATTGTTAACTCGTATTATTTGTGAACCTCCTTGACAAAATGTTTGTACTGTATATATTTGTACAAAAGAGAAAAGAAGACATATTTTATGGTGGGCTGTGTAAGTTAAGCAAGTGCCTTTTTTGTTTACATCTGACTTGTAATCACCTGGATCATCTGTACATTTCAATTCACCAAGCAATACATCTACAGGTATGTCTTCATTGTAAACCAACGAACCACAATATGACAATAAAATGCACAATGCCCATAAAGTCGGTGTTGATTTTCGTCTACTTTTTTCACTGACAAACTAAATGGAAACTAATTGAAAACTAAGCTATGATGACTAAGACTAAATATATTAACAATTTTGTCAACAAAACAAGTAGATAAGACTAAAATGTTAGGAAGGGACTAGTGGACGAGAGATCCAGTATGAGTAAAAGACAAGTCATTTTATGTTTGGTTGCATGCTGCAAAGCGTTGTGAGCTTGCAGATTGGCTATTTTCAGCAAGTGTAAAATCGACATGGTCATGGGTTCGAACCCAGGCACCTTGAACTCACTATAGCACCATGGCTTAATTCCTGTGGTAAGTGATGGGAGCTGATGTTAGGTGTGTTAACAGAGAAATATATCAAATGGTGGAAGATGAACAAAGAACAACGCTGTGTGGGAGTTCAGTTAGGAGATAAGAAAGGCCAGAGCCATGAAGGAAGTATAAGCAGGAGTAAAGGGAGACAGAGTCATGAAAGAAGTAAATATGCAGGCGTACACGGAGATGAGGGATAAGGCGAAGAACAGACAAAAGGCCTGATGTTTACTGATTGGATAGACCATTAGTGCAACAGGTTAAGGTGATGGAAATGCTCTAGCAAGCGAAGCCAGTGTGTTGAGAATATGGAATGTGTCAGGAGTTGTGTGACATAATTGGGTACCAGTGAGAGAGAATATGGAATGTGTCAGGACTTATGGGTACCAGTGAGAGATAATATGGAATGTGTCAGGACTTATGGGTACCAGTGAGAGATAATATGGAATGTGTCAGGACTTATGGGTACCAGTGAGAGATAATATGGAATGTGTCAGGACTTATGGGTACCAGTGAGAGATAATATGGAATGTGTCAGGACTTATGGGTACCAGTGAGAGAGAAGATGGAATGTGTCAGGACTTATGGGTACCAGTGAGAGAGAAGATGGAATGTGTCAGGACTTATGGGTACCAGTGAGAGAGAAGATGGAATGTGTCAGGACTTATGGGTACCAGTGAGAGATAATATGGAATGTGTCAGGACTTATGGGTACCAGTGAGAGAGAAGATGGAATGTGTCAGGACTTATGGGTACCAGTGAGAGAGAAGATGGAATGGGTCAGGACTTATGGGTACCAGTGAGAGATAATATGGAATGGGTCAGGACTTATGGGTACCAGTGAGAGAGAATATGGAATGTGTCAGGACTTATGGGTACCAGTGAGAGAGAATATGGAATGTGTCAGGACTTATGGGTACCAGTGAGAGAGAATATGGAATGTGTCAGGACTTATGGGTACCAGTGAGAGAGAAGATGGAATGTGTCAGGACTTATGGGTACCAGTGAGAGATAATATGGAATGTGTCAGGAGTTATGGGTACCAGTGAGAGAGAATATGGAATGTGTCAGGACTTATGGGTACCAGTGAGAGAGAAGATGGAATGTGTCAGGACTTATGGGTACCAGTGAGAGATAATATGGAATGTGTCAGGAGTTATGGGTACCAGTGAGAGAGAATATGGAATGTGTCAGGACTTATGGGTACCAGTGAGAGAGAAGATGGAATGTGTCAGGACTTATGGGTACCAGTGAGAGAGAATATGGAATGTGTCAATTATCGTGATCGGCCCTAAGCCCCTAAGAGACAAGCTAGCCGATGAGAACTTTTCTCTAGATGGCATTACCTTGGCCTCCAAGGCCACTGTAAAGAATCTGGGAGTTACCTTTGATCAAGATATGTCTTTCAAATCGCACATCAAACAAATCTCAAAGACTGCCTTTTTTCACCTGCGAAATATTGCAAAGGTTAGGCACATCCTATCCAAAATAGACGCAGAAAAACTTGTCCACGCATTTGTTACCTCAAGGCTGGACTACTGCAACTCGCTATTATCAGGCTGCCCAGGTAAGTCTCTGAAAAGCCTACAGCTAGTTCAAAATGCTGCGGCGCGTGTGCTGACAGGTACCAGAAGAAGAGACCATATCACTCCTTCACTGGCCTCTCTACACTGGCTCCCTGTCAAACACAGAATAGAGTTCAAAATTCTTCTTCTTACCTACAAAGCTCTCAATGGTCAGGCACCACAATATCTCAAAGATCTCATTGATCCTTACAAACCAAATAGAACACCAGTGCGTCTACAGTATGCAAAAATGCTTACTGTTCCAAAAATATCAAAAGTTACAATAGGAGGCAGGGCGTTTAGGTCCCAGGCACCTCAGCTGTGGAACCTTCTCCCGGCTTCGGTCCGTGGGGCTGACACGCTCTGCACATTCAAGACTAGGTTGAAAACCTTTCTCTACGACAAAGCCTATAGCTAGAGTTGTCTCCAAGTCTGGCTGGATACCATGGTCGTACATTGTTGTGTGGGTCTGTCTCCCAGCAGTACTTGTAATATACACTATATAGGCTCCAGTAAGGCCTGCCACTAATCCAACATCCGGGGAATCTCTCCCCAGAGTCTCTTTTCGTCCTCCCCGTCGCAGTTCTGTGGACCTCTAATACTAACCCCCAACTGACTGAATGAGCGTGACCGTGGATCAGGCCTCTTCATGGAGCCCACCAGAAGTGTGACCTGGACCCGGCCTCACAGAGCTCGACCAGATGTGGACCAGATGTGGACCAGACCCCTCCACGGAGCCCACCTGTCTATTTCTGTCTATTTCTCTCTGTCTATCTCTCTCTCTCTCCCTCTACCCCCCCCCCCCCCCCCCCCGACACGGTCGAGGCAGATGGCCGCCCACCCCAGAGTCTGGTTCTGCCTGACGTTCTTTTCTCCTCTCCTAAAAGGGGAGTTCTATTTCGTCCCTGCTGACCGCCAGAGGCGGTGCTTTAAGCACTGAATACGTCCCTTCGCGCATGCGCAGTCGAGTATTTTATACCAACAATGTCGGTTGACCCCGTGATGACCCGGAGTCGTCTATAACTTCCGGCAGTCGTCCGGGGCTCAGTCCCTAATTTCTTCTCGCTTTGCGCAAGTTGTACATAGCACAGAGTTCTACAGCAGAATTAAACTGCACGATAACAGAACTATTGCTTTGCTACTACTAAGTCGCCGGTAGTCCCGCGACCATTGTTGGTCGGAGCTGTGACGCGTGCCGCGGCGTGCGTTCGCCCTCCAGGGACTGCGACTTAATACTACTATTATTGTATCGTTTTCGAGTGGAGCTGGGCTTCACATCGTCTTCTTTCCCCGTGGGAACAAGGTAAGCAGACAACCCCTGTTCGCATAGGCTGCGTGCGCGCTGCTTCCCTGCAACACACACGGTCGCGTGCTACAAACGGCGACCTGAGCGTCCCGTTTTAGCACCCGTCAAAGTTGAACGGATAGCTCGTTCTCTTTGACAGCTTACGCTGTCTTGTTTTCCCACGAAGGCTGCGCCGCAGTGCTGGTGACGGCAAGCGTTAGCACTACCCGCTCCCAGCACGTGAGTCGACGCTAGTATTATTTGTTTACTACTTACCTATACTACTTATACTTATACTACTTATACTTATAAGTGTACTTATCTACTGCTATATTACTCTGCCTCTCTGAGCGAGTCTTTGCTGGCACTGGCCAGCTATATAGCACCGCCGCGTGCTACAAACGGCGACCTGAGCGTCCCGTTTAGCACCCGTCAAAGTGAACGGATAGCTCGTTCTCTTTGACAGCTTACGCTGTCTTGTTTTCCCACGAAGGCTGCGCCGCAGTGCTAGTGACGGCAAGCGTTAGCGCTACCCGCTCCCAGCACGTGAGTCGACGCTATTATTATTTGCTTACTACTTATACTTATACTACTTATACTTATACTTATACTACTTATAAGTGTACTTATTTACTGCTATATTACTCTGCCTCTCTGAATGAGTCTTTGCTGGCACTGGCCAGCTATATAGCACCACCGCGAGGTTACGTCAGTAACCCCGGTTATATGAATTGGCTTGACTGATTTAGTCACTTGTTCTCAAATAGTGTACTTTAATTTCGGCACAGAGCCATTGCCACTTTATAGGTTGGTTTTTCTGAAATTATATATATATAACTATATCATTATATATATATCATATATACTGGTCTCTGCTAGAGCACCCCTTACCTGGCATAGGCGGCGTGCGCGCCCCCTCCCTCCAGCTAAGCGGCCTTTAGCAGCTACAGTAGCCTCTACTGGCACAGGCAGCGTCCGCGCTCCCTTCCTACCAGTTTACGGCTCCACCCCTAGCGACCACTAGCGTCCGCGCTCTGGGCTACATCTGCGGGTTTCCAATGGACGAACCCCGCCACCACCTGTGCACCTCCTGCCAGGCTCCTCTGCGGCCAGAGGATGGGCATGACCTCTGCCCTGGGTGCCTTGGCCCCCAACATCTGAGGGAGGCACTCGGTGACAACCCATGTCACGTGGACGCAGGAGCGTCCAATCTCTCTCGCCGGTAATGAAGGCTAACAAAACCCTCCCCGGACAGAAGATACGTTATCGTTTAAAGCGGCGCTATCCCCGCTAAACAGACGTTCATATGATATCATATACTTATCATGGCATAACCTCCTGTGTGTGGGTAAAGGCTGCGTTCGCGCCGCCTCCCTGCTCTGCATACGAGGTCTGTTCGACTGTGAACGCTAGCGCTTATTATAAGCGACTATAAGACTTGCCGAAGGATAAGAACACTGTCATATTACCTTCGTTTGTTAAACACGCTACTTTTTAAGCTTTGTTTAGCCCCTGCTGGTGATGGCAAGAGCCTTGCTGGCCAAAGCCATATACCGATATTGGCAGCATTCAAGCTTAACTGCTTTTGCGAATAGCTGTATTGTTGTTATTATCAGCCCGGTACAGGAGCAGCTTCCTGCGTCCTCCCAGGGTATTGATGTTGCTACCAGTATAGTTTGTACCAAAATAGTATTAACAGCTACTGGTGTACATAGCCTGTCTGGTTGTTAACCCAGCTGGCCCCCAGTAGTGGGCCTAGCTGAAGCTGCTACCAGTATGTCTGGAGCTCAAAGCTCCATTAACAGTTTTTTGCATATACAGTGGGTGCAACCTGGTTTGTTCCCACAGGTCGGATTAGTGCCCCTGGGTACCTGTAGGTCCTATTAGCCCAGCTGGTCCCCAGCACAGAGTATCTGGCGCTGCTGACAGCGTAGCTCACAGCTGCTACCAGTAGCTTAAAGTTAAAGCTGTTTATGAACAGGCTATAGCTTGTCTTGTTTTTTAGTAGCCTAGCTGGTCTCCAGCATAGCTCTCTAACTGGCGCTGCTACCTGTAGTTGTAGCCCAAGCGCTTATTATACTATTGAAGATAAAAAGCTATCTGTATATAGCTTGCCTTACTGTTTGTTGGCCCAGCTGGTACAGGGCAGGCAGCGTATGCGCTCCGCTCCTCCAGCATACGGCCAGCTTGATGTTACTTACTACTAATCGTTTGTTAGCTCAAGCATTTATTAACAGCTATTGGTGTATAGCTTGTTATGTTCATTAGCTGCAGCTGATACAGGCAGCGTACGCGCTCCCTTCCTTCAGCAGGTGGCCCCTATCGGTGGAGCTATCGGTTGTAGCCTTTTCTCCAAAACTAGCTTGTGTCGGTTTATTTAACCGAACCTGGCTGGGGTAGGCAGCGGTAGCGCTCCCTCCTCCCAGCATGAATGCGTAGTAGTGCACACGTGACTAGTGTATTGGAAGTGTCTTTTGTTTCGCTCTGGACTAGCAAACATAAATAATAATGCACTGGAGTTTGGATAAGCGTCATAGTGCCGTGATAAACGGTCACATAGGAAACACTACAGCTGCTACATAGCAGCGTCCAAACCTTGACTGAAGGCTACTTTATTATCATAAATTATAAGTAAGCCTCCGCCGGGGGTACAGGTAGCGTAAAGCTCCCCTCCCCCACCGCGACCATGCAGGTCGCACAGTCTATCTAACAGCAACGTTTGTGTGCTGTTTCTATGATGCACTTTACATCTGGTTGAATCTCAAAGTGCTGCAATGAGCATTTGCATAAACGTAAATGCATATTCACATGCTGCGGCAGGTATAGCAGCATTCAGTTTTTCGATTAAGTCATTATATGCCGATCTAAGTTAAAGCCTCTGCTGGCACAGGCAGCGTACGCGCCCCCTCCCTGCAGCATATGGCCAACACCTAGCAAACCAGTAGCGTCCGCGCCCTGGGCTAGTTGGGACTGGTGTGCACCGGCCGGTCCAAAGGAACCGGTGCCACCACAACGGAGAGCACCCACTTTCGTACCTCGAAAGCCTCTGCTGGTACAGACAGCGTATGCGCTCCCTCAAGCATATGGCCAACACCTAGCAACCAGTAGCGTCCGCGCCCTGGGCTAGTTGGGACTTGTGTGCACCGGCCGGTCCAGAGTAACCGGTGCCACCACAATGGAGAGCTCCCACTTTTGTACCTCGTGTGAAGCTCTCCTTCAGCCGTGAGCCGACCTTGGTCCTGCCCCGTGTGCCAGGAGGAAAAGGTCTGACCGCTGACTACAGCAGATCCGAGAGGGCTCAGCTATCTGCAGAGTTGGCCCGCATGAGGGCCATGCTCACTTCAGATAACACCTAGGCACCTCGGAGGGTGCCGAAGCGCCTACCTCTCCGATGCCACAACTGACTCGAGGTTGATGTGCTCTCCCCGACAGCTTAAGCTACGCACTTCCATGGCTATGAGGAAGATGCAGAAGGCGGTGCCTCCCAGGCATCAGAGCCGGCCTCCCACTTCTCAGCTCATGCGCATAGCCGTGGAACGCATACTAAAGCAGGCAGTCGGCTCCTCCAAGCGCCTTCTTCTTGCTGTCTTCGCCGTCCCCCACGCCTGTACCTGAGACAGCTACAGGCCTGCCGGGCGAACGATCAGGGCCCTCTCCCATCTCTATACCGATGGTGAAATCCTGGCAGCCCTGCCCTGATTGGGAAAAGTGTCCTGAGACAACCCGTTGCGACGTGACACTTTAATAGATTTGAACGCACAAGGCGATAAGGGCTGGCCTGGGTTACATGCCAGCCACCAAGCCTGTCATTGCATCCCTCATTGTGTTCCCCAACGAGGCCCGGCGGCAGAACGCTAGGTGACCTCGACCCCAGTGCAGGAGCACAGACAACCTGCTCACTGGGGCCTCCCGTTCACACTTAATAGTGGCAACGTTAATACTGGCTCAGTCACCTTTGGTGTGTCACTGGAGGCATTGGCGTCATGTCCTCAGAGCGTGGGCGGCTGATGTCCATCGTATCTCTAGCCCGTCGCCAAGTCGGGTTTTCACAGTCAAGCTTGACTGATGAGCCTAGGCCAACTCTCCGTAGTCTCCCTGAGGAGCCAGGAGCACTAGGTGGTTCAGCCGGGCGAGAATCGCCGGAGCGAACCATCCAGGGGGGGAAGACCAGGCTGCAGCTTGCAGGCCTACGACACATCCCGCCTCCCAAAGGGCCGAGCTCCAACATTGATGAAATCATCTTGACTGCCCTCGGAGCTCGCGTATCACCGCCGGCCCACACTAGAGGCCAGCGTGTTCCCTGGCGTCCCACGCAGGGACCTGACTGTGACTGTGACTTTCCGGGCTGTGCAGTGCCTTCTGACGCCAGCCCCCCATATCCGGCGGGTCAAAATGGCCATTATCAGCAACATGACGAGAGCCCTACTATCAGACCAGGAGTGATGTGTCCTCCTGCCCAAGGGCGCAACAGAGGCTGTATATCCTCAGTCACACTAAGGGAAGTCCGATCTACATACTTCCTCGTGACGCAAGACAGACGGGTGTCGACATGTCTTGAATCTGATGGGACCCATATGAAGTTTATGCCAGTCTACTGGGCCGAACACGGCAATGTGCTGGAGCGGCAAGTGGTGCGCTCCGCTCTATAGCACACATTCTCATACTCATGGGACCTTAACCGGGTACTGGACGCCCTGTGCGGGCCTACCTTCGAACCCTTGGCACAGGCAGAGCTGAAGTGGGTGTCATGCAAGACAGCCCTTCTCCTGGCCATTACATTGGCAAAGCGTGTCAGTGAACTGCACGCTCTGTCAGTCAGCGAATCATGTCTGAGGTGGAACGCAGACGGCTCGGGGGTCACGCTGTGGCCAAACATAGCATTCCTCCCGAAGGTGCTGTCGCAGGCTCACCTCAACCGGCCTATCAGGCTGGCTCGATTCAACCCCCCACCTGGGGAGCTGACAGACAAACTGGAGCTGTTGTGCCCAGTCCGGGCCCTGAGAGCCTACATTGAAGCTACTGCACGCATCAGGCGAGCAGAGCAGCTGTTCTTTTGCCATAGTGGTGTGAACAAAGGCGGCGCTCCCTCCAAGCAGCGCCTGTCCCACTGGATTGTAGACACAATCAGCCACGCCTATGAGGCAAGTAACCTCCCCGTACCATCAGGGGTACGGTGCCACTCTACAAGGAGCATTTCCACATCATGGGCTGCCATGAGAGGGGTGCCCTTGGAGGACATTTGTGCCGCCGCCTCATGGGCTTCGGCAGGCACTTTCTCAAGGTACTACAGGGTGAATGTTGCCACTCCCCACCCAGTGGACGTGGCCCTCTTCCCCGAATCCTCCGGTTCTACCCTTTGAGGTCTGTAATCAGGATTCCTCGTGACTTGGCTGGTATAAGTCATTCAGTGCTTAAAGCACCGCCTCTGGCGGTCAGCAGGGACGAAATAGAACGATAGTTACGTATGTAACTACGGTTCTATGAGTCCTGAATGACCGCCAGAGGCACTCTTGTCACTCAGAATCCTCGTGTTCTCGCGAGAAGATTCTGTAGGGACTGAGCCCCGGACGACTGCCGGAAGTTATAGACGACTCCGGGTCATCACGGGGTCAACCGACATTGTTGGTATAAAATACTCGACTGCGCATGCGCGAAGGGACGTATTCAGTGCTTAAAGCACCGCCTCTGGCGGTCATTCAGGACTCATAGAACCGTAGTTACATACGTAACTATCGTTTTTCGTTGCCACTGTCGCAAATTCGCAATATTGCTTGCTCTGGGTGGATCTTTGTTGGTTGTAAAGTGTCTTGAGACAACTCGTTGTGATTTGACACAATAATAAAATTGAATTGAATTGAATTGAATTGTCAGGACTTATGGGTACCAGTGAGAGAGAATATGGAATGTGTCAGGACTTATGGGTACCAGTGAGAGAGAAGATGTATAAGATAGTAGTGAGACCAGCCATGCTGGACGGCTTGGAAATGGTGGCACTGATGACATGGAGGTACAGCTGGAGGTGGCAGAATTGAGGATGCTATAGGAGTGACAAGGAAGGACATTACCAGAAATGACTAAATTACAGGATCAGCCCAGGTTAGACGGTTTGGGGATAAAGCAGGGGTAGGCAACCTTTATTATAAAAAGAGCCTTATTAGAATTCTATCTGAAGCCGCAACATAATGTTTGCTAATTATTTGTGATTTTTCTGGTCTTTCAATTTTATTGTTTTTTTGTAATTTCTCAAGTATACCAGTAAGCCAGCAGCATTGGTGGTGAAAACAAATAAAGAGGTCTTTAGCATTAATAAATTATTGATTTCCCTTCATTGTGTTTCCAGAATAACTATGCGTACTATGATAATAAATTATGATTAAAATGAAGAATAAAATGAAAAAGAAAACCTTATTCCTTTTCATACTTCTTTGCCCAAGCAACTGGGAGCCACGGGAGAGGGCCGAAGGGCAGCAGGTTGACTACCCCTGGGATAAAGCAAGAGAGGAGAGGTTGAGATGGTTTGGACTAGGGTACATTGGAGAAGGATGAGCAGCTAGGGTACATTGGAGAAGGATGAGCAGCTAGGGTACATTGGGAGAAGGATGAGCAGCTAGGGTACATTGGAGAAGGATGAGCAGCTAGGGTACATTGGAGAAGGATGAGCAGCTAGGGTACATTGGAGAAGGATGAGCAGCTAGGGTACATTAGGAGAAGGATGAGCAGCTAGGGTACATTGGAGAAGGATGAGCAGCTAGGGTACATTGGAGAAGGATGAGCAGCTAGGGTACATTGGAGAAGGATGAGCAGCTAGGGTACATTGGAGAAGGATGAGCAGCTAGGGTACATTGGAGAAGGATGAGCAGCTAGGGTACATTGGAGAAGGATGAGCAGCTAGGGTACATTGGAGAAGGATGAGCAGCTAGGGTACATTGGAGAAGGATGAGCAGCTAGGGTACATTGGAGAAGGATGAGCAGCTAGGGTACATTGGAGAAGGATGAGCAGCTAGGGTACATTGGAGAAGGATGAGCAGCTAGGGTACATTGGAGAAGGATGAGCAGCTAGGGTACATTGGAGAAGGATGAGCAGCTAGGGTACATTGGAGAAGGATGAGCAGCTAGGGTACATTGGAGAAGGATGAGCAGCTAGGGTACATTGGAGAAGGATGAGCAGCTAGGGTACATTGGAGAAGGATGAGCAGCTAGGGTACATTGGAGAAGGATGAGCAGCTAGGGTACATTGGAGAAGGATGAGCAGCTAGGGTACATTGGAGAAGGATGAGCAGCTAGGGTACATTGGAGAAGGATGAGCAGCTAGGGTACATTGGAGAAGGATGAGCAGCTAGGGTACATTGGAGAAGGATGAGCAGCTAGGGTACATTGGAGAAGGATGAGCAGCTAGGGTACATTGGGAGAAGGATGAGCAGCTAGGGTACATTGGGAGAAGGATGAGCAGCTAGGGTACATTGGGAGAAGGATGAGCAGCTAGGGTACATTGGGAGAAGGATGAGCAGCTAGGGTACATTGGGAGAAGGATGAGCAGCTAGGGTACATTGGAGAAGGATGAGCAGCTAGGGTACATTGGAGAAGGATGAGCAGCTAGGGTACATTGGAGAAGGATGAGCAGCTAGGGTACATTGGGAGAAGGATGAGCAGCTAGGGTACATTGGGAGAAGGATGAGCAGCTAGGGTACATTGGGAGAAGGATGAGCAGCTAGGGTACATTGGAGAAGGATGAGCAGCTAGGGTACATTGGAGAAGGATGAGCAGCTAGGGTACATTGGAGAAGGATGAGCAGCTAGGGTACATTGGGAGAAGGATGAGCAGCTAGGGTACATTGGGAGAAGGATGAGCAGCTAGGGTACATTGGGAGAAGGATGAGCAGCTAGGGTACATTGGGAGAAGGATGAGCAGCTAGGGTACATTGGAGAAGGATGAGCAGCTAGGGTACATTGGAGAAGGATGAGCAGCTAGGGTACATTGGAGAAGGATGAGCAGCTAGGGTACATTAGGAGAAGGATGAGCAGCTAGGGTACATTAGGAGAAGGATGAGCAGCTAGGGTACATTGGAGAAGGATGAGCAGCTAGGGTACATTAGGAGAAGGATGAGCAGCTAGGGTACATTAGGAGAAGGATGAGCAGCTAGGGTACATTGGAGAAGGATGAGCAGCTAGGGTACATTGGAGAAGGATGAGCAGCTAGGGTACATTAGAGAAGGATGAGCAGCTAGGGTACATTGGAGAAGGATGAGCAGCTAGGGTACATTGGAGAAGGATGAGCAGCTAGGGTACATTAGGAGAAGGATGAGCAGCTAGGGTACATTAGGAGAAGGATGAGCAGCTAGGGTACATTAGGAGAAGGATGAGCAGCTAGGGTACATTAGGAGAAGGATGAGCAGCTAGGGTACATTGGAGAAGGATGAGCAGCTAGGGTACATTGGAGAAGGATGAGCAGCTAGGGTACATTGGAGAAGGATGAGCAGCTAGGGTACATTGGAGAAGGATGAGCAGCTAGGGTACATTGGAGAAGGATGAGCAGCTAGGGTACATTGGAGAAGGATGAGCAGCTAGGGTACATTGGAGAAGGATGAGCAGCTAGGGTACATTGGGAGAAGGATGAGCAGCTAGGGTACATTGGGAGAAGGATGAGCAGCTAGGGTACATTGGGAGAAGGATGAGCAGCTAGGGTACATTGGGAGAAGGATGAGCAGCTAGGGTACATTGGGAGAAGGATGAGCAGCTAGGGTACATTGGAGAAGGATGAGCAGCTAGGGTACATTGGAGAAGGATGAGCAGCTAGGGTACATTGGAGAAGGATGAGCAGCTAGGGTACATTGGGAGAAGGATGAGCAGCTAGGGTACATTGGGAGAAGGATGAGCAGCTAGGGTACATTGGGAGAAGGATGAGCAGCTAGGGTACATTGGAGAAGGATGAGCAGCTAGGGTACATTGGAGAAGGATGAGCAGCTAGGGTACATTGGAGAAGGATGAGCAGCTAGGGTACATTGGGAGAAGGATGAGCAGCTAGGGTACATTGGGAGAAGGATGAGCAGCTAGGGTACATTGGGAGAAGGATGAGCAGCTAGGGTACATTGGGAGAAGGATGAGCAGCTAGGGTACATTGGAGAAGGATGAGCAGCTAGGGTACATTGGAGAAGGATGAGCAGCTAGGGTACATTGGAGAAGGATGAGCAGCTAGGGTACATTAGGAGAAGGATGAGCAGCTAGGGTACATTAGGAGAAGGATGAGCAGCTAGGGTACATTGGAGAAGGATGAGCAGCTAGGGTACATTAGGAGAAGGATGAGCAGCTAGGGTACATTAGGAGAAGGATGAGCAGCTAGGGTACATTGGAGAAGGATGAGCAGCTAGGGTACATTGGAGAAGGATGAGCAGCTAGGGTACATTAGAGAAGGATGAGCAGCTAGGGTACATTGGAGAAGGATGAGCAGCTAGGGTACATTGGAGAAGGATGAGCAGCTAGGGTACATTAGGAGAAGGATGAGCAGCTAGGGTACATTAGGAGAAGGATGAGCAGCTAGGGTACATTAGGAGAAGGATGAGCAGCTAGGGTACATTAGGAGAAGGATGAGCAGCTAGGGTACATTAGGAGAAGGATGAGCAGCTAGGGTACATGGGAGAAGGATGAGCAGCTAGGGTACATTGGAGAAGGAGGAGCAGCTAGGGTACATTGGAGAAGGATGAGCAGCTAGGGTACATTGGAGAAGGATGAGCAGCTAGGGTACATTGGAGAAGGATGAGCAGCTAGGGTACATTAGGAGAAGGATGAGCAGCTAGGGTACATTAGGAGAAGGATGAGCAGCTAGGGTACATTAGGAGAAGGATGAGCAGCTAGGGTACATTAGGAGAAGGATGAGCAGCTAGGGTACATGGGAGAAGGATGAGCAGCTAGGGTACATTGGAGAAGGAGGAGCAGCTAGGGTACATTGGAGAAGGATGAGCAGCTAGGGTACATTGGAGAAGGATGAGCAGCTAGGGTACATTGGAGAAGGATGAGCAGCTAGGGTACATTGGGAGAAGGATGAGCAGCTAGGGTACATTGGAGAAGGATGAGCAGCTAGGGTACATTGGAGAAGGATGAGCAGCTAGGGTACATTGGAGAAGGATGAGCAGCTAGGGTACATTGGAGAAGGATGAGCAGCTAGGGTACATTGGGAGAAGGATGAGCAGCTAGGGTACATTGGAGAAGGATGAGCAGCTAGGGTACATTGGAGAAGGATGAGCAGCTAGGGTACATTAGGAGAAGGATGAGCAGCTAGGGTACATTGGAGAAGGATGAGCAGCTAGGGTACATTGGAGAAGGATGAGCAGCTAGGGTACATTGGGAGAAGGATGAGCAGCTAGGGTACATTGGAGAAGGATGAGCAGCTAGGGTACATTGGAGAAGGATGAGCAGCTAGGGTACATTAGGAGAAGGATGAGCAGCTAGGGTACATTAGGAGAAGGATGAGCAGCTAGGGTACATTGGAGAAGGATGAGCAGCTAGGGTACATTGGAGAAGGATGAGCAGCTAGGGTACATTGGAGAAGGATGAGCAGCTAGGGTACATTGGAGAAGGATGAGCAGCTAGGGTACATTGGGAGAAGGATGAGCAGCTAGGGTACATTGGGAGAAAGATGAGCAGCTAGGGTACATTGGAGAAGGATGAGCAGCTAGGGTACATTGGAGAAGGATGAGCAGCTAGGGTACATTGGAGAAGGATGAGCAGCTAGGGTACATTTGGAGAAGGATGAGCAGCTAGGGTACATTGGGAGAAGGATGAGCAGCTAGGGTACATTGGAGAAGGATGAGCAGCTAGGGTACATTGGAGAAGGATGAGCAGCTAGGGTACATTGGAGAAGGATGAGCAGCTAGGGTACATTAGGAGAAGGATGAGCAGCTAGGGTACATTGGAGAAGGATGAGCAGCTAGGGTACATTAGGAGAAGGATGAGCAGCTAGGGTACATTGGGAGAAGGACTTGTTACTTGTGACTTGAGAGCTACTTTCAAAATGACCAGCTCAACAGGATTCCCAACAAAAAATATCCAATAATCCCATTGCTGAAAATGGTTTAAAAAAGTACCTGAGGGTGCTTTGGAATAGCAGCGCTGGCATTTCATATTAGACAAAGACGCATGGAATGGGAAATAGTGTATATAACTTTGTAATGCTACTGACATTTGAGCGGACACGCCCTTTTTGATGTCAATCAATCAAGTCACCTTAATTAAAGTGGCAGATACCGTGTGTGTGTGTGTGTGTGTGTGTGTGTGTGTGTGTGTGTGTGTGTGTGTGTGTGTGTGTGTGTGTGTGTGTGTGTGTGTGTGTGTGTGTGTGTGTGTGTGTGTGTTAAACCCACATGCTGTGACAAGATTAAACACTTAAAACGCTTCTCTTCATTGCTCGGGGTGCCCTGCAGGGGGCTGTTCTCAAAATGACCAGCTCAACAAGATTCCCACCAAAAATATATATATTATCCCAATAATCCCAATGCTGAAAATGGTTTAAAAATATACCTGAGGGGGCTTTGGAATAGCAGCGCTGGCATTTATTTATTATAAATATTTCTTTATCCCACGATTTTGTAACCCATTTTTCACCCCTGTGTCAATTATCTAATGTGATCCTGGGCCTAGTCCCCATATATGGGGGACAAGGGGAGAGCAACGGAGCGCTGGCATTTCATAAAGAGGGTATATGCGCATGCTTAAAGTGAATGGCACATCGAGTGGCAAAGCAACGTGAGTTTAACATTGTTTAACCCATTCTATACGGGAACCCATTTTGGTGTTAGCATTATGATATGCTTTAGCTATTGAAAAATAGCAGATCTACAAGCTCATAGCGCGCCACCGAGTGGCGCGCTACGAGCTTGTAGGTCTGCAATTTTTGAAAAATCGAAGAACGACTGACATTTTTAGAATCTGATCTCAGGTCAGAATGGGTTAACGTTGCATGTTTTCATGCAATCAAATAGGACTTTTCTGTCTGGATGTATGGGGGCTGTCGAGGCCAGAAAGTAGTTTTTTTGCCACTCAGTAGACGTTCCTGCATAACTTCCGGGTTTGATGATGATGTCACGCGCATAGCCTCTATTAGACAGGAAAGGGAAATAGAGGGGGGGGAAACGGAATAGGTAGGTTATTTATTTTTTGTATATAACTTTGTAACGCTATACTGACATTTGAGCGGACACGCCCTTTTTGATGTCAATCAATCAAGTCACATAAATTCAAGTGGCAGATGCCATTTATTTAAAAAATATATATTTTAAGTATATATTTTTAGGGGCATGTCATGTGTTTGGGCACCCCTGCTGCTCTTGAAAATAACACACTCTAAGCTCACAGTTGCAATGCGGAATGTTCTCCTATTATTGGGACGCTATAGGGTTCATGTGCTAAAAATATATATACTTCTGTGTGTGTGTGTGTGTGTGTGTGTGTGTGTGTGTGTGTGTGTGTGTGTGGTGTGTGTGTGTGTGTGTGTGTGTGTGTGTGTGTGTGTGTGTGTGTGTGTGTGTGTGTGTGTGTGTGTGTGTGCGCGCGTGTGCGGGTGTGTAAAAAAATATTTGCAATGATTATCTATTACTGCAATTTTTAGGAAAATGTTGCCAATGACTGCAGTGCAGAATCAATATGTAGTGAGCATATTGACACCTTGTTTTATGTTTAGCAGGGAAGACTATACAAAAATAACACATTCAACATGCCATTTGTGGTGTACAAGTAAGACGCGCAAACGCGGGAAGCGAACGCAGCTCGTGTGTGTGTGGTTGGTTGTGTGTGTGTGTGTGTGTGTGTGTGTGTGTGTGTGTGTGTGTGTGTGTGTGTGCTACAGCTGCGCCCTGTGTGTGTGTGTGTGTGTGTGTGCTACAGCTGCGCCCTCTGGTGGCGGGCGGGTGGTGTAACAGCGGGACACACACACACACACACACACACACACACACACAGACATTCAGCCCTTGCTGTCATAGTAAGTGGCTCACTGCGTTCGCAATAAAACATTTAAAAACATAATAGAATATCATTGACAGAATTAATCAATTGTTTCAAATCAAAGAATAATCGAATTGAATAATTGCAATTGTTGTATGAATAGCAAAAATAGCTGTTCCACAAGCTTGACAATTTTACCTATTACCATTACCAAATAGGGACGCCACCAATATGCTATACCTATAGCCTAGATACTAGATGATGCTGCACACACACACACACACACACACACACACACACACACACACACACACACACACACACACACACACACACACACACACACACACACACACACACACACACACAACCAGGAAACAATTGTGCAAAGGTTGTTTCCTTTTTGCATGCATAAATATGAAAGTTTAACATGTGTATTGAAAGCTTTGTTATATGGACACAGGTAAATCTACCAGGCCATGTTGAGTGGCATCTCGTTCATAAATCCTAAAAGCATTGGTTTCCATACACTAACAACCGTCTCCTGCAGCCCATGGGTCCCAAGCGTAATGCTGTGAACATGGTCCATTTTAAGACTAACCATCAAATATTGACAGCGTATATAAAACCTAGAGTTGCCTGAAATGGAAACATCTTGTTTGTCACTGTCTCTGAGCCAGCTCTATAGGCTTCATTCTCCAAGGCCTGATTTACTACGCCACAAACTTCACGTCTACACTTCAAAAATGACAAACCGTAAATTTGGTGTTGTTGTTATGCTAAAAGGCGAGCTACACAATGGCTGTCCGGAGCGTTTATGTATGCGAAGTACGGTTCAATTTGGTTGTTTCATAAACAGACGAACCGAACCTGATCAAGGTGTCATCTATCAACAGCTGTCAGGTGACATCATCTCTACAGTCTTCTGAGTCCCTTAGAAGTTTTTTTTTTTTTTCTTCTCCATGCAGGCAGGTGGGGAAAGGCATAGAAGCTTAACAAAAACCTCCTTTCTGCTTTACTGGAACAGTAATTAAGTAAAAATGAAATATAACTGATTTTTTTTAGACTAGTGCACGTTAAAATGGTGAAGACATCCATCTTTGCATGTACTGTATGTATCCCTTTCGCTCGAGGATTGAATCCTGCCCCTGACTTCTGTTGTCCTAGTTTAGGGTCATCATGTTACGGTTGTGTACTTTAGCTCGAGAACTCGTCAATATAATATTTTTAATCAGCTAAAAATGACCTGTGAATGCCGTCCATTCCAGACAATCCGTTAGATTTTATTCCCCTGTCATCGCTTCACGTTCAGATGCCCCTTAGACCAAGAAGAACAATCTAACAAAATGACTCAATACATTTGCTGTTAGGCATAATTGTCTTGTATTACTCATCTGGCATCACCAGACACACATCTCTTTAAAACAATTGACATGACATACTGTAGGCCGTTGAATTTATACTCCGTTTCTCCATTTGAGGATCCTGTCACGCTGTAAGAACCAACAAAGCCATACTGTAGATTGTCGAGCGTGCATATAGAGAGATATGTGTGGTCTTTTGTCCACACTCCACAGTATGTTTTGCACTATCCCTCTGCACTGCATGTATGTGACCTGTTGGTATTGTACCATGTTTATGGGATGTTCTGTAAAACTCTGTTACAGTAGTTGTCAATCTGTCTATAATATGAAATTAAATCTACGACAAGACAGAGGGTATTTTAGTTTGGAACCAGCTATGTTTTTGGAAAGCGCACAAAAGCGCACATTTCTTGCAACTTCTTTTCCTGCTCAGTTTGATAGAAAAGGTTATTTTTGTCAGTCTCAGTCCAGTGTATTAAACCTCAAGAGAGTACGCACGCACGCACGCACGCACACACGCACGCACACACGCACGCACGCACGCACACACACACACACAAACTACAAACAAGTAGTTTATACGTATATTCTATCGTATTATTATATCATATTCCAGTATTGGCAACAGGATGCTTGGACTGTATTGTTGACACACACGACTCACCGTGTGGTTTTGGCCCTTCAGTCTGTTACTAAGGCCCCGGGGCCATGCTGGAATGTTGGTGTCTTCATCATATCTAATGACGGCAGAGGACGGTGAGTCATAGGATGCAGTGAGTGCACCTGGATCCCACTCAGTCAGCCCCTCTCGTACCTGAGCAGGAGAAGAGCCAGTGGCGTGCACAGACATTTAGAGGGGCAGGTGCTCAAGTGAAAAAAAGGGCACCTTGTGCAGTGCGCATGGAACCGGCTGGTTGCCTTAACCCATTTTGGGGCGGGAACCCATTTTGGTGTTAGCATTATGGTATGCTTTAGCTATTGAAAAATAGCAGATCTACAAGCTCATAGCGCGCCACCGAGTGGCGCGCTACGAGCTTGTAGGTCTGCTATATTATTTTATTATCGAAGAACCACTGACATAGAAACATATAGCTTTAGATTGTGGGGGCCTAAATAATATAGTAGAAGCGTTTTTATCAAGAATTGATCAATGTCATCATGGTCCACACACTACAAATTAAGAACAAAAAGAAAACTTTTTTTTATTTTTTTTAAAGAGCACATTGCCAAAAGACACTAGGGGGTGCTCTAGCACCCCCTAGTGTCTATCTGTGCACGCCACTGAGAAGAGCCCAGACACACAGACAGACAGATATGTATTTGTGCATTAGAGCCCAGAAATGAATCAGCCATGAATCAAAGGATCCGGTTGGACAGTAATTGTCACCTTCGGCTGACTTCAAAGTGAGGGGGGTGAATTCCATCCTGCCGAGGTAAAGGTAGAGCACTATCTCATGGTCATTAAATGACCTGAGCGCTGCACGCGTGAACAATACAGGGTGTTTTATATTACTCGTTGCAGTTAAATAAGTACAGCTTATTCCATGATCTTTTTAAGCCTACTTTAAGTATGACACATTCTTTTTAGTTCGGGTTGCAGTTTGATATATCCAAGAGCACATTGTCTTCATTACACCCAATACTTTTTTTCTTCATTAACTCTGCTGTCAAATGAGGCGTGGTTTCTGAATTCTTTCATGTGACATGACACTGACCACGATACTGTCATGATACTGATGATTCGATACTGACATATCATAGGATACATGAAACCGACCATGATAATGACCTGACATGATACTGACCATGACACTGACCATGATATACTGACAGTACACTGACCAGGATACTGACCATGATATAGACAGGACATATCGTACATGAAAACCGACCATGATACTGAACATGATACTGACCATGACACTGGCCATGATACTGACAGGACACTGACCATGATACTGACAGGACACTGACCATGATACTGACATGATACTGAACATGATACTGACATGATACTGACCATGTACTGACAGGACACTGACCATGATACTGACAGGACACTGACCATGATACTGACATGATACTGACCATGATACTGACATGATACTGACCATGACACTGATGATGTCAGTCAGTATCATGGTCAGTATTGGTCTGCCAATTGCCACTTATCTCGAAAGTGTTCGTGGCCCACCCATCTGACCACTTAACACGGCAGCCATGTTCAGTGATAGTTTTTTATAGTTTATTTTAGTGATCAAGCAATTAAATTCTATTTATTGTATCACAATGAAAACAGATTTTTCAAGGTTTCAAAATTCATATACATTGTATTATTATATATATATACCAGTAAGACGCCCTGAGGGCGAGGTCACGTGCAAGCATCCGTCTGGGTGATGGCAGACTGCTGGGTGAGCGCTGGCGCTTTGGCATGGTGGTTAGGGGCGGAGCCAGGAACTCCAACGCCAATACGAGGTATCCAGCGCAGATTGATAGACAGCTGGAGTGGAGAGAATTGAATATCCTTGAAATAACGACACGTTACCAAAATACAATGTATATTTATATATAGGGTACAATAATTAGATGATTGGTAAATGCATTAACCTGCATGACAATGACATACACTTTTATTTTGTACTTCCTTGAACCACAAGCACTGGTAATCACGTCATAATCATTAGCTCCCTTGATCGTATTTACATTTCCCATTGATTGGTTGAGTTGGTGGCTCCTCGATCATAGCTATCATATAGATCCACAATCTTCTGTGGAGACCGGCGACAGAAGCGTGCAAAAGACCTCTGGTTCTCCCCCCAGTGCGGGTGGTGGTGGTGGTGTAAGCTTAGCGGCGATAGACTAGCACGCCTACAGGTTTAGGCGTCCTCGAAAATAAGTTTGCCCTGGACAAACTTTTTTCTTTTATCGGTGCCATCATGTGGTGACGTGAAAACCGGTTCATGGGGGATGCAGCCAGTACAGGATGTACTGTAGCAGACAGTACATCCTTTCACAATAGACAAAAGAGTGTGAAAAGACCCAAAACCTTCAAGACACGACGCAGGACACAGAGAGAATAGATTCACAGAGAGAATAGTGTATTCTCCTGTCTGATATAACTCGTGTCTGTCAGCCTTGAATAGGGCAGAAATATATAGCAAATAAAAGAATACACAAAAAGCCGCTCGACTGAGTGTTGGCAAAACGGTAAACAAGTAATGGCCGATTCATACTCATACTTTAGAGCCGAATAAAAGTCGGTTCGGCTCTGTAGAGCCTACAATGTGACGTCATTTGGCTCTGTAGAGCCTACAATGTGACGTCATTTGGCTCTGTAGAGCCTACAATGTGACGTCATTTGGCTCTGTAGAGCCTACAATGTGACGTCATTTGGCTCTGTAGAGCCTACAATGTGACGTCATTTGGCTCTGTAGAGCCTACAATGTGACGTCATTTGGCTCTGTAGAGCCTACAATGTGACGTCATTTGGCTCTGTAGAGCCTACAATGTGACGTCATTTGAGGTTCGGGGGGGGGGGGTGCTACTGAAAATTTCTGACGAGCCTAAATAATTTCGGCACTACGGCGCCGAAACAGCTAAAATAGGAGTATGAGTATTCCATGAGGCCCTGAGGCCTTACTTTGCCTACAGTAAATCCGTGCCTGATGGGGGGGTCAACTGTGGGCGAGGTCGCGTGCACTGGCCATGGAGCGTATCTTGAGTGTACAGGGTGTGATCAAGTTCAGATCAAGATATGCAATGTCAGAACAGGTCAGCTCCATATATGGACATCTATGGGTGACAGCGGGGGCAGTGTATTGAATAAATAAATAAAATTTGATGAGGGCCCAGGTAGGGCCAGGCCTTAATTTTCGGGCCTATTGAGAAGTCTTTCACCGGCTGCCGGGTGCGGCTGCACAAATAACTGTGGGGCATAATAATAATAATAATATTATAATGTTATATTATCATAAAGGGTTAGTGTTTTGCCACTTGCAAAATCTTCACAGCCCACAAATTGGCGCCGGCCCACAGGTTGGGTTGGGAATCGTATAGGATATTCCTGAATAAGTGTATTGATTGCAGATGATAATGTTAGAATATGCAAAACCATTTGGTACTTTGACCTATTTGTCCTAAACCTCTCATTTTACCTCTTCTATTTTATTTCTCATTTAATAAAGAACTTTGATATAGTACTTTATTGTCAGTTTGCACTGAAATTTGTCTTGCGAGCCATATGCAGCCAGCTTGTATGCAACACATATAGGCCTACACACGTTTGCCATAAAAACAAAGGACAAAAAAGAAAATACAATTATTACATACATAGAAACATAAGGGCAGAGAGCAATGTCCACAGCTCAGTCTAGTTCTGGCCAGAATCCTGATTAATAAGCCTCAAAGTCGACTGATGGACAAAAGACCTATGCTGGAAGAACAATATATCTCCTTCCTGAAGGCATGGCTATAACATTGGCTAGTATTAGAGGTGATATTCCTTGCTAACCTTAGGATGCTTGTTGTCATACGTGGACGTATAGAGCCTCTGAAGTGGACTTTTGCATCAGCCTACATCTGTGTAGGAAATTTCCCATTATCATGCCTTAGCTTTAGCCTACAGCTTTCAGCCTACTACAGCTGAGCTCCACCACCAATCTATAAATCATAATGTTGTTCACGTTTACCGTTTATCTTCTGTAAAACTGTAAAGGGGCATTAAAAAAATAGCAAAACTGCTTCTCTGACTAACAACTATACAGACGTTTTAAGGATACACAAACAAATAGGCTAATTAATGCAATGTGGTGGGATATTAAAAACGACGTGTAGGCTACGCACGTCGCACACGTAGGCCTACAGTGCAAAAAAATGGCAGGCTATTAATTAAAAGATCACACAAGAGAAAAGCTGCTGAGCTGAGTGACCGTCTCGGACAGGAACACAGAACGACAGACTGGGCGTGTGGATAAACGTTCACAACTCTACAGCAAGTGTATCTCCCTCTCTCTCTCTCTCTCTCTCTCTCTCTCTCTCTCTATGAGCGCTCATGTGAGAGTCAGTGTACAAGCATGTCGCGCCGGAGGAAGCAAACGAGACCGCAACATATCCAATCGGATGATTTGTCCGGCTGTGGGGAATACATTGGTAAGTTTTAACATTATTTCCTAAAGCTGCGTAAACAAGTTTGGGGGGGAAATATACTTGCAATGGTTCCCATGCTGTGATGTTAAATCGTTTTTCAAAGAACTTTGACTGGAAGTTGAAAACCTTGTTGTTTGTTTTGAAGTAGGCTACAATACAGTCGAGTGTCATCTATGAATGAGATGAGATAGAATAATATAGGAACAGATTCTGTAGAAGTGTATTTAATAAATTATTAGTGTGGTAGACTACACATTCCACAGCATAAAGCATGACATGATGACTGTATGCACGTGGCTAATTCCAGTAAAGGTGTGTCAGTGTTAGGCTATGATTTTATAAATGCCTTTAAGTATATTAATATTGAACTGAAACCATATGATTAGGCTATGAATATTGCGGTCATTTTAAAGGACCTTGGACCAGCAAGAGAGAAATTGTTGCTTATTTGTTGTCTAATAATTATTAGATCCTATCAATATGTATTTATAATGTAGCTTTAGAATAATCATAATAAATACAAAAACAAAACAATTATTATGTAGCCGTGCCCTATTTCACTTCAACAATTATGTACACATTATGCTGTTAATTTAACTCGGAACTTGTAAAAATTTACCTGTAACTTTCAGAGTTAAATGAACACTCTGACTTTTCAACTTTAAAAAAAAACATTATTATTATTATTTTTAATCCAATAACGTTCGACGATGTAAATTGATCATCCTTTATCTCCTACAGATGATGGCCATTTGGGTCTGGATGTCATGGACCACAGTATTTATGTCTGCACCCGATGCTGTGCTGAGTTTAACTCATCAGCACAATTGCAGCGGCATCAGACGGACTGCAGCTCTCACCATTCAGTGGTTGTGATTGTGAGCGATAATGTCCATCCACTCTCCTATGGCCAAAGGTTCTCCGCAGGCTCCTCCAGCCCAACATCAGGGGAACAGGCCGATGTGGCTGAACATTTTGAAATGGAACACAATGTATCACAAGACAAAAATGAAGGTCACGTGGATTTCCTGTATTGCCCTCGTAGGAGGACTAGCCACGGCAGCTTGGACAGTCCCAGCAGCACCAGCAGTAGCCAAGATGATAGTGGCAAAAGCAGTGGCTCTGACCACGTGGCCGAGTCTGTATTTGGCACCTCGACTCTCCCAGGATCGTTTCCTCCACTTGGTCAATCTCCTGAACTTGAAAAGTGCGCGTGGTCAGACAGCAATGTCGTCATTGAAAACCTGCAGAGCACAAAAGTGGCCGTGGCTCAGTTTTCGCAACAGGTGGATTCGGACGCTTATCACAGCGGGAGTGCAGGTAAGATTGGCATCTCCTCCCTGGTGGAGCAGCTCCTGGCCCTGCAGATCCAGCAGATCCAGCAGCTGCAGCTGATTGACCAGATTCGTCACCAGGTTCTGATGTTTGCCTCTCAGAAGCTGGAAATAAAAGAGACTCCCTCAAGCTCCACTCAAGACCCGTCGTCTTCAAAACATGTCGGTCAGCTGACTCTCCTCAGTTCTCACCTGTCTCAGCAACTAGCTGCAGCTGCTGGCATTGCTCAGTGCCTGGCTAACCAGTCTGCTAAAATAGCTCAATTCAAGCATTTGACAGCAGCAGAGCAGGTACCTGAAAACCACCCTGGCACTGGAGATGTGCCGTCTAGGTTTGAGCCCTCACCAAGTGTTGGTAACATATTGACATCCACAGCTCGCAAACTGCTTCACAAAAACCATTACATGCATTCCGGCTGCACTTATCCCCAACTCAGTGTTTTGTCCCAAGCCAAAATGTCCTCTCTGGCTTTTAGTGATAGCCTTGCCAGCAAGACCTCAAATAGCTCGTGCTTATCTCAACCTAACTCTACCAGTGAACAAACTGATTCCAATTCAATGCCAAGCATGAGTGCCATCGTTGAAGACCTGGATGCATTGACATTTTTGTCCCAACAGAGAGAGAAGACAACACAGCTGCCCCTTTCTGAACCAAACACACCAAACAAAGACTCTTTCTTCAAACACAAATGTAGATTTTGTGCAAAAATATTTGGGAGTGACAGTGCATTGCAAATCCACTTGCGATCGCACACCGGGGAAAGGCCGTACAAATGCAACATCTGTGGAAACAGGTTCTCCACCCGGGGGAATTTAAAGGTCCACTTTCAGAGACACAAGGAGAGGTATCCTCACATCCAGATGAACCCTTACCCTGTTCCAGAGCACCTCGATAATATGCCAACCACCAATGGTATTCCTTATGGCATGATCATGCGACCAGAGAAAACATCCACATGCTTGCTAGATAGTAAGCCATCACTGTCCTCCTTAAATGACTTTGCTCTATTGGGATCAACCAGTTTGTATTCACTCATCAAGAAAGAGAATCACTCTTCTAGATCAATACCCACGCCATGTAGTCAAAGGGAACACTTTGATGCAACCACAAAGACAACTGACTTGGCAAGAACTGGGGAAGGAGGCTCACTTATGGTGAACCTTAAATGTGAAGATTTCAAACCCCCTTTGGACATTGTCTCCAAGATGAAAGCCAAGCTAGACGAATCAACCAATGTTGCATCTGGTGACATTCAATCCACCTGTACTCAATCCAATTCATTCAAAGGAGGAATCAATCCGTTGCGAACCTCTGTGACCTCAAAACTCCAGCAACTAGTGGAGAACATTGACACAAAGCCATCTGAAGCAAATAGGTGCATTATATGCCACCGTATACTCAGCTGTCAAAGTGCCCTTAAAATGCACTACCGGACCCATACGGGGGAGCGTCCCCACCGTTGTAAAGTCTGTTGCAGAGCCTTCTCCACCAAAGGAAACCTCAAGACGCACCAAGCTGTTCACCACGCTACGCCACCAGTTAGGATCCAGCACTCCTGCCCCATCTGCCAAAGGAAGTTCACCAATGCTGTGGTCTTGCAGCAACACATCCGCATGCATATGGATGGCCACTTACCAAATGCCCCACTTTTAAACCGGAAATATGCTATGTCAATTGGTTGTGGTGATGGAGTCATGGTCAAACGCAACTTGAGTGACTCAAGGGGCTACTCCAATGATAACACAGAGAGCCCACAAAAATGTGGGGTTTTAAATTCAATGCTGAGCAGCTTGTCTCCATCTCCATATGATACCAGTGCATTTGATGATGACCACAAGAAAGCCAACTTCCAAGGGCCAAATGGGGAGCCTCAGACTAACTGGATTAAGATGGAAAGGAATGAGGAAGCCGGCAAAGAAGGTTTCCCCGCATACCACACAAAACCAGCTTTGTCTGATCATTGTCCACTAGAGCTTCCCATTCAACAAGATTTAACCTCAAATTATGTTTTGTCTCCAAATAATAATAATAATAAGACAGCTGGCTTTTTGGTACCACACCAGCCGCAGGTCATTACAGGCGCTTTGACGCTCACTGGAGCCAGCGGTGGACCCCCTGACCTAAAACCATTTAGCCACCTGAAGGACCCCCCAAACCCGCTGCTCCGTGACAGGAGCATCTTCAAGAACACAATTTGTGACATATGCGGGAAGAACTTTGCCTGCCAAAGTGCTTTGGACATCCATTATCGAAGTCACACCAAGGAAAGACCATTTATCTGCACGGCGTGCAACAGGGGCTTTTCTACAAAAGGAAACCTCAAGCAGCACATGTTGACCCACCAAATGAGGGACCTGCCTTCCCTGCTCTTTGAAGCCTCCAATCCCAACCATGTATCCATCAACCCCAATCCTTCTGTGTTGTCTGTGAGCTCACCACCAGTCATCAAGACAGAGGCCAACGGTTTTCTTGGAACCTCCTTTGGCAATGATACGGTCACTTCTTCCGGCATGTCTTTAAACTCTTTGTTATCGACGCCTGCGGCCCATACCACTGCGCCTCCGCCGTCGCCGCGACGCACACCCAAACAGCACTACTGTCACACGTGTGGGAAGACCTTCTCGTCTTCCAGCGCTCTGCAGATACACGAGAGGACTCACACCGGGGAGAAGCCCTTTGCCTGCAACGTCTGTGGACGGGCTTTTACAACCAAGGGAAATCTAAAGGTATATTTGATGGATTATTTGTGAAATTAAATGTCGACACCTTTTATGAAAAGAGTTTATTTGCTGCCATCTAAAGATAAAAAATATCCATACGCGTGTAGGCTAGGCCTAAATCTAACACACCTTGTATTAATTGTATTTGGTGCAGCTGTGTTGCTTAACTTGACTATACATCACAGTGCCCTGTAGATGGCAGTGTTTAGCTCCCCTTTAAATTAACTTGACTATACATCACAGTGCCCTGTAGAGGATTTGAACCTATAGATGGCAGCAAGTGTTTAGCTCCCCTTTAAATTAACTTGACTATACATCACAGTGCCCTGTAGATGGCAGCAAGTGTTTAGCTCCCCTTTAAATTACGGTAGGCTACTAGGTCCCGAAATAACTGACCAGCTAACAAAAGACTTTTGGTTTGTTGTTTTTCAGTTTTGGTTGGTTGTTTTTCCTGTTTTTGGGTTGTTGGTTCTTCTCCATTGTACACCATTATGTTGTCTGTTATTGTTATACGCTTTTTTTTGTTTTTGTCCAATATCTTCCAGCTGGATTTAGCTCAACCACGGAACGTCACGACAATGGTTTCCTTTGGATAAAAAAAAACGATTGATTACCCTCTTCTTACAGGTCCATATGGGGACTCACATGTGGAACAGCGCCCCCACCAGGAGAGGCCGCAGACTGTCTCTAGACGGACCGCTGGTGCTGATCGGAAGCCGCCCTGTAAAACTGCCAGAACCACCACAGAGGAGTTCAGCAGCGGTACTGAGCAGCACCGGAGAGTCCATGTATCACTGGAACCGCTGGAGGAGCTCCTTCCACAAGTTTGACCACAAACACCATTGATATTTATTTCTGTCATTCAGAGTAGAGGACTAGCCTATCTGTCCAGTCCAATAGAGCAGTGACTCCCAAACCTTTCAGGTCAAAGACCCAAATGAGAGACCCGGGGACCTCAAGCTCACAACGCGTCGCTTCACGCCGCGTTGTGAGCTTGTAGATCGGCTATTTTCACTATACTTTATGATTTTTTGAAATTATGGAATTTCTTAGATTTTTCTTTGATTTCTTCATGAAATTACTGAAAATATAATTGATTTTAGATTTTAATTCATGGAAATATTTGTTTTTGGGCATGGTCATTTTATTTGAGTAAAAATACGTAAGTATTGACGTAAAAAAAAAAAGTGCAAAAAGTACCAACATTTCTGACATACAACACGTCATACACGCATTGTGAACTTTTGAATAACTGAATTAATTAATTGTTCAATTAGGTTTTGTAATAATAATAACAACAATAATAATAATAATCTAAATCTGTGACTAAAAAAGTGACTTGTATCTAAAGCCGTCGAGTAAAAAGTACACCATTTGCCTCTGAGATGTATATACTCAAGTAAAGTAAAAGTACCACGAAACTGATGTCCCATTTTGGGCGGGAACCCCTTTTGGTGTTTTAAACATTATGTTATGATTTAGCTATTGAAAAATAGCAAATCTACAAGCTCATAGAGCTTGTAGGTCTGCTATTTTTGATAAATCGTGAAAATATTTATTTCAGAAAACTGGAGGATTTAGAAGATTCTTTTTAAATGTTGAGGTCAGGCCTAAATGGGTTAAGTAGTTACAGTAGTAGTTACAGTAGCTACAGTAGTTACTTTCCTCCACTGGGTGCTGACTGAGACGATTGGAAGTATGTTGTAGACTAGAGCACCTGTAAGCCTACTTGTTATAATATATATTATAATATATTATTTACATGCATTTTGGAAATAAGTGTATATGACCTGTTGCAGTTTTTTATAATGCAGAGATTTTACTACCTTACATTTATATTAGTCATAATTGTGAACAGCATTGAGTTCTGTTGTTAGTTCTGCTCTGTTCTGTTGTATCAATATTATAGTCATTCATCCATCCATCCATCAATTCATCCATCCATCTTCAACCGCTTATCTGTAGTCGGGTCGCGTGGGTCAACAGCTCCACCAGAGAGCTCCACATTTCCCTCACCAGAGCAACATTAGTAACTTCCTCCTGGGGGATCCCGAGGCGTTCCAGGACCAGTTTAGATCCTTGGTCTGCCCCTGGGGTCTCCTCCCAGTGGGACGTGATCCTTGGTCTGCCCCGGGGGTCTCCTCCCAGTGGGACGTGATCCTTGGTCTGCCCCGGGGGTCTCCTCCCAGTGGGACGTGATCCTTGGTCTGCCCCTGGGGTCTCCTCCCAGTGGGACGTGATCCTCGGTCTGCCCCTGGGGTCTCCTCCCAGTGGGACGTGATCCTCGGTCTGCCCCTGGGGTCTCCTCCCAGTGGGACGTGATCCTTGGTCTGCCCCTGGGGTCTCCTCCCAGTGGGACGTGATCCTTGGTCTGCCCCTGGGGTCTCCTCCCAGTGGGACGTGATCCTCGGTCTGCCCCTGGGGTCTCCTCCCAGTGGGACGTGATCCTCGGTCTGCCCCTGGGGTCTCCTCCCAGTGGGACGTGATCCTTGGTCTGCCCCTGGGGTCTCCTCCCAGTGGGACGTGATCCTTGGTCTGCCCCTGGGGTCTCCTCCCAGTGGGACGTGATCCTCGGTCTGCCCCTGGGGTCTCCTCCCAGTGGGACGTGATCCTCGGTCTGCCCCTGGGGTCTCCTCCCAGTGGGACGTGATCCTTGGTCTGCCCCTGGGGTCTCCTCCCAGTGGGACGTGATCCTTGGTCTGCCCCTGGGGTCTCCTCCCAGTGGGACGTGATCCTTGGTCTGCCCCTGGGGTCTCCTCCCAGTGGGACGTGATCCTCGGTCTGCCCCTGGGGTCTCCTCCCAGTGGGACGTGATCCTTGGTCTGCCCCGGGGGTCTCCTCCCAGTGGGACGTGATCCTTGGTCTGCCCCTGGGGTCTCCTCCCAGTGGGACGTGATCCTTGGTCTGCCCCTGGGGTCTCCTCCCAGTGGGACGTGGTCCTTGGTCTGCCCCCGGGGTCTCCTCCCAGTGGGACGTGGTCCTTGGTCTGCCCCTGGGGTCTCCTCCCAGTGGGACGTGCATCGAGGACCTCCTTAAGGGGATGCTCGATAGCTGTGGCGATTTTAGTTGAGTTAAATATATATATTTTTGTCAATTGTAACTTTATACTGATTTATACTCTTTGTCTTTTTTCCATTTCATTCATGCTTTGTAATGAACAGTTTTGCAACATTACATGATGACATTGACATGACTCACATACTATTGGCTATAGTATGCTCCAAAATGAGGAAATAAATAGAAAAATACATACAGTACTTGTCTTGCATACTTAGTTGTTTACATTCTATAACTTAGCCATTGAATTCTCACAGATGTGTACCCAGATATTGTAGGCTATTATAATACCACCTGTAATCCTTGTCCCCCAAGGAAAATAATAATACTGCTGGTCGAGCCAAAAGTCGCCTATGCTCGAGAGGCATCCTGACCAATGCCCGAACCACCTAAGCTGGTTCCTTTCCAAACGAAGAAGCACTCTGAGTCTCTCTTGCGTGACTGAACTTCTCACCCTACTGTATCTATAAGGGAGATGCCAGCCACCCGTTGGAGAAAACTAATTTTGTCCGCTTGTATCCCCACAACCTTATTCTTTCAGTCATTACCCACGCTTCATGATTCACCATAGGTGAGAGTAGGAACGAAGGCTGCTCAGTAGACAGAGAGCTTTGCCTATAATTATTAGATAAATTAATTCATCACACGTAAGACCAAAATCTTGTTTCATTGTCCTGTACACACAGATAACTTTATTTGCAGCCAATGGGTTACAAAAAATAGTAATCCTCAACGAATTGTTCTCTTATTGTCTGTTTTAAACAAGTCCAGTTTATAAGAACATACCACAGAATTGTTTTGTATTATTTTGTATTCAGGACATTGACACAAGCTTCTTGTTAGCAGTGCCATAACAACCCCTAGTTTATGAATGGAACACATTGATAAAGGTCCCCCCTGCTGCGTTTCCAATTGCTGCGAATTGCTGAAGGCAATTAAATATGCAAGAATCCCAATTTCCCCGCCCATACGGAATCTGACCTTAGTTATCAGTATGTTTTTTGCGTACAAGTTATTTGACTTGGTGAGACAACTCGGCATGTTGCCGTAAACAGCAACAAATAATTACATGTTTATTTAAGTTAACAGAAATAGAAAACAAAAGGGGGGGGGGGGGGGCGGCTATAGAATCAATAGTTTATTGATGAATAAATTCTATTCCACTTGATCACATACTACTGTGTACACAGGAGAATAGCAGCAGAGTTCTATCAGTGTGTGTGCGTGTGTCTGTGTGTGATGGTCATCCAAACAGTTTTATAACTTATTCTTACTATTGCTATGATGGAAGTTGCTTATTACATGCACTTTTAACAAACATTGCTTTTTCAAATTCTCAACTCAGGAATGGCTCTGCTGTGAAATCCTCATGAAAGCCTTTTTGTCCTAATAATAGAGGATAGAGTCCATCATCTCTCCCATCGTTTAATATCTATAACGAATAACACTCATTCTTCCTGTTCGTGACACCCTATACTGGTAACAGTTGATACAAATTATACACTTCAATAATAAAATAATATTTCTTTTCCACAGAGGACCCATTGGTGTTTCTAGAGTGGGTGTGCATGCATGCCTTGGTGCATGCACTACTGCACTGTACCGATACCTTTGCGTGAACCGAATGCCCTCACGACAATAGAAAGACGATGAAAACTACAGAAAGTGATGACATATTTAGTTTTAAGGTTATAGGGCTTAGTCTATTAGAGTTATGTTGTGTCAAATTCAAAACACTGGTGATGCCCCTATAGTCAGACAGTCCTATAGTCAGACAGTCCTACAGTCAGACAGTCCTACAGTCAGACAGTCCTACAGTCAGACAGTCCTATAGTCAGACAGTCCTATAGTCAGACAGTCCTATAGTCAGACAGTCCTATAGTCAGACAGTCCTATAGTCAGACAGTCCTATAGTCAGACAGTCCTATAGTCAGACAGTCCTATAGTCAGACAGTCCTATAGTCAGACAGTCCTATAGTCAGACAGTCCTATAGTCAGACAGTCCTATAGTCAGACAGTCCTATAGTCAGACAGTCCTATAGTCAGACAGTCCTATAGTCAGACAGTCCTACAGTCAGACAGTCCTATAGTCAGACAGTCCTATAGTCAGACAGTCCTACAGTCAGACAGTCCTATAGTCAGACAGTCCTATAGTCAGACAGTCCTATAGTCAGACAGTCCTATAGTCAGACAGTCCTACAGGGGACTTCACTTCAGGAGGGTATGCGCGTGACATCATCATACCAGGAAGTCATGCAGGAACGCCTACTGAGTGGCAAAAAACTACTTTCTGGCCTCGACAGCCCCAAACATCCAAACAGAAAAGTCCTATCTTATTGCATTAAACAACGTTAAACAATGTTAAACTCACTTTCCCTGTTGCTTTGCCACTCGATGTGCCCTTCACTTTAAGCATGCGCATACCCTCTATACCTGTAGTGTAGGGCATATGATCCTATTCCGTCAATAACACATTTCCACACGCTCAGTAAGTGTTCATGTTAAACGTCAATTAACCTCTGTGTACTACTATATGAGACTCGTTTTGAAATGCTGTATATAAATCAAGCAACACATGTTTATTATATGCTATAATATAACTACATCATGACACATTTCCTCGGGGGTCAAAAAGCAACGACACCGTCCCTTTCTGTCACAACCCATTATACTACATATCTGTCAGTCCCAGTATAGCCAGCTTACGGGGCTAAAATGTGAACCCATCTCTCCTGTCTGCCGTTAGCATCGGAACGATGAGTAATCAGCTGGTGTACAGCAAGGATAAGCCCAAACCAAATCCCTGTCAAAGCCATTCATAGATATAGATCTCATACAGACAGACAGACAGACGGACTGCAGCCATGTATAGGCAGACATAGGCAGTAACACAAAGACTGTTGATATTAACCACCTAAATCCAACATATGCCGGATATTTCCGGTTGAAATTGTCGAGCTACATTTTGCGATGTGTTGTGAGCTTGTATATATATCTGTTATTTCAGCAGATTGTTCACCTATTTTCAACAGAATATTATATGCTATTATGGCATGCCCAGAATAGGGATGCTATAACCCGTGTTCATGTGGTTAAACCATTACATACAGTCACCAAATTCTGATTTTTAGTTTTAGTCATAGTCTCTTGAATAGTTTTCATTTAGTTTTAGTCACTTTTTAGTGACCCAGAATGTTTTAGTGTCTAGTTTTAGTCGACTAAATCTGCAGTTGATTTTATTCATCTGCAGTTAATGTATTTTGGCGGGCCTTGATGCTGTCGTAATGACTTTTTACACTTGCTGAAAATAGCCGATCTACAAGCTCACAACGATCTGCTATTTTCAGCATGCAACAAAGTGTAATGACTTATACTGGATCTCTTCTCCACTAGTCCCTTCCTAACATTTTAGTCTAGTTTTTATTTGTTGACGAAATTGTCAATAGATTTAGTCTTAGTTTTAGTCATCATAGCTTATAGTTTTCATATAGTCTCCATTTAGTTTTCCTCCGTGAAAATCTTGTCGTCAAGTCGACAAAATCAACACAAACAGTCACGTACAGATCATATGTATGTATGTATGCATTACACATGCACACACGCACGGACGCACACACACGCAGATCCCAATTTATTTATTTTTTAATATTATCCTCCACATAAATCTGTTATATTTAGAAAAAGAAAAAAAAGGGTGCCATACCCCAAAAACATTGATTCATTATGACTCATTTTATTACAAATTGTAATTAACATTGAAAGAGCTGTTCTCTTGTTTATCCTCTAGTCTAAATAAATATATAGCTTTGTTAATATGCCCAAACCTGGACTATCCTATATATTCACTGCTGAAAGTTGACACAAAGTGTATAGAAAAACCTGGATATTTACAGAATGTAATCAGACATCACATTATCAGCCCTTTCCGTCTCATACGTATTGTTTTAAAATTTGCATTAGTGTGTCTGTGTTTTGTTACCGCTACATAACAGAAGCACGGTGTGTGTGTGGGACGTACCGGCCACACACACAATACTCCCAGCGGCGGGCTTACTTTAAAAAACTCATTGCTGACGAACAATGGTGCTTTTCTAATCATTGCATATTTCACTTCAAAACTGCCGGGGTCAGCATGTTGTTTGCAAGATGGCATTTCCTTTGTAAAGCGTTTCAACAGTGATCATGGCACTTTTGTTACACTGACAATGGAAATATTCAATAACAGAAGACCCTGCCAAATCTGTGCCGGGGCCGAAAATCTCCCCTCTCTCTCTCTCTCTCTCTCCCTCTCCCCCTCTGCAGGGCCCAACTGTCCGTTGATAACATTGTGATTATATGTCTTTGTTGCAGCGGCATGCCTACAGCACAGATCATTTCTGATCATAATGCTGGGGGGGGGACCACCCTTTCAGAGTGGGCTGGCTGCATTTGGAGCTCAGTATTTCCAGAGAGGGGCTGGCTGGGGGGATTTAGCAGCGTCCGCAATTTGATCCCTAGCTTCATGTATGCGCCCAATAAACAGGCTTAATGTTTTTGCTACACACACCGTCCGCTATAAGTGTCAATTTGTCACAAAACTGACGCTTATCTGAATGTATCTTCATTGTAATTTAATGCTAATCAGTCATAGAAGGAGTTGGTCCTCTCTCGGCTGGCCCTTGTATATCAGGGTTATCACTTTTGATGAATGTTCCCTGGATGCTCAAATTTGCATGTACTCACAAATCACTTCATGAGTCCTGAATTGAGTTTATTTTTTTTACTTAATGTGTTCCCTTTTCCCCCCATCTCAATATTCTTTTAGCCTTTTAGTAGGCCTAAAAGTGTATTTATGTATTTAATTTGTTTTGTTTTGATGGCATTCTTTATTTAATTTTATTTAGATTGCATTAATGTATTGATTGTGAGAGCAACAGGGAAAAGGGCAGTAACACATTCAGTAACAAATGCAACACCGTATCATTGCAATTAGCACCACTTGTACCACTAAAGAGCCTCACGTGACAATATTGGAAATAAGCTGGAAATAAAGCTACGGTAAATTTGACGGTTTTGGTGCAATGTATTCTAGATAAACACTACAAATCATCTGGATATTTACAGATGAAGTGGGACACTGTAGTGTCAGAACTGAATCATACTACTGAATGTGATTAAATCAACGAGTGAGTTGTGCAAAAAAGTTACTTTGTGCTTAGAAAGCATACAAACTGGTTGAACATGACCTTGAACAACAGACTGTGGTTTAAAAAAAGGAACATTTGTATCATACTCTCAAGCTTTTGCAATTCTGCCAAGGTGTGGCTTTCCCGTCATCTATTTTCACTGTTTTTAAAATAGGGTTTAGGTGGTCAACCAATGATGAACTACGTACAGTAGCAAAGATTTACCCGGTCCTGTCCACACCACTATACCACTGATTGTCAAAGTGAGGTCCGGGGACCCCCAGGGGTCTCTTGGGACCCCCAGGGGTCTTGGGACAGCAAAATGAGGAACAGTTCAAGCACTTTATCCATATTAAAAAAATTCAGCTCTTCAAAAATAATGTACAAGCTCTCAACCCGTCGCATCACATCACGCTATAGCTGGCTATTGTTGAAAAAAAATACAAGTATATTTTCAGAAATCTTCAGAATGTAATTTTTTTATCAGTGATGTAAATAGGTTTTATTTTTTTTATCCCACGATTTTTGTAACCCAGTTTTCTTTTCACCCAGTGCCAATTATCTAATGTAATCCTGGGCGCTACACTTCCTCTGCCAACCTGGGGGGGGGCAGCGGACTGACCTCATGCCTCCTTCTATGCATGAGGAGTCCAATCTGCTTCTTTTCACCTGACAGAGGGGAATTTCCCCGGCCGGACGTAGCGCGTGGAAGGGACACGTTATTCCGACCAGTTCCTTTCCCCTCCATCAGGCGCCCCGGCTGGCCAGGGGGAGGTAGTTTTAGAGACCAGGATTACGGCATGTTTTTGTGAGGGTACCTACCCTAGGGGATACGGGGAGAACATGCAAACTCCACACAGAAAGGCCCTATCGCCAGCCCCCACCTCGGGTATGGGCACTGATGACGCGGAGGAGGGAACACGCCGCCAGTGCCCACAGCGTCCCCAGCAGGAATCGAACCCAGGACCTTCTAGCTGTGAGGCAACAGCACTACCAACTGTGCCACCGTGCCCCCTGTAAATAGGTTTTCAATGTAATTGGTCCCGGAACCCAGGGGTGGTCTTTTAGATGGGTCCCAGGGACAACGTTAACTTCAACAACGTTAGAGTACAGTAGTGAGTACAGTATTGCATCCCAGGCCCCCCGGAGGGTGACGTGATTGCGTCCTTTCTCAATTCAGTGAGTCTAAGGATGCAGGCTATTTTCATCACTGCATTATGGAATAACTTTGAATCAATTCAGTGAGTCTAAAGGATGCAGGCTATTTTCATCACTGCATTATGGAATAACTTTGAAAATCAAGACAAATATTTGAACGCTGCCTCGAGTATCATTGCTGCTTGGTAAAGAGGTCAAAAGCCGAGCTCTTATTATTGGTGACCAAATAATCAAGTCATGGTTTCTAATTAGCGTAAATGTGTAGGTTACTGTAGAACAGCAGGTTAATTTACATTTCAGAATACCTGATGAGATATTCTGAATATCAAAACATTGCCCTGTTTTATCACTCTCTATTCAGAGCAGCAGTGAATCAGGTGTTGCATGTTGCGTACAGGCTATGCTAGCCTCAGGGTTAGATAGCTCTGTGTCCACCTCAATAGCACTCAGCAGGACCTGTCATATCCTACCAAGCACCTGAACTCCATTCCTTCAACTCCTGCAGTCAGAAATCCTTTTGACGTAAAGGAAATGCGACAGCATTTCACTGGGCCTGGGGTTCATTACTACTAAAGGGTTATGCTATCAATGGGTGATTCTGTAACCTGCCAACTTCAAAATCACATTATAAGCTGTGACAGAATATTTTGGAGTTGATTTGCAGATGCCTGTCTTCAAGAACTATATGACCATGGCAAGAGCAGGTGAGATATTCCTTGCGAAAGTCATTCACAAGGAATTGGTACCCTGAGAGGAGGTTGAGAACACAAGCTATGCCTCTGTGCTGGAGTTATCCTTTCAAAGACAGCATAGACAGGAGATCAAAAGCATGATAAAGGATGGGCACATTAGGTAGCTTCCCTATTCTGGGCATGTCTCAATAGGTGAACATTGTGATGTTTGTGCCAAAAAGATTTGTTTGTATGGAAGAAATTAGGGGACCAACCAAGTAGCGTTTAAGTGAATACAGATGAAAAGCTGTTGAGGTGAATCCAGCAACACTAATGAGCTATGTGTTGTCTAATTTTGGTCTCATGTCTTATTCAGACAATCAAATATCATAATTTCACGAAGGAAACTGTCATACTTATTACATGTTGTAAGAACACAAAGCCCATTTGAGGAGGATATAAGCAAATATTGCATTTCAATTAACTTCTTATTAATCTAAATGCTATCAATCTTCGGGTGACTTGGCCCTACATCATCCGTGAAAGTTAATGCCCCCATTTGATCCCAGTTAATGATAGTGCGTGGTGGTGTGTAGAGGGCTCAGGATGATGCAAACAATGACAAACGCACTACCTCACTTCTTCTTATCTGAAAATATTATCAGTAACCTGTAATATAAATATGCAAATCCACTCCATGTACATTATAATCTTCACTTGGGGGTGATTCATCTCCTTAAAGATTTAATTTGCATATACAAAGATAGGGACCATGCATCATCGTATGTCATTTTGAAACCAAATATTAACCCATTCTGACCGGGCACCCATTTTGGTGTCAGCATCATGTTATGCTTTAGCTATTGAAAAATAGCAGATCTACAAGCTCATATCGCGCCACCGAGTGGCGCGATACGAGCTTGTAGGTCTGCTATTTTTGAAAAATCGAAGAACGATTCAGGTCAGAATGGGTTCATCAGACCAGTGTGTGTCCAGCGGAAACCTCGTATGAATCTGATCTCAGGTCAGAATGGGTTAATCAATTGTTGGACATAAAGTGGCCCCAGGCGGGTCCGTTGATGTACGTACAGGATACACACAGGATACAGAGCCCAGAGGAAACCTCAACGTGCATATTCACTGCTGCTTCAAACGTCACATGGTAATTCAGCCGTACTGGCATCAAAATTCATTAACTCATTCTGGGCGGGAACCCCTTTTGGTGTTTTAAGCATTATTGTGTTATACTTTAGCTATTGAAAAATAGCAGATCTACAAGCACCGAGTCTGCTATTTTTGAGAAATCGTGAAAATGTGTCCCAAATGTTTGAATATATTCTTCCAGATCAGTTTTTAACTAAAATCTTTGCTTCTGGGAGGGGGGGGGTTAGTTGGGCTGTTGCCCTGGAACAACATATTTTCAGATGGGGGTCGGAGGTCAATTACACATATTTTTGGGGGTCCTTGACATTAAAATGTTTGAGAACCACTGACATAGAAACATGGGTTTTTTTCAGAAAACTGTCAGGATTTTAGAAGACATTTGTAGAATCGTTCCCAGGTCAAAATGGGTTAAGGGATGAATTTTGTCGTTGCCCTTATCACTTACTCTCACATAGTCTGACTGGGCAGCCTATCTGTTCAGCAGATCATACGTGGGCTGTACAGCCATTTAACCTTGACCGTCTGTGGCTCTGACGAACGCAGCCCCCAAAAGATTCAAGGACGTGTGAACACAACTTGCCTGTGCCGACTAGAATGGGAGCATTGAGCTCATCTGGGATGCAGTCATGCCTGCAGACCATCTCCCAGAACCAGAAGTCACCTCAGTCAACAGTGTGTTTTATTTCATTTCACTCAAAATCTGAGCTATATATTTTTTTCATTTCATCATTGCAATTTACAATTTACAATTTAGGCATTTAGCAGACGCTCTTAATCCAGAGCGACTTACAATAATCAAGAACAAAAGCATGGGAAATACATCACAAAAGCATTTATCATAAAACATGCGTAAGCTAAGAAAGTAACAGTGGAATATCTATGAGACTATACATATAAACTATATATATATATATACTACTATGCTATACATATGTACTATGGCGTGCTATGACTATATACAATGCAATTATAGTGCCGTCTACATAACATGCTATAAGTCTGTATCAGATGCTATCTAAGTCTACAGAAATGCTATCTAAGGGGGTAGGGTAAGTGCTATGCTCATTGAAAGCTATAGTCAAATTACATTAGTATAATGTTTTATTTCAGTGTATCCAACACAATAAGGATGTTATACAGTTACAGTATGTGACTTTCTGTGTGCATGGAGTCAATGTACACACTGTGTTATTGTTTGAACACACTGAACAATTATAGCTAGCTATACACTATAAACTTCTTCCTACTCCTTTTTCGAACACAAATATAAGGTAAGGATTATGTAAGATTATATATTTTTTTTGCGTTATTTCTTTCTTTGTTAAATAACCTGATTTTTCCTTTTATCATTTATATTTTAATATGTTCGAAATAAATAAATAAAATGAAATGTATGTACACTACTTCAATACATACTCCAACACAAAGTTCCACATTTACTATGCTTGGTTAATTACGTGATTTAACCATTCTGACCGGGCACCCATTTTGGTGTCAGCATCATGTTATGCTTTAGCCATTGAAAAATAGCAGATCTACAAGCTCGTATCGCGCCACCGAGTGGCGCGATACGAGCTTGTAGGTCTGCTATTTTTGAAAAATCGAAGAGCGACTGACATTTTTAGAATCTGATCTCAGGTCAGAATGGGTTTATCAGACCAGTGTGTGTCCAGCGGAAACCTCGTATGAATCTGATCTCAGGTCAGAATGGGTTAATCTACTACAATCAGTAGTGGAAAGTAATAGAAAGTATAGCTTCAGCCTTCGGCACTAAAGTACAATTTTCATGCGTTTTGTTTTGTTTTTCCAGTACTTTATACTTATACTCCACTACATCTCACAGGAAAATATTGTACTTTTACTCGACTACAATTATTTGCCAGCTTTAGTTACTTTTTAGTTTAGATTTAGATTATTATTTTATACTTTGGCTATTCAGAAATACAGTAGGAGTTGATCTACTTACTACAAGCTCACAAAGGCACTGAGAGCGTGTGGAGACGTTTACTTAACCCATTCTGACCGGGCACCCATTTTGGTGTCAGCATCATGTTATGCTTTAGCTATTGAAAAATAGCAGATCTACAAGCTCATATCGCGCCACCGAGTGGCGCGATACGAGCTTGTAGGTCTGCTATTTTTGAAAAATCGAAGAACGACTGATTTAGAAGACATTTTTAAAATCTGATCTCAGGTCAGGTTGGAAAACTGTCGGGATGTAGAAGACATTTTTAGAATCTGATCTCAGGTCAGATTGGAAAACTGTCGGGATGTAGAAGACATTTTTAGAATCTGATCTCAGGTCAGATTGGAAAACTGTCGGGATGTAGAAGACATTTTTTTAATCTGATCTCAGGTCAGAATGGAAAACTGTCGGGATGTAGAAGACATTTTTTTAATCTGATCTCAGGTCAGATTGGAAAACTGTCGGGATGTAGAAGACATTTTTAGAATCTGATCTCAGGTCAGAATGGGTTAAGTATCCACCACTGACTACAATAGGAGTGCAGAAAAGTAAGGGGTGGGAGGGAGGGAGGGAGGGGGGGGGAAGGTGTGGATCACTCATCTCTGGAATATTACAACATCTCCAGAGCAGCTGTCTGTACTACAGTACAATACTCCCGACAGCAGCTGGACTGTGGCATGGTGGGGGCTAATATGGACACCGTGCTGTGACCCTGAATCCTACCCTCCCTGGTCGCTGCTCGCCTGGAACGCACTGGCACCGCATTGTTCTGAAATTATGTCTTGGGCAGCTGGTTTGATATGACAATCGAGGTTAACTGATAAGCTGTGTCTGTGTGTGTGTGTGTGCGTGTGTGCGTGTGTGTGTGTGTGTGTGTGTGTGTGTGTGTGTGTGTGTGTGTGTGTGTGTGTGTGTGTGTGTGTGTGTGTGTGCGTGTGTGTGTGTGTGTGTGTGTGTGTGTGCGTGTGCGTGTATGTGTGGGCAATGAGAGAGAGAAACAGAATGCTCAAACATGTATGTACATGTCAAGCTAGACATGTACTGTTATCCTACCACAATATGTGACCAACAAAGGAAATCTGACTGATCTGATCTGATCTGATCTGATCTTAAACCGTCCCAGGGATCATAATGGATTCATGTAGTCCAGGGGTTCCCAAACTGTGGTGCGTGCACCCCTTGTGGTGCGCGACAGCTCTCTAGGGGGTGTGCGTGACATGAAAATTGTTACGGCCAAGCAGCCAAATCCGGTAAACACCGTTGTAAGGAGATGTATACAGCAGCTGCAAGAGTACACAGCAGCTGCCTGTCTCTCAGTGCAGTGACATGCTGTGATTATTTGCCATAGTCATATTTAAAAAATGGATCATTTCCGGCCAAATACGACGAGACTGAGCGTTGGGTGGGGGGTGCGTCAGCTACAAGGTCAGGAGGTAACAGGGGGTGCACGGCCAAAACATGTTTGAGGACCGCTGATGTAGTCAAACACAGCACATAGTTTCTTAGATGTGGTAAAAGGCGATGTCATCAACAGCTTAAGTCACAGACCCATTCTGCACAGTTCACCCACAGTGGCCATACTTGAGGAGTACAGGCATGGACATCTGTATTTTCATCTTTTGTGAAATGTTCTTTATGGAGAAAAACCTCCTCTCAGATACCTCAGCCACCCTAAAGTACAGTAAATTTAACGGGTAAATTATTCCCCTACGAGAGCATTTCTCATTGGAACCAAAGGGATCTACTGTACGTTCTAATCAGTGTCAAAGTTAATTAATTTCCTCATAAAAAATGGTAACATTCTGTGGTAATAAATGTTAATTGGATTTGAAAATGATGATTGCACACGCAAAATGTGCAACTGAATAATGTGTAATACTGTAACTAACTGGAATATTATTTGAGCCATTATGCATTTGTTGAGTCTTGTGATGAACCCCTTGGGCTGTATTTTGCGTGTCTTAAGTACCAGGTCTTATTCTCTATTAAACTTGAGTAAACTAAAGACCTGGAGGCGTGATCAATGCCATTTGGCTATTCTGAGTGTCCAAAGAGCATTGATCACGCCTCCAGGTCTTTAGTTTACTCAAGTTAGGGAACAAGACCTGGTACTTAAGACACGCAAAATACAGCCTAAGAGTCTAAAAGTGGAGCTTTAGATTGTAATCTCATATTATTACAGGATCACTCACTGCAGATACTACTGTAGTGTAGCTCAAACCTTTTCATGTCAAGGACCCACACATTGATATGTAATTGCTATGTAATTGCTATGTAATTGATATGTAATTGATATGTAATTGATATGTAATTGACGTAGACCCCCACCTGAAGATGTTTTGTGCCAGGGGACGTGCCCAGAAGAGAAAATTAGAAGAAATGTCCCAATACTTTCAGATGCACAAGTTTGTAGATCTGTGATCTTTTTTAAATAGTATGTATAAAAGTGGTTAAAATGGCCCAGGCCGTAGCGTAACGGTCTGGGCACCGGACTGGTGATCCAGTCGCGGTGTGCCGCAGGTTCGACTCCCGGACCCGACACGGCCTTTACCGCATGTCATCCCCCATCTCTCTCCCGTTTCCTGTCAGCCTACTATCTGTCCCTTAAAAAATCAATAAAAGGCGTAAGCCGCAAAAAAAACAAACAAAACAAAACAAAAAAAAGTGGTTAAAATTATTGTGATGCTGTGCTACCCCTTAAAGGACCACTTCACCACTTTTCAACTTATCTTCGTATAATTGGTCATCACTAATGTTCATGATAAAATACCACTATTTATTTCTACTCGGTCTGTGTCTCATAGGAGGGCTGTGGGCAGTTCCGATTATTTTGAAAAAATATATATATTTAGATTCTTATTATCGTGAGAACGATGCAGTTTCTATTAGCTTGGATTGCCCATCAATGATGTCACTGGTGGACGGGTTTCTGATCTGCCCACAGCCCTCCTAGGAGACACAGACTGAGTAGGAAAGAAATGTGCTATTTTAACATGGTGTTTAGTGAGGACCAACTATATGAAGATGGGTTGAAAAGTGGTGAAGTGGTCCTTTAATTGTGGAACCCCTCAAGGACACCAGGGGGTCCCCCGACCCCACTTTGAGAATCACTTGTGTAGCCTACCGTCAAAATGCGAGCTGACCTTGACCTTTAATTTAACTATGTTGTTGATTGAATATTGATTTGAGAACTCTGGACCCCTACTGAGAAGATACAACCACTAACACTGCAGAATGCAGCCATATCCATTAGCAGTGTGCCGTTGATAAAGAATGATCAATCTCAAAATGGTTCTGACATTTGTATGTATTTTAGGGTGACCTCTCAATTTTAACAATATTTTCTTTGCTATTTTCCCTTGCAATTCATATTAATTAGAAAACATTTGAAATGAATTAATTGTTGAGCCTTTTCCTGCCTATAGATGGAACTGAAAATGCCAAATGTGCCACATTGGAGAACTGAGGTGGTTCATTTCAAAATGCTGTTTCAGAAATAAACAAATAAACAATAGATCTATATATCTATATAGATCTATATTTTCATCGGCATGGAACAAGCTCCCTCTGTACCTTCGTCAGGCAGCCTCTGTAGACATTTTTAAAGCTCAGCTCAAGACCCACTTCTACAACATTGCCTTTAAGTGATCTTATATTTTGTGTTATTCATGTCCTCACTGTATTGCATTACTGCTTGTTTTTTAATGTCGTTGCCTTGCTTTTCTTTTATGCTTTGCTTTTATTTTATTCTCCATTGTTCTGTAAAGCACTTTGAGCTGCATTTGATGTCATGAAAGGTGCTATACAAATAAAGTTTTATTATTATTATTATTATTATTATTATATTTTACATCAAATAAAGCAACAAGACAATCTAAATCTTTATGAGGTGTTAAGCTAGTATTTAGTTTTATGCTTGCAATCATTATAGGTAAGATCTTAGTTTTACATTATGAGCATGGTGGATCGCTATCCGTCCTTCCATAGCGAAGCAGCCGGCGAGTTAAAAATCGACAATGAAATCAACTCATGTCTCCCAGCTGGCTCTGTGAGCCACTGTACTCACTGGCCCTAGAACAAACGACGACTTATGCTCTCTCACTGGTACAGACAGTCAGAAATGTATCAAAACTGATAAATAAATGCATTTGGCCACAGCCTGCCCTCTTAAGACAATGGGGCCTCAATGAAATGCCATTGTTTTTCCCCACAAGCGTCCGTTCATGTGCTTATTTGCTGTATTAAAGCCACACAGGCATTGACAGAGTGAGGATTGTTTCATAAATAGACGCTTGAGTAAAGTGAAAGGACAAAGAATCATCTGCTTGCATGATGAATAATCAGGGCCCATTTGAACTGAAGATGATAAGTAATGCATCCTTCATTAGTACTAACGTTATGACCCCCAATTACTATTAAACAAAAAAAGTATATTTTATACAGCATTAGTTGAACTAGCTAGTTATAGCTCTCATCCTGTCAACAATCAATTGCTTGAATGGACTTGCCCTTGCCCTTGATTTTGTCCATATTGACAAGCTCTAATAAAATTATGATTTAGAATCCCACACAGTATCTAGTCCCATATTTATATGATATTGGTGTATTGCCCAACCTTAATATCATGATGGTGTACAGTACTATGCATGTACTGTATGTCTGATTGTGCTTCATTGTGTTTTTTCTTCTTATGGTGGCCTGAAAAAGGTCTTTGACCGAAATATTGCTTAAATAAAAGTGTTCATATTGCAACAAGTGCAGCGGGTCAGTGTGTACTTTTTGTGCATTTTAAAAAAAATACGTTGATCCCAACAACGTGAGTTGTTGTGACTCTTATGTACATTATGTACATGCTGGTGTGTTGTTGTGACTCTTATGTACATTATATACATGCTGGTGTGTTGTTGTGACTCTTATGTACATTATGTACATGCTGGTGTGTTGTTGTGACTCTTATGTACATTATATACATGCTGGTGTGTTGTTGTGACTCTTATGTACATTATGTACATGCTGGTGTGTTGTTGTGACTCTTATGTACATTATGTACATGCTGGTGTGTTGTTGTGACTCTTATGTACATTATGTACATGCTGGTGTGTTGTTGTGACTCTTATGTACATTATGTACATGCTGGTGTGTTGTTTGTTGCCGAAGCTTTTCAATCACTTTGCTATTTTGATTATGGGCCTAATCATTGTGTGGACATTAGAGACATGTTACAAAGATGCCCCCCCGCCAGCCCGCCCCTCTGCAATGAACCAGCCCACTTATTTGTGCAATCAGGTAAATAAACAAACTTGCAGGATTGCAGTGTCCTGTCAATGCCGGTTGTTGTAACTTGTGTGTGTGTGTGTGTGTGTGTGTGTGTGTGTGTGTGTGTGTGTGTGTGTGTGTGTGTGTGTGTGTGTGTGTGTGTGTGTGTGTGTGTGTGTGTGTGTGTGTGCTGCTGTCCTAAATAACACATTTTTAGGGGTTGTATAAAAACAGGAAAGAAAAATACCCAGGGGGCAAACCACCCTTTTTTTAGGAAACCTGCATTTGCCATGACCTCAAAGGTTGTCCACCAGAAATAGTATCTATGACCCCGTAGGATCACAACCTATATGGACAACCCGGTCAATTTTTTGCTGGAAGTCCAATATGGCCGCCGCAATATTGGCCCCTATTAGTTATAATGGGGGGTGAATAGGGCAAAATTTTAAACCAAAACCAAAATCCACGAAACTTCTCAGGTTGATCAATGATATAAATATGAACATATTTTGTATTGAAGGTTTCCATGAAATTCAATATGGCCGCCACAATATGGCCGCCACAATATTAGCACCCAGAAAATAGGTTTGGCTCTAACTTCTGAACCAGATCAGCTAGAAACGCAAAATCAGTGTCTATTTCATGTTTTCTGACCATGAGAGACTCAATGGAATACCTATTTTTATTATTGGGTGTGTCTGGACCCTTATTGTGCATATTTACAAGATGGTGGCTACCCGAAATAGTGCTTTACCATGATTTCTACCATGATTGTTGACTGTTTTGAATATCGTCACCTTATTAAACTAATTGCCTAAGTCATTTTTTGCCAAATTGCTTTTTTGGCCTAAATCACCACCTGGTGATGCTGGCCACCTCTGGTAAAATCACCCGAGCACTAATGTAAAAGGCCTTCCTGTTACACCCTATTAAAACAATGGCCTATGTCAAGAGGGAGACTTAGGCCATATTATTTTGCCTAAGTCATAATAAAATGTGACTTAGGCCATTTTAACACACCTTTCAAAATGGGAGTGAATGGGACTGAATGGGAGGTACTGTTACTATGGGACTGATAGAATGGGAGTGAATGGGACTGAATGGGAGTGAAAGGGAGGTACTGTTACTATGGGACTGATACTATGGGAGTGCATGGGAGGTACTGTTACTATGGGACTGATACTATGGGAGTGAATGGGAGTGAAAGGGAGGTACTGTTACTATGGGTAACAGTACCCGGCCAGGAGACAACCCACAGAGCCTAGTCCCTCCATGTGCCAGAAGTGTACCTCCCAGCCTTGGCAGAGTAGTTCTGGAGTAGTTCCAACAGATTGTGTGCCCCTGGTTTTTCCCTAGTGGGACTGATTGAGGGTAGCTACTGGGACGTAAGTCGGGACTTGATCACTCCCGGCTGGGTCGCCTAAGTGATGGGTATGATGTTGAGAGATCCGAAACACCGTTGACCTCAGGATACATCACTGAGGATACGTCCCAGGTGCATCCATGCGATGTTTTTTAGTTATAGTTCTTCTATTTATATAGTGACTCATAGGAATATACTATGTGACAACCAGGTATAGTCTGGTGACACCGGAGAGACGGGTGACAGCCGGAATGTAGACGGCACCCGGGTGAGCAGTATGGGTTAGCGCCCCAGCCTGTGTCCTCTGTGAGGATGAAGTCCAACAACCCTCGGTGAGGCCTTTGGGAGGGCCATGCAAGCAGCAAGCGGAACCGCAGCACCATGACCCTGCGGAACCATTGCCCAATGCCCACCACTCTTGAATAAACTGTCTGGTGCTGGGACTCTGATGCAACGCACAGGTCCTCGCTCTACTCCTGGTGAGAGCAGGAGTGGACCTGGTGAGACGTAGGAGGGGCCCGACCAGGAGACAACCCACAGAGCCTAGTCCCTCCATGTGCCAGAAGTGTACCTCCCAGCCCTGGCAGAGTAGTTCTGGAGTAGTTCCAACGGATTGTGTGCCGCTGGTTTTTCCCTAGTGGGACTGATTGAGGGTATAGCTACTGGGACGTAAGTCGGGACTTGATCAACCCCGGCTGGGTCGCCTGAGTGAGGGGTATGATGTTGAGAGACCCGGAACCCCGTTGACCTCAGGATACATCACTGAGGATACGTCCCAGGTGCATCCATGCAACGTTTTTTAGTTATGGGACTGATACTATGGGAGTGCATGGGAGTGAATGGGAGTGAATGGGAGATACTGTATGGGACTGATACTATGGGACTGAATGGGAGTGAAAGGGAGGTACTGTTAATATATGACTGATACTATGGGAGTGAATGGGAGTTACTGCTACTATGGGACTGAATGGGAGTGAAAGGGAGGTACTGTTACTATGGGACTGATACTATGGGAGTGCATGGGAGTGAATGGGAGGTATTGTTACTATGAGACTGATACTATGGGAGGGAATGTAACTGAATGGGAGGTAATGTTACTATGGGACTGACACGATGGGAGTGAATGGGACTGAATGGGAGTGCATGGGGTGTACTGTTATTATGTGAGATGGGAGTGAATAAAAGTGAATGGGAGTGAATGGGGGAGTGAATGGGACTGAATCGGAGTGAATGGGAGGTACTGTTACTATGGGACTGTCACTCCCATTCACTCCCATTCAGAGTGAAAGGGAGTGAATGGTAGGTACTGTTACTATGGGACTGTCACTCCCATTCACTCCCATTCAGAGTGAATGGGACTGAATGGGACTGAATGGGAGTGAGGGAGTGAATGGGAGGTACTGTTACTATGGGACTGTCACTCCCATTCAGTCCCATTCAATCCCATAGTATCAGTCCCATAGTAAAGTAATCTCTAAGATACATTGTTTTGGTCTCTGATTTTATCTGAAATCATTCCTACAACTCTACATAGGATCTGAGGGGAAATGACAATATGCAAGGTCAAAATAATATATATGTCCCTTCTGTGTCATAAATCTTAGCCAATGGATTAATATTGCTTGTGTTTGCTAAAACAGTCAACAATCATGGTAGAAATCATGGTAAAGCACTATTTCGGGTAGCCACCATCTTGTAAATATGCACAATAAGGGTCCAGACACACCCAATAATGAAAATGGGTATTCCATTGAGTCTCTCATGGTCAGAAAACATGAAATAGACACCGAGTTTGCGTTTCTAGCTCATCTGGTTCAGAAGTTAGAGCCAAACCTATTTTCTGGGTGCCAATATTGTGGCGGCCATATTGTGGCGGCCATATTGAAATTCATGGAAACTTTCAATACAAAAAATGTTCATATTCATATCATTGATCAACCTGAGAAGTTTCGTGGATTTTGGTTTTGGTTTAAAATGTTGCCCTATTCACCCCCCATTATAACTAATAGGGGCCAATATTGCGGCGGCCATATTGGACTTCCAGCAAAAAATTTACCGGGTTGTCCATATAGGTTGTGATCCTACGGGGTCATAGATACTATTTCTGGTGGACAACCTTTGAGGTCATGGCAAATGCAGGTCAACCCCCTTTGCCCCCTGGGTAAAAGGAAAAAAACATAAAGCAACAAAAATAAATGACCACAGAGAATTTGCCCACATCATATCCTATCCTGAATTAAAATTGACGAATGGAGCTTGTAGATCTGCATTTATTTTCTTCACTATTTTTTTCAAAAGGGGAAAAGGGGAACAAAAGTGCCCTCTAGGGGATTTCATCACCTGCCCCTCTAACACTCTCTGCACGTCCCTGGCCATGACAATAGAGCGTCACAGTGACGACGCCAGGCCCAGGAGATGCTTCCCAATGCATTTTTCCCATAGACATTTCAAAAAGTATTTATTTAAAGACGCCGCGGACAAAGCCAACTCGAGTTGTGACAAATCATGACAATAAACACAATATTTTGGACCAAACAAATAATTACAAAGAAAAGAAAAAAAAAGTGTTGTTTTTTTTTCTTCTAATTCTTTGTCTTTAAATAAATAATTTTTGAAAAGTCCATGAGGAAAATGAACGGGGAATCATTTCCTGGGCCCTGGTAGGGGGCGGGACTGTGACGCTCTATATAGGACAGGGGCCCTAAGGGGCCCTAAGGGGCCACATGCGCAGATGTTTTGATCCGCACCAAACGTGGCACAAACACTGTTCAGGGGTCTGGCATGAGGATAGTTAGTCACACCAGAAAACCTACATTGCACATATTATAAGGATGTGCACTACAGCAGTGTTACAACCATAGAGCTTACAACAGTGTTTAAGACTTTAAATGGCCATAACTCGGTGACCATTGGTCTGATCAGCGCAATATAAGACCTAAACCCAACTCCACATAGATGCCTGAAAGTGTGAGTGTGTGTGTGTGTGCGTGTGTGTGTGTGTGTGTGTGTTATGTATTTTTATATATGCTGTGATACTTGACTGTTGACTGTTGTTTTTATCATAGTGTATTCTGTAATGTATTTCCATTTTGTGATGTCATGTATTCTGTAATGTTTTTATATATTTCTGACTGGACTTCTTTGGAAGATTATCCGATAGGCTACAAGAGATAAATGAAAACATCTACAATCAACATGTCGACAACAGCAGTAATCCTTAGTTTGAACTATAGTCTCCACCTAGTGGAAGAACACTGGTACTACGGTGTAGGTGAGGTCAGTTTTCTGATTGATTGATTGATTGAAGTATTATTAAGAATTAAAGTACATTTCAAGCACAACTCAATACAAAAAACTGTCAACTATGAGTGGACGACCCAATAAAGCATTACACGAGTTAAAAACATATACTGTGAGGGGGGGAAAGGGGGTGGGGTGGGATTCAGATTTTACGGGGGCCAGTTTCGAATTGCAGCCCCGTAGGTGCCCTTTGAGAGCGGTTTTGAAGGAGTCAAGGGATCTGCATGTCTTAATGACTGTTGGTAGGGCCGCACGTTCCACATTCTGGTTGGCATAGGAGCTAAATTAATTTATTCCCCTCCCTCCTTGTTTGTGCCGAATCTGGGTTGCACATGCATGGTTTGTTGTACTCCCTCTGGTGTTGTGGGTGTGGATTTAGACAGGTACATGGATATCTTGGTGGTGTATCGAATCTTGTGGACCAGACCCATTGCAAGATGCTGTACTCTGTCGTCAACCCTAAGCCATTCCAGCCTGTCAAAGTGGGCAGGGGTAGAGATCGTATGAATCAACCTGATGACCAGACCATGCTCTGCTGCAGAATACAGTAGGCTACATTATTCCTGTTCCCAGGCTATAGTAGGACTGGTTAGCTGGGTTTTATGGCATTGGGGGCAACATGCATAGCTTATATCCAGTAAGTTGTGAGTGTCAGTGTGTCACTGAAAAATAAGTAGTTAGCCTCCCTGAAGCGATTTCAATTTCCATGTAGGCTCATTAGGCCTTCTATTAATTGAATTGAATTGTCTGGTAAATGTTTGGGGTAGCCAGTTTACACATGTAAATCCCACCATATCTGATCACTGGTTTCACTTCCCTTTCACAGATACAGTACACTTCCCCCTTCAACTGGTTCCTCTATTGGCACATCAAAACAAGTCACTGTGGATGTTTTCAGATCAGGCTAAAATCACGTAGCCTGTATTCAATGCTTTCACTTATAGATTTAGATTATAGATTATTTACAGAACAACAACAACAACAACAAGAGACGCCCTTACTACAGGAGGAAAGGTAAGACTAATACCAATCAATAGTAAATTGTGATTTTGTGCCGTCACAGGTTATAACGCAAAATGATTACCATCCACTCCACTACTAAGAACATGTTTCAGTTTTGTGCTCTTGCAAACTCTGTAAACTACAAGAAAACAAGGCACTCCCATTTGAAACAAATAAAATGCCTTAGGCTTAACTGTCATGGCATGGCCAATAAGTCTTTTATAAACAAACTCTGGCATGTTTGGACTTCAAGGCTTTGGCAGGGAGTCAATACAGTAAAAGAAGCTACTGTAAGCTTGTGATAACATTCTAGGTTTAGAAGCGTTGAAACACAATCACGTTATACGTATTTATTTAACAATTAAAAGCGTTCCTGGAGAATGACACAACAGCATCGTGGCACCTCCTAATTACAGCTTCACACACTCTTTTATACACTTCAAGAGGTCTCAAAATAAAATAAATAAACAGGACACTCATTTATCACATGGCCTTAAATGGCTGTTCTTCAGGTCTGCTAGAAATAACTAAAATAGGCTTGTGACTGCTGGTAACAGGTGAAAGAGTTCTATTACTGTCAGCAGTTCTCTAAAAGACAGACTTACATAGATAGAAATTACAGGTTTGAATTTAAACAAAGGTTTTAAAATGTCACAAACCATTAAATATAAAACTTTTATTTAATTGTTGAATGTTGTTCTTTTTTTTCTTAACCCATTCTGGACGGGAACACCTTTTTGGTGTTTTAAGCATTATGTTGTGCATTATTAGCTATTGGAAAATAGCAGATCTACAAGCTCATAGCGCGAGTGCCGCGCTATGAGCTTGTAGATCTGCTATTTTTCTTGAAATCTTGAAAATGTGGCACAAATCACTGAAGAAAGAACGAAAATACATGGATGCAACTGGAACGTATCCTCAGTGATGTATCCTGAGGTCATCAGGGTTTCGGGTCTCGCGAACATCATACCCCTCGCTCAGGTGACCCAGCCGGGGTGATCAAGTCCCGACTTACGTCCCAGTAGCTACCCTCGATCAGACCCACTAGGGAAAGACCAGGGCCACACAATCCGTTGGAACCACTCCGGAACTACTATGCCGGGACTGAGAGGTACTATTCTGGCATGTGGAGGGACTAGGTTCTGTGGGTTGACTCCTGTCCGGGCCCCTCCTACGTCTCACCAGGTCCATTCCTGCTCTCACCAGGAGTATAGCTAGGACCTGTGCGTTGCACCAGACTCCCAGCTGTTCACAGCGAACATTTGTAAGTATCAACATATTTTCAGATGGGGGTCGGTGGCCAATTACATATCATTGTTGGGGTCCTTGACATGAAATATTGAGCACCACTGATATAGTAACATAGCTATTTCAGAAAACTGTCAGGAATTAGAAGACTTTTTGATTTCATTTCGAAAAATAATAAAATAAAAAATTTAATTTGCCACCGACCCCCATCTGAAAATATGTTGTTCCAGGGACCCCGCCAGAAGCAAAGATTTGAGTTAAAAACGTTCGCTCTGAAAGAATATATATTTAAAGATTTGCGCCACATTCTTTGCAAAAAAAGCAGACCTAAAAGCTCATATAGCTCGGCATAGCTCGTCACTCAGTGCCACGCTACTTGTAGATCTGTAGCCTATTTAGAAACACGGTTTACAATGCTTAATTGTATCCATAAAAGTATAAATTAGTCAAAAAACATATTTTTGCCCCCAAAAAATATATATTTTAGACGTGAGAGAAATGGGTGGATTGTGCTCCCCCCCGCACCAGACAGATCTGCCTGTTGTCTATTTCCTCTACATGTCTGCTAATAAACTGACCGCTGTCACCCTTTCTTCCCCCACGGCAGTGAACTTCACACCTCCAGACAGCTCTGCGGTTGCTCATATGCAGCCAAAACATAGCTGGGATGGCGGAAGAAGCACGACTGGTACGAAGAATACCTGCCAGACAGAGGGCTAAGAAAGGCCCAGACACAGTGATGCAAGAGTCTGATCAGCACAATGGAAGAACATATGAGACACTGCAGGCCCCAGGTATATACTCTTTCACCTCTGTGTTTCAATCAAAGAAAACATCCCATTTAACGGATAACGTTACAAACAAAATGTAGCCTACAGTACATGGAAAAGGACTCCCATTCTCCCAACATTTGTGTGTGTGTGTGTGTGTGTGTGTGTGTGTGTGTGTGTGTGTGTGTGTGTGTGTGTGTGTGTGTGTGCACGCAGGACCCAGTTCTTCCTGTTTGACAACCAGGGAGCTTCAGCAAAATTGGAAGGTGGTAAAGAAGCAACTGAGGTCTTCCAAACTGCTGTTTGAAATCCCATCTGCGCGCATTATAGAACAATCCCTGTCCAAATATGTGGTGAGACAGACCTCTTGATTTTTAAAATATGTCGGTATAAGGTATTATTATTAATCAGACAATGTGCTGCTTGTTGGAATGTCCACTACTGGCTGCAAAACGTTTTTATTTTAATGAATATTTCAGCATCCATATACCAACAGGACAGTGTGTATGTAGGTAAAGTTAAAGGATAACTTTAGTATATATATATTTTCTATCATTCCTTTGTGTTATATATTACATATTTCCGTTGTGTTTTGTGTTGAAAGCGAGATCTCTGCTATAGCTTGAAACGTGTCGTTTGATGTGAACTGGCACAGATTTTCTAAAGAGCAATGCCTGGACACAGAACTCATTTGGAAGTGTTATTATGGGAGAATTTCACTTGTGCTCACTCACAACAGAATGGCAGGATCCAGGTGAAATAATTGGTTAAGTTGCCCTTCATCTTCATTATACATTTCAGGTGTACGAGATCGTGGTGATCCGTTCTGGCAGCTACGACTCCAGACGCGTGTCCGTGGAGCGCCGCTACAGCGACTTTGTCCGCTTCCACCGCCAACTGCTCGAAGAATTCAGCGACGAGATCGAGGACGTGGAACTTCCGCGCAAACATCTGACGGGGAATTTCGACGTGGAGAACATCAACGAGAGGCGCCTGGCTCTCCAGGACTACCTGGCAAAACTCTACGCGGTGCGCTGCGTTCGATATTCCCGCCATTTCTCGGAGTTTTTCAACCGACAGGAGCAGATGCGCGCGCACAGCCTCTTGCGGTCGGGACAGTTTCGCTTAGCGAGGGACCTGCTGCAGAACATCCTGGAGCTCCTGGAGAAGCTGGCACAGAGGCAGAGCCCGGTCCTGCTGGTGCCCACGCTGTGTGCCCTCGCCGTCTGCCACCGCGACCTGGACGAGACCGAGGAATCCTTCTCTACGGCTCACAGGGCGCTGCCCTCGGTGAGACGCTATGGGCTGAAACGCTACCGAGCGCCGCTGTTGGAGCTCCTGGTGGATTTGGGGTACCAGCTGGGACGTCCCGTGGCTCAAATACAAGAAGAATTGACTGGAGTTAGGGATGCAGAAAGGGGCCTGGTGTCTTTTCTCTCCCTTAAACAGGTGGTGGTACAGGAGTTCACGTAAGGATTGTGTGTTGGAAGTTGAAATACCCTCGATTTCACTTCTTAACAAAGTTTGTGATGTTTGAAACAACTTTTCCTTTTGGGGTGTTTTGGCGACACCTCTAGTTGCTACGTGGTCATTACAGCATGTCATCAAAAGCTTGTTTTTGCTGCTTCAAAAGTAAATAATACAATAAAACTACCGATCCCTTTCTGGCCGACAGCCAATCAGAGGCATGCGAGTGTGGATCTTGCCTGAATGAGTGTGGGAAAAGGAATAATGGTCCACAACACAGACGCAAAAGCGATTTCACTTCCAAGCATTGATGCCGGGCGCCACAAATGCTACAAATGTCACTGTTGAAGAAACTTTATTTTGAACTTGTGAAATGGGATATTCTGCAATATGAGTACTTTTACTTTTAGTACTTTAAGTACTGCAATGCCCTCTACACTGGTATTAGTCAGTCATCCCTGTCTCCACTTCAACTTGTCCAAAATGCAGCAGCCAGACTCCTGACCGGCACCAGAAGGAGAGACCACATCACCCCTGTCCTGGCCTCTCTCCACTGGCTGCCGGTCCGGTTCAGAATCCAGTTCAAAACCCTCCTGTTTGTGTACAGAGCCCTCAATGGGCTGGCCCCCCTCCTACATCACCGACCTCCTATCCTATCCCCCCCTCTACCAGGACCCTCAGGTCAGCAGACAGGAGTCTCTTAGGGGTTCCGCACTCAAAAAAGAGGCTCAGGGGCGACCGCGCCTTCGCTGTCTCAGCCCCCACTCTGTGGAACAAAATTCCCCTCGCGGTTAGGTCTGCGCCCTCCGTTGAGTCTTTTAAATCACAACTTAAAACATGTTTATATTCACAAGCCTTTGCACCACCAACATGATCCTGCACCTTTCCTTTTAGATTATTCTGTCCTATATGCCTGTTGTTTTATTATTGACGTCTTCCACACTGTATTGTATTGTATTGCATTTGTGAAGCACTTTGGTACAATGAGAGTTGTTTTTAAATGTGCTATATAAATACATTTGATTTGATTTGATTGATTTGATTTGATACTTTTGTACTTTTACTCAAGTACATTTTCAATTCCGTACTTTTACTTAGTAACGAAGTAGTTCTAAATTGCAGTATTGGTACTTTTACTCAAGTAGAACTATAGAGGGTATGCATGTGACATCATCATCAAACCAGGAAGTTATGCGGGAACGCCTACTGAGTGCCAAAAAATTACTTTCTAGCCTTGACAGCCCCATACTGTACATCCACACAGAAAAGACCAATATGATTGCATTAAACGATGTTAAACAACATTAAACTCACTTTGCCACTCACTTTGCCACTCGATTTGCCATTCACTTTATCCCATTCTGAACGGGCACCCATTTTGGTGTCAGCATCATGTTATGCTTTAGCTATTTAAAAATAGCAGATCTACAAGCTCATATCGCGCCACCGAGTGGCGCGATACGAGCTTGTAGGTCTGCTATTTTTGAAAAATCGAAGAGCGACTGACATTTTTAGAATCTGATCTCAGGTCAGAATGGGTTCATCAGACCAGTGTGTGTCCGGCGGAAACCTCGTATGAATCTGATCTCAGGTCAGAATGGGTTAAACAACATTAAACTCACTTTGCCACTCACTTTGCCACTCGATTTGCCATTCACTTTATGCATGCGCATACCCTAGTCCATTGAGTACTTTTCCACCACTGATGGATAAGTTACATGAGGAACGTTTGTTACACTGTTACCACCGCCATGATGACCTCAATAATGTGTGCGAACAGGCGATGGCTGCATCATCCTTAACCCATTCTGACCTGAGATCAGATTCATACGAGGTTTCCGCCGGACACACACTGGTCTGATTGACCCATTCTGACCTGAGATCAGATTCATACGAGGTTTCCACCGGACACACACTGGTCTGATGAACCCATTCTGACCTGAGATCAGATTCATACGAGGTTTCCGCCGGACACACACTGGTCTGATGAACCCATTCTGACCTGAGATCAGATTCTTCGATTTTTCAAAAATAGCAGATCTACAAGCTCATATCGCGCCACCGAGTGGCGCGATACGAGCTTGTAGATCTGCTATTTTTCAATAGCTAAAGCATGACGTGACGCTGACACCAAAATGGGTGCCCGTTCAGAATGGGTTAAAACTCATAATGAGTCATTTAATTTATGTCATGGGCGTTCATCTTTTTGCACAACTTAAGTTGGAATTAGGGATGGGAATTATCGATGAAGTCATTCATTGATAATTGAAAAGTTTTGATAACCTTATTGATCGATTTGATAAGCGTTTTTTTTGTCTGAGAATCTTAATTTCCCTCAATGTCTAACAAACATAAAAATCTACATTTAGCTGATATACAGAAAGAATACAAAAGGCATATTATATATTATATCCTTAACCAAATATGTATTTGACCATTTGCGATACTAGGGCACCAGGCAATGGCATCTTTCTATGAGGAATAAAATGAAATGAAAAGTGCACTATAGTCTTATCTGTCACATCACATCACATCACATGCAAAGGCAGAGACGTTTCTGTGGCTACCAAGGTAGGGGGGGGGGACCTTTTTTTACCGGCCTACATGTGCGTTCTTTGGCCACGTGCACGCATAGACAGCACAGCAGAGCAAACCATGCAATGATGAACCGCAGAATTTGATTAATTATTAACTGTTACGTTTAATTGATAAATTTATTAACGGTGATTATCGATTAACTATTAACATCCCTAGTTAGAATCTTTTTCCTGTACAAATAATAGCACAGTAAGATGTATAATATCATATTAATCTTATCATATGATATGATATATGATATGATTATTAAAGTCATCCTGTGTTCAATTAAAAGTAAATTAGTTTAATACATTTGCAGTGTTTTATTACAGTATTTTTCACAACAACCATTCCACACAAATGTCTCTCTGTGTGTGTGTGTGTGTGTGTGTGTGTGTGTGTGTGTGTGTGTGTGTGTGTGTGTGTGTGTGTGTGTGTGTGTGTGTGTGTGTGTGTGTGTGTGTGTGTGTACAACTTCTATAAACAGGCAGCGGAAATATACCAGAAATCTATTTATGCATTTTAAAGTTAGTACATAGTACACATACCATTTCTGATGATGCTCTTGTTGCTTTCCAAAATATTCATATTGCTACTCGTCTCTCTCTCTCTCTCCCCGCGTCTGTCACTCTCCACTCTGTAAAAAGCCCAAACATAAACACAAATAATAATGTAAAAACATCCATTCATTGCCAAATGAATTAAACATTGTTGGCATGTTCCTGCCATACACCATTATTTGGGGACAAATGCGCTGGACATGAAACCAGTTACCGGTAACTGAGGTTAGTATGTCAATCTGACAGTGTGTGCGTGCGTATGTGCACATACACACATGGGTGTGTGCGTGGCTGCGTGCGTGCTGGATTTGACTGGGGAACTTTGCAAAACCTGTGAATGTGTGTGTGTGTGTGTGTGTGTGTGTGTGTGAGAGGGTGTGTGTGTGTGTGTGTGTGTGTGTGTGTGTGTGTGTGTGTGTGTGTGAGACTACTGGGGAAAGTTGATAAGGACACAGTTTGCATTGTTAAACAGTAAACACTCACACACATGCCTCACTCAGTGCAGTAGGATCTGTTATGATTTACAGTATGCTAGACTTATTTTCTTACGTAGATGGATATTGACTGGGCTGATCCTCACCCACCAACCCTTAACCCTTATTGGTTATTGGACACTAATGAGGGACAGGGACGGATTAACCCCTGGGCCGGTAATATAATTATGCAGCAGGGCTCCCATAGCGCGCATGCACACGACATTTTCGGGTTTTTCCGTGTTTTTATCATCTTTTTAACCTAATTAATAACTAAATTAACAGCCAATGAAGGGCACTTTTCATGGCGTCAAACCTAGTACTGTGCGATCCAATTTCCCCGAAGGGCCCCTGAGAGCCAAGGGCCCCCTGGTCTGTGTTTAGATCGCTGTGTGATCCGGTCTAGACCAGATGATAAAATCAGTTTTGGAACACCATGCCAAAAATCTAAAACATGTCACCAAGTGCATGATTTTAACAAATTGGGACCCATGCAGGCGCAGGCAGCTATAGGCCTACCCAGAATTCATCCTCCCTCTCTCTCCTTTCTCTCTTTCTTTTTAAAATATCTATACTAGTAGCCAGTAGGGCTATATGGACTTATACCTACACTTTCTCAATAAACTTAAACAATCTCTTTTTACTCTTTGTTTGCTCTTTTTTGTACTCTTATTCTTTTTTCTTTTTTTGCTGTTGTTGCTGTTGGATGTTATCGATGCTGCTGCATTGTCTGAAGTTGGAAGTTGGAAGCCATAAACAATTTACAATTTAGGCATTTAGCAGACGCTCTTAATCCAGAGCTATTTATAGTAAGCAATATAACAAAGAGCATGGCATACATCACATATATAAAAAGACGCATGTAGGTGAAAGAATGTATACCCTGATGATCAGACTCCGAGCAGTCTCTGTGGAGTATGGACTTGGTTTGGCAGGTGGATCGATTGATTGATCGATTGATCGATTGATCAGACTGCCTCTTCCCGTGTCGTCATCCTCCACACACCGCTCGGGGGTTGACTGCTTGAGTCTGAGGTTTTAACAGGCAGCGTGTGTAACTAACTCTAGTGTTCAGCTAAAAACAAACATTCATTCAACACAGATTAGACTTTTATATATTTTATGATGGCAAGTATGATGGCAAGTGACCCCGCGCATCTCTCCAAAAACCTTTTGCGCATGAAGGTAAGCAGCGTTGTGCTAATATAAGTTATAAGTTGTGGGACGTGTGTAGCAACAACTTGCTAAAACATAAATAACTGACACTATTATAGCCAGCCGTGTTAGCAGCATTAGCTAACGCTAGTTGAGTTCTTACAAATAATTTAGGCATTTAGCAGACGCTCTCTTAATCCAGAGCGATTTACAATAAGCATCACTGTATATGTTTCTTTTCCCCTTTTTAGCTCCTTTTCATGATGGATTCCTGTTCTGTTCTTTGGCTAAATAGAAGTGTATATGTGTACGTCTCTAAATGTTTTGATTAATTGAACAAGGTGGACCCTAGCCCCTTTCGGGACCCTACATAAAGCTTTTCTGAAATTTTGATGAGTTTTGGGTCGAACAAAATGTCAGAAACTTCAGTACCATTGGGTTCTGCTTGGAGGGCTAGGTGGACCCTAGCCCCTTTCGGGACCCTCACCCTACATAAAGCTTTTCTGAAATTTTGATGAGTTTTGGGTCGAACAAATTGTCAGAAACTTCAGTACCATTGGGTTCTGCTTGGAGGGCTAGGTGGACCCTAGCCCCTTTCGGGACCCTCACCCTACATAAAGCTTTTCTGAAATTTTGATGAGTTTTGGGTCGAACAAATTGTCAGAAACTTCAGTACCATTGGGTTCTGCTTGGAGGGCTAGGTGGACCCTAGCTCTTGTAAACAAGTGTAATGCTTTATTGGGTCAACAGTGTTTGCATTGAGTTGTGCTTGAAATGTATTGTAATTCTGCAAACTGTTAATAAATACTTCAATCAATCAATGGACAATATGACGCATTGCATCAAATGCATATAAATAGTAATCTAGGATCATAGGATAAAATACCAATTATACAAAAAACGATACTAGGATGCCAGGTCTACAAACAAATGACCTGGCATCTGTCTACCAGGGGCACACAATCCGTTGGAACTACTCCAGAACTACTCTGCCAGGGCTGGGAGGTACACTTTTGGCACATGGAGGGACCTGGGACTAGGCTCTGTGGGATGTCTCCTGTCCGGGCCCCTCCTACGTCTCACCAGGTCCACTCCTGCTCTCACCAGGAGTGGACCTAAATTATACCTTTTAGCCTTTGAACAATAAGCCTGTGTTGGTGGTGAACTTTAATGTTGTACTTTGTTCATATCCCTGCAGTTCATGCAGAGAGGTCTTGATGCTGACGCCAAGAAGCTACTGGAAGAGGAGGAGAAAAAGATCATCAGTGATGAACACTGGTATCTAGATCTTCCAGAGCTCAAAGCTAAAGAGTATGTATGAATTATCTAATACTATCTGGAGTCTAGAGTTGCAATAGAGGGTATGCTCGTAGCCTGAGCTAACGTGTTAGGTTTCTGGTCTAGAGGGGCGGGTCGCGGCTGAGATTTGCTCACGCCCTGATTGGATCTCATCGATCTGTCCGTCACCCCCGGCCCCTCCTCTCCCCCCTAGTGCAGCGCTACGTCACATCATTTGGAGCGACGCCCACCCGGAAGGGTTGACTCCCACTTTTAGACCAGAGCGGCCAATGCGTTCCTCCAGGCTTTCAATTTTTGCACCAACAAAAATGAAAGCCTGGTACCGAGGCTAGTATGCGCGTAACATCATCAAACCAGGAAGTTATGCAGGAAGGCCAACTGAGTGGCAAAATACTACTTTCTGGCCTTGACAGCCCATACTGTACATCCACTCAAAGTCATATCTGGTTGCATTAAACAATGTTAAACTCACTTTGCATGTTGCTTTGCCACTCGATGTGCCATTCACTTTAAGCATGCGCATACCCTCTATAGTCTATAGTATAGACTATAAAGAAAATAGACTCTATACAACCCTTCACATCCCATTCAAGTCCTATCTGGTTGAAACTATATTAAACTTGCTAAGATTGCAGCTGTACAGAAACAGAAAGCCTGGATTATCATCTTTGTACCTGTCAAATTTTTGTTTCATAATTCATAAAAAGCCACCGTATAGACATGTCATGAACTACTTTATGTCGATAAATTCAGTGCAGGTGGTTCTTTCTTTCGAGTTCAGAGGCACTCGTTGGAAATCACTCGTTCAAAATTGCAGTATTATTGGAAACAAATGCTTCCAAACTTGAACACTTGCATGGAATTTATTGACAGAAAGTAGCTCATAACATTTATCCCGTTTACGGTGGACTTTTTGTAACAATCCCAAAAGCAAATGTTCGTGAGTGTGTGGAGTCTGTGGACATTTTTATATTCTATTCAAATAGTCTTTGTCATTTAAACTTGTTTGTTTTTTAAATAAAACTAATAATTAAAAAATTAAAAACTGTAGCCTACCAATCGTACCACCTTATTTTGAAACGAGAAATGTGGAATGTAAAAATGTCTCCTAATCTTTGAGTGTCATTCTGTCCCTGTTCTTAACCCAGGAACGTCATCATAGAGGAGAAGAGCATTGTGCTCTGTGAAGACCTGAAGTATGGACGAATGTCATTCAAGGGTTTTAATCCAGAAGTAGAGGTTTGTATTTTGTATGACCAATTCTTCAATACATCCACTATAAGGAGGGGTTCTTGTACGTAGATCGCCTATTTTTGAGTGGTGCTAGCCACTCCGATACGCAGCTGTGTGTGTGATATATATGGTGGTATTTTTGACAGTGGTCACTTTTTTGGCAGCCTCTAGTTTATTTTATTTTATTAAATGATGCCTCTGTTTCAAAGATCATTAGGCCACACCACAGATCATTTGCATTAGGCCACAGACCCTCCATTTGATATGAGTTTTATCCCTGGGAACCAAATGGACCCTTATGGTTACATTTGAACCGGAGAACCCCTTCAAGGACCCCTGGGGGTCCGAGATGCAGGATCGTGACTAGGGATGGAGCTCGAAAGGTGCTACCCCAAAAAATGGGGTCATGTTTAAACAATCAAGAAATTATGAAGACATAATATCTAATCACCCATGCTGGCACAAACATGTCGGTCTAAAAGTGTATTGATACCTGCCAACCAGCCCAGGGAAAACGAAGGCTTTTAAATTTAAAGTGACTGTTCACACAATAACCAGTTAACAGTTTCTTCAATATTACTTTCCAAAAGGTCAATTGCCTTCTGTCTGTACTGTATTTGAAGGCCCCTTAGTAGAAGATACTGGTTCTGTTCCGAATTTGTCATCTCCCGTCTTTCCACAAAATAATAGGAAATGCTGGATAAGAACCCGGCTTGATTAACTGCTCGTTATCAATAAATAATTAACGAGCTCCATCCCTAATCGTGACTGTTGTGTTGGTACTATAGAAGCTGATGAAATTGAAGAATGGCCCCAGCGAGACTGAAGAGGTGGGAGAGGATGCAAGGAAAATGATAACGGATGTCACGGATGAAGAGATGGCACAAAGGTACAGTTAAAGATCACAAACAGATTATACATGCGTTCTGACTTTTAACCCATTTACGCTTGACATCGAAATTTAAAAAATGTCTTCTAAATCATGACGGTTTTCTGAAATACCTATGTTTCTATATCGGTGGTGCTCAATATTTCATGTCAATTTCAGGCACATTTTCACGATCTTTCAAAAAATAGCAGATCTACAAGCTCGTAACGCTATTTTTCAATAGCTAAAGTATAACATAATGATTAAAACACAAACGGGTTCCTGTTCAGAATGGTTTAAGTTGTTGAAACCAACATGATGCTAGTACTGATACTAGTGAATTTATTAACTTTTATTTATTTAAAAAAGCCAGATGCTCGTTTCCATTGTGGTCCATTTTAAAACACTCAACACTCGGATAATAACTAGACAAAAGAATACTAGAATATACAGTTTAGAAATGAAAAGAATAAAATGGTGGGGGGCGGTAGTTTGAAATGTTGAAAATCCAGTACTGTATATTATATTAATTGGCTATTTATTGCAATGCTGTACTTGTCTTTAATTGCAGGTATGAGAGTCTTGTAAAGAGCATGAAGAAGAAGTTTGCCAAGAAGAGGGAGAGGTCGGCCATTGCCGAGGAAGAGGAAGACGTCAACCACAATGTTACAGAAACGACCGCAAAGAGAACCTTTTTGAAACCTCAGGATTAAGTCAAAGGAACCCTAAACCCTTTCTTAGAATTATCTATTTTTGTTTTTTATTTGATTGACGGAAAAAAAGAATCCTTGCACAGACAAATCCAGAGTGTTAATTTAACTGCAGAAATGGACCTGTAAGGGTCGGTTAATTTAACACAAGATTTTTACTGTGTATAAACTTAAATGGAGTGAGTGTCCACAAATGTCACAGTTGGACTGTATTTTTAAGTCAGAATGGATGTTATACATCCTCGTTTAAAAGAAACAAGTACTTTTAGCGTTACAATGGGGGGGGACATACAATGACATAATATGACATGACATGTATATATTTTTTATTTTTTTCCACTTACTCTGTAACCATGGAACAGATTCCCAGTAAAAGCATGCCCCTACTTGTTCAATGTGTGCCTTGTGATATTTGTCATGAAATTATATTGTTTTTATAGCAAGCGTTTTAGCAATCATAAGATTTATTTGTCACTCAGACAAGTCCAAGCAGTGAAATGTTGTGACATGCAGCTCCAGATGGTGCTAACTGCTAACAATAACAAGATATTGGTCCAAGTTATCAGTCTGTTCATGGGAAGCCTTGATTATGAAACTCAAAACGATCTGTACTGCATGCCTCTAGAAACAAATCCACAAACAGGCATCATTTACATAATTTAAAAGGTAGTGTAAGTGATGTTTGGTGTTCTCGTGTGTGTGTGTGTGTGTGGGAAAGGTTAAAACTCAGCAGAGGGCATTTAACAGCTTAAAGGACCACTTCACTTTTCAACCTATCTTCATATACCGGTAATTGGTCCTCACTAATAATCATGATAAAATGGCACGATTTTTTTCTACTTAGTCTGTGTCTCATAGGAGGGCTGTGGGCAGTTTAGAAACAGTCTTCCAGTGACATCATCATTAGGCAGATATTCTTTTGAACTTTAGATTTTCATTATTGTGAGAACGATGGCTTCCATTTTCGCATTGTAACTTTTCAGGACTAGAAAGCCTGCAGTTCCTATTGGCTTGTATTCCCCATCGATGATGTCACTGGAAGACGGTTTCTGAACTGCCCACAGACCTCCTATGAGACACTTTCATGATTATTAGTGAGGACCTATTATATGAAGATAGGTTGTGAAGTGGTCCTTTAACATTTATATGGTGTTCCATTTTCTTTCATAAGTAAGTGGTATGATTTGTCTCACGTTACCGCATGCAGTGAAATGAGTTCTCTGCATTGGACTCATCTCTGAGAGCGGTGAGCTGCAGCCGGGCAGCACTCGGTAATCATTCGATTCTCACTTCCAATTTCACTTTCTTACACGTTCTTAAAGATGGAGTGCCACAATCTTTGTATTTTTCCAGTTTTTCATGTGCATGAGGTCACAGTCTCATTAGACACCCACCAGGCATAGCCTACATAATGAACTGGTGGGCGTGCCCACATAAAAACAACATTTTAACAAATACTGTTCACTTTTTTGAAAATAATCTTCCTCCTTATATAACAATAAGACCTGATGATCATGGCACTCCATCTTTAACATTGGTATCCTGACCTGAAAATGCATTGGGTTTACTAGAGATGACTGAACCCACACTACAGCGGAATGTAGAGCTATTTAACACCTAACTAGAAGTTACCAACTGACCATTGAGAAATGAAATGGGACATGCATGGCAAGTGCATTGAGCTCTTAATTTAAAATTCGTTTATTTTGAAAATATTAAAAATATAAATGAGCCGTTCATAGCCTACACACAGTATTTGGAGTGAATTACATGTGACACTATTATAACACTTGATACAGGCATCTTGTATAATACAAATATGGGCTATAACTAAGACAGTATTCTAAAAAGAGGCATTCCCATGACTTCCCATGCATGGTGAATGATGAGCACAAATGTCACGTTGACATTTTCCCGCCTGCTTTTGTCCCAATTAAAGCAGCATGAACAAACACTTTGCTCTTATTGAACAACCATCAAGTCTCTGGCATGCTACCCATTCTGAACGGGCACCCATTTTGGTGTCAGCATCATGTTATACTTTAGCTATTTAAAAATAGCAGATCTACAAGCTCATATCGCGCCACCGAGTGGCGCGATACGAGCTTGTAGGTCTGCTATTTTTCTTTAATCGAAGAGCGACTGACATTTTTAGAATCTGATCTCGGGTCAGAATGGGTTCATCAGACCAGTGTGTGTCCGGCGGAAACCTTGTATGAATCTGATCTCGGGTCAGAATGGGTTAACGTCATTTCGTCACAACAAGTCCTGCCGGGCGAGAGTCGTAGACGTTGAAGAGTCTGGTGAGGAAGCTGTCTGAGACGACCGTGGGGCAGAGACGGTAGAGGAACGGGAAGAGCCAGGCTGCCTGTCCCGGTGTGTACAGGTGGTCGGGGCTCACGGACAGCAGGGCGTGGCACATGTCATTGAGCACGGGGTTCAGGTCTGTGGAGCACTGGTCGGACATCTTGGTGAACCAGCCTTGGAGAGAGGATATGTAAGCATCCCCGTAGTCCTGCCTGGCTTCGGCCGACATGCCGTTCAGGATCTCCTCTTGAAACTGACCCCAGTCTCCTTTATCGCTGACCATATCTGAAATGATCCAATATGAAGATTCATTGTGTTTTTGTTTTGCAGCTTTCGCCTTTATTTTATATTTTTTTATAGAGGGACAGACATTAGGCTGACAGGAAATGGGGGAGAGAGATGGGGGGAGTGACATGCAGTAAAGGCCGTCGGGATCGGGAGTCGAACCCGCGACACACTGCCAGACTTGGGCTACCGGCCAAGGTGCCTGGACCGCTGAGCCACGGCCCAGGCCGAAGGTTCATTGTTACATCTCCGATTTATAACCAGTGGTGGAAAAAGCACTACTGCAATGTAGAACTAAAATGCGGAATTAAAAATGTACTTGAGTAAAAGTACAAAAGTATTGGCATCGAAATGTACTTAACCCATTTAGACCTAAGTTCGATTCTACGAATGTATTCTAAACCGTTTTCTGAAAATCCTCTGTTTCTAATGTCAGTGGTTCTCTAACTATTTCATGTCAAGGACCCACAAGATTATTATGTAATTGGCCGCCGACTCCCATCTGAAAATATGTAGTTCCAGGGTAGTTCGGTGGGGGCTCGCCGGAATTGGAACCGGCACCCTGGGTGCGTTCCTGTGGGTCTGGAACTTCTGATTGTAATCTCATTGGAAACCGTGTCCTGGATGTCAACGTGAACTTGATTTGTCTCGAAAACTACAGTCTCACAACACATCACATGTGAGCTTGTACTGTATATCAGCTATAAATGTTGTTTTTGTCCAAAGCGCTTTACATAGATTGTGCATTGATTGTGAGGCACATCGGGAGCAATTAGGGGTTCAGTGTCTTGCTCAAGGACACTTGGACACTCAGACAGCCCAGGATGGAACCTCATGTTCCCATCCGTCCGTCCTCTCTACCCCTGACCCTCTGCCACCCAGCATGATGCACACAACTCAAATCATACTGGAAAACTACGACATACTTGTTCTGAAGCCTGCAGGTTGAATCACAGCTACTTTAACGCCCCAGCCAGCCAGCTCCATTCTTATCACTTTGGAGAAGTGCTTCAGAGCTGCTTTTGATGCTCCATAAGCAGAATATCTAGGGAGAGGTACCTCACCTGTACGAACAAAACGTAATAAAATAAATGCATGTACTGAACATTTGAGCTTTCTATTTGTTTTGTTTTAATTGCACAGAATCCTTAAAGCCGTCACATATTATTCCCTTTTCATGAATGATTTAATTAAAATAAACTCTACGTTTAATACCAACATAATGATGCTTTGATGAGTTAGTTGGTAGGATTATAATCTGTCAGTGTTATCTGTGGTCAGAACTACCTCCCATGCTGCACACGTTAACGATCCGTCCCCTGGATCTTCTCAGCAGAGGCAGGAAGACCTGACACATCTCCACGGCAGCCAGGAAGTTCACGTCTATGCATTGTCTGAAGGAGCTCATGGGCTGGATCTCCCCATCGGCCACCCAGCCCAGGAAGCCTGCGTTATTCACCAACCCCCACAGACCTGCCAGGACAATTACAGGTTCACTCAGGGGGAGGTTTAACACCGTTTTATTAGCTTCTTCTCATGGCTAAGGCCTGGGAAAGAACTACAACTGAAAGTGAGCAACTGTTAATAATAATAATAATAAACTTTATTTATATAGCACCTTTCATACATAAATGTAGCTCAAAGTGCTTTACAGAGCAGAAAGGATAATAAAAGCAAAACAAAACAGCATTAAAACAGGCAAGCAGTTAAAACAATAGGACAATGGTACAAAGATAAGAACAGATAAAATAAGGCAACGACATTAAAAACAAGCAGAATAAAAAAAATAAAGATCACTTAAAAGCAATGTTGTAGAGGTGGGTCTTAAGCTGAGCTTTAAAAATGTCTGTTGTTAAGGCCAATTCATAGTTGAGTTTTTGGTGAAGATTCAACTATCACCGAAAATTCAAACTATCACCGAAAACTGGACTATGAATAGGCCTTTTGGTTGTTGTGGAATTCTGGATCAATCGGTGATGAGGCGAGAGGAGTCAGAATAGACCGGTGATAAGGTAGTAGTTCTGCCAATTCTCTATTTACCCAGGGAAGTAGCTGAGCACAGGTGCTCATTTTCAGCAACTCCCTGCACATAGAAACACACAGACAGCCACACACACATTAACACCTGGGAGCTGACCAGTACAACAACAGTCTGATACTGTTGGCCACCAAGCAGCTCCAGGGGGAGCAGTTGGGGGTTCAGTGCCTTGCTCAAGGGCACTTGTGTTGGGTGAGTGATGACAATTAGAGTTCTCAAACTCTGCCCGAACCCGACCCGACCCGACATTTTAGGGCCGGGCCGGGCCTAAAATGTATGCTAATCGCTAGGGCCGGGCCGGGCCTGGGGCTCCATGAAAAAAAATATATATATATATTGAATTTGTTTAGAATAATAAAAATAATAGTTCTGTTCTGTCTGTTTGTGTATTTATCTATTATGAAGATGGTGCTGACTGGCGTTTCACTTTTACTCTGTGTAGAGTTCTCAAATTCTGCACAAACCCGACCGACCCGACATTTTAGGGCCGGATCGGGCCTAAAATCTATGCTAATTAGTCGGGCCGGGCCGGGCCTAGGGCCTGATCAGTTAGGGCCCAGTTAGGGCCGGGCATTAATTTCCGGGCCCGATGAGAACTCTAATGACAATCACTTCCCCACCCAGATTTTTCCTGCCCGTCCGGGGAATCGAACCGGCAACCTTTCGGCAACAAGGGCGCTCCTCTAACCCCTAGGCCACCGCTGCCCCTTACACAAGGACACGCTGTTGTACCACCGCTGCCCCTTACACAAGGACAAGCTGTTGTACCAAAACAACAGCTTTCAGGCCTAATCCAAGACATCTGGACTCTTATAATGTCAGTCAATATATCATAAGGCAAAAGATGAACAACATAAGTGAAAGTCAGATAAAGATACCATTTAACAATATAATAATTCCGCCACTATTCTACCTCATGGTATAGCCAGGACTACAACATGTAATCCAGCCAACTGGATCTGAATCCTGTAGCCCTGTAGCAGTAGTCCCCGAATTAACCCATTCTGGGCGGGAAGCCCTTTTGGTGTTTCAAACATTGTTATAATTTAGCTATTGAAAAATAGCAGATCTACAAGCTCATAGCACGCCACCGAGTGGCGCGCTATGAACTTGTAGGTCTGCTATTTTTGAAAAATCGTTAAAATGTGCCTCAAATCTTTCCGAAAATTGTCATGATTTAGAAAACATTTATTTAAAATTTCGATGGGTTAAAGGACCACTTCACCACTTTTCAACCTATCTTCATATAATAGGTCCTCACTAATAATCTTGAAAAAAGGGTGCAATTTTTTTCTATTCAGTCTGTGTCTCATATAGGAGGGCCGTGGGCAGTTCAGAAACCGTCTTCCAGTGACATCATCGATGGGGAATACAAGCTAATAAAAACTGCAGGCTTTCTAGTCGTGAAAAGTTGCAATGCGAAAATGGAAGCCATCGTTCTCACGATAATGAAAATCTAAACATTTTTGTAAAAAAATCTTGTTTAAAAAAAAGAATCTGCCTAATGATGATGTCACTGGAAGACGGTTTCTAAACTGCCCACAGCCCTCCTATGAGACACAGACTGAGTAGAAAGAAATCGTGCCATTTTATCATGATTATTAGTGAGGACCTATTATATGAAGATAGGTTGAAAAGTGGTGAAGTGGTCCTTTAAGACATTAAATACACATGAGAATGACATCATAGGCCAGGGTTCCCCAATTAATTTTCCTCAAGGGCCATATTTTGACTAGCGTACCAGGCTGGGGGCCGAGTCTGCACGCGCGAGGTCGAGGTCTTGCCCTGAAAATTCATTTTCAGGGCAAGACCCTATTTGAAAAGGATGCCCAGTTTGACATGCATAGGCTACTGACCCCCATTTAATGCCATTTATATCTGGGACCCTTAAAAAAAAAAAATCTTTCATGGGCCACAAGGGGGCGCTCTGTGGGCGGCAAATGGCCCGCGGGCCGCCTATTGGGGAACCCTGTCATAGGCTATGGTTGTACAGTATGGTCTGATGACACAGCTAGCTATAGTCTTGATCCTCTGGCCGTATCACTGTAAAATCTAAACCATACCTGCCTCCCCGACGGCAGTGCGGATGTACCGGTGGGCTTGTTCTATCTGCAGGCGGTCCGTCACGTCCAGCTGGAGGACGTGCAGCTCCTTACAGCCCTGTTTCCTCAGGTTCTGAGCGCCGGGAGCATTCTCATCCAGAACGCCCGCAAACACCTTCACTCCCATGTTACTCAAATGTGCTGCCAGGGCATGTCCAAAACCTGAATCACAACCTTTAGGGCAGGAGAAGAGAGAGGAGGTTTAACGACGTCTTAGACGGTGTTAATGCTGCAGCTTTGAGCCCTTTAACGACGTGACAAAACTAGTATAGGGATGCCAGGCTTAAAGTGTACATAATGTGCCCTGCTCCACAACCGTTGAATAAGCAGCTGTCATAAAGAATCATGTCATCACGAGTGGATGATTCAGATTACAGTAATTTGTTGTACAAACTGAATTAACTGTACTATAAATGTACATTATAAATGACTAGCAATCACAAATCAAAAACAGCTTTATTTGCAATGCTCAAGGCTTTCCTAAGCTATTTAAGTGGCTTGGGTGAGTTTACCACTAGTTTTCCATTCCTGATCACAAAACGTTTTCTGAATGCCTGTTTAACCAACAATTTCCAAAATGTACTTTTTTTTGGATTGATTGAATACGTTATTAAAACACCTTGAGGGAACCGGGCCTATTTAATCCATTGCGATCAGTTTTCATAATAATAATAATATGACGGAGATTATCAATCTCCGTCTCGGGCATATGACCGGGCACTTGAACGTGACGGTGATTTACGTCATGGGCCCCGATGGTGTTAACAATGTGCAGTGTGTACAGTAGGTACGGTATACAATGATTGTTAACCCATTCTGACCTGAGATCAGATTCATACGAGGTTTCCACTGGACACACACTGGTCTGATTAACCCATTCTGACCTGAGATCAGATTCTAAAAAATGTCAGTCGTTCTTCGATTTTTCAAAAATAGCAGACCTACAAGCTCGTATCGCGCCACTCGGTGGCGCGATATGAGCTTGTAGATCTGCTATTTTTAAATAGCTAAAGCATAACATGATGCTGACACCAAAATGGGTGCCCGGTCAGAATGGGAATGGGTTAAGGTTGCTCCATGGACGGGTCCGGGTAGAAGGTAATGCATGTGGTCCCTGACCATGCATTTAGTAATGTAGGATTTGTTGATTTCTTATTTTTTAATTTCTTTCCACTAGTTGAAAAACCGTGAAGTGAATGACCTGGTGACCTACCGTATGATGACCGTCCATGTAGACTAGTCATTTACTGACAAGTTGGAGGTCAGGAAATTCAACAGAAAAAGGAACTTAACCCATTTTAGGCGGGAACCCCTTTTGGTGTTAGCATTACGTTATGCTTTAGCCATTTAAAAATAGAAGAATGACTGACATAGAAACATAGCTTTTTCAGAAAACTGTCATTTTCAAACAGACATTTTTAGAATCTGATCTCAGGTCAGAATGGGTTTAGAGGCCCGGCTGCCCCACCTGGCCTAGCGGTCTACTCTGGGCACCTAGGCTGGTCATCCAGCCTGGCAGCGTATCGTGGGTTCGAGTCCCGATCCTGACGACATTCGCTGCGTGTCACCCCGATGTACTGTATAGACATGGGATGCATCAGTCATCAGTGCCCATACCCGAAGGCGGGGGTTGGCCAAAGGGCCTTTCTGTGTGGAGTTTGCATGTTCTCCCCGTGTCCCCTAGGGTAGGTACCCTCACATGTTCTCCCCGTGTCCCCTAGGGTAGGTACCCTCACAAAAAACATGCAGTAATCCTGGTCTCTAAACTGCCTCCCCCTGGCCAGCCGGGGCGCCTGATGGAGGGGAAAGGAACTGGTTGGAATAACGTGTTCCTTCCACACGCTACGTCCAACCAGGGAAACTCCCCCCTGTCAGGTGTAAAGGAGCAACTTGGACACTCAGGCATGAAGGAAGCATGAGTTCAAGTCCGTTGCTCTCCCCTTGTCCCCCATATATTGGGGACTAGGTTGGTGGAGGGTGTGTAGAGCCCAGGATCACATTAGATGATTGACACAGGGGTGAAAAATGGGTTACAAAATCGTGGGATAAAAAATATATTTAAAAATAAAAAAGACATGGGATGCATAGCAAGTGTTAGAAAAGCACTAATGTTAGCCTGGCTGTATCCATCCCCACCCAATGGACAGATGGCACTGGTCGAGGGACCAGTGTGTGCCGTGTTAAAATTCTAGGAATCTGATGAGGGATCAAGATAGTCGGTTCTGTTGGAAAGGGCACAGATCATGTTTAAAAATACTACAGCCGCAGAGGAAGAAATTCGTATCTAAAGGGGATGTAAAGTGATTACTTTGCTAATAAGTGAGATGTAAGTGATATATTCTTTTTTAATATACTACATATTAGAATACTACATTCCCATAGTGATCATTGCTATAGTGTTTGTTTAGTGACAGGCATCTATCTCCCCAGAAAAATCTGTTTGGGATACCATTTTCATCCAAGCAGGAGATAATTCATATAGGATAGAGGATAAACAAGTTAAATTGGAAGTGATTAAACAACATTGGAACGCTATCAAATGTATTACAATGATAATACATCTTACATTTATAACCACTAGAATATCACCTTTAGCTTCTTGTTCCATTGCATTACAGCATGACTGGGAAAAACTCCCAACCTTTAGTACTATACAATTGTTGGATTCAAAAAGATGTTTCAAATAGCTGGCAGAAAAACGTGTCTGTACACAATTATTTCCACCCGTGTCTGTTTGTGTGAGTGTGAGCTGAGTGCGTGCACACTCACCTGTAACAATAACCGCTTTTCCATGCATTGGCAGCAACTTGGCATCCCTCGTCCTCACCGTCCTATAGCTCAGCCAGATGCCACAACACAAAGACAGAAGTCCCAAGTAACCTGGAAAGACGAGAGGGCCCCCAAGGGCAGCGAGGGCTACGGCTGAACAACCAGAACTGTGACAGGTTTTGGCTTTCCATATCAAAGCACAGACGCACACACCTATGGTTACTGTATAAATAGAATACCGGAATCCACTGTCAGAGCTGCTTTCCATTATTCAAGTCCGTCAACCGTAGCCCTTTTAAATTGGCATGTCACCTGAAACCTGCTGTGGAGTCTCCCCCCTGTCTTTATATTCTCCACTCTAGGAAAGCTAATTTGTACTTGTACCTACCCCGCTTTCCAGACTACAACCGACCAAGCAATCAGCCAGGCCTTTTATACTGGAGTAAGCGGGCGTGTCCCCAGAAGCCATTCGTCTTCTGTTGAATTAAGAGGCGGTGACAGATGGAAGAGTATCCGTGCTACATTGTCATTTGGCAGACACATCGGGTCTCAAGCTTCCTGACTCGTTCCGAGCAACTCAAAGAGAGAGTCAGTCGTCTTGACTCCCGTGACAGTACTCTCGTAGATTATCATACGAGTTCATATGCAGTTTACAGATTATAATCTGATGTAATCTGTTTAATCTAATCGAGGGGTGGGCCTTTTTTTTCCTCTGGCCAGCAAACTACTTTGTCTAATAATCAGAGCCAATATGAATAAATAATTAATTTTAAATTGTCTCTTACCAGTAGATAATAAACCCCACTTCTGGATTAATCAATTCTATATAAAGCATACTTCCCCTTCTAAAATCTTGATCAGGATAGTGTTTACAGTACTCAATTCACATGCATTAGTAGACACCTACAGTATTGTTCTGTGAAAACCCCCATCATTTCAATAATCATTTATACAATATAAATACAAGCATATATTATTTGCAGCTCAGTTAACTAATATTACTCTAATATATATTTTTATCCCACGATTTTGTAACCCATTTCTCACCCCTGTGTCAATCATCTAATGTGATCCTGGGCTCTACACACCCTCCGCCAACCTGGGGAGAGCAACGGACTTAACTCATGCTTCCTTCATGCCCGAGTGTCCAAGTTGCTCCTTTACACCTGACAGGGGGGAGTTTCCCTGGTTGGACGTAGCGCGTGGAAGGAACACATTATTCCAACCAGTTCCTTTCCCCTCCATCAGGCGCCCCGGCTGGCCAGGGGGAGGCAGTTTAGAGACCAGGATTACTGCATGTTTTTGTGAGGGTACCTACCCTAGGGGACACAGGGAGAACATGCAAACTCCACACAGAAAGGCCCTTTCGCCAACCCCGCCTTCGGGTATGGGCACTGATGACGCGGAGGAGGAAACACGCCGCCAGCACCCACAGCGCCCTGAGTGGGAATCGAACCCAGGACCTTCTAGCTGTGAGGCAACAGCACTACCAACTGTGCCACCGTGCCCCCTGGTTAACTAATATTACTGACCCTATTTTAGCGCCAACAGTGTAACTACTGTATAATACTAACACAAACTATAGTACTGTATGTGTCAGTACTCTGCTACTCTCTAAACAGAAAATGCATTCTCAGGTCAGGCAATTCTTTTATAGGGGTTTCTTGTGACCCTACCATTAACATCCTATAGCAGGAAGAAATGTCAAACTTTCCTAATACTAAGGAAGGATGGAATACAATCATAGACTTAAAAGCCAGGAGAGGGAATGGCGTGTCCATTAATATATTTATCTTTTGTTAATCAGATCAGGTCAGAGACCTGTCCTAACCGTGGAAGGAATATAATTCTAGGCTTATAGGCCAGGAGAGGGAATGGCGTGTGTCTTCTTAATCGGCACTTGCCCAAAATTTGCTGACCTCATCACATTTTGTCATGACGTTTATGGCCGTTTCTAGCCCAATGAGTGTTTTTTGTGCAAAACTAATACTTTAATGGATTCAGAATCATGGAAACCCCCTAGTTGACATGTCACATGCTACTTAAAGCATAAGGAAAGTTTGACATTTGACAGTTTTGCCTGCCATAAGATGTTCATTGTAGGGTCACAAGAAACCCCTATAGAAAAATAAGTTTCTCAATACTGAAAGCCGGTCAGCAAGTGGATTCATGAATGCATGTATATAGACAACATTTTAGGCCAAAAAAAAAAAAAAGACTGGGCTCCATTTTCGTTCGAGCTTTCTAAATACACAATTTGGGGATTTAGCAGTGGGGAAGGGCTGTTACCACACTAAAGTTGGCATTTTCGTTACCAGTCTAAATCCCTAAAACACCTCCGTTACCCGTTACATTATGCATAGGAGTGGTTTGGGCGTTACAATAATTAAACCAATCACCATGCCAGTGATGCCATTGACTAAGAGATCCCTTATCCGTTGCCCGTTATGCCCAGTTCTATATTCCTTCATACATACTTAGCCTTACGGTCTAGAGCCCATGGAAGAGTGATGTGTTGTGCTGCTGAAAATGCAACCAGAGAGTTGTAGAGGCGGGTTTGTTATTACAAACACTAATTATACAGGTTTATAACTTAATATAGAATATACCGTAAACATTTTAACCTTTGAGGACAGGAATAATTATCCACCACATGGCATGTGTTGTATACCCACCAAAGCACACAAATACAAGAGCTTAAAGTGACAAATGGAACATTTATTTTGCAACTCAGTGCTGACTATGTGGTGGGGCACATTTTCACCTACAGTAATATCTGCACATTAAATGGGACATTGGGTTTCTTCCCCTCAAAAAGCTGCACATTAAATGGGAGATTGGATTTCTTCCCCTCAAAAAAGCAACCAGAAGATTCCCTTTTTAAAAAGGTAATACATATCAACATATACAGTAAAGTCTCACAACGTACATCACTCAAATTAAACATACTGGCGATGGCGAACGTAAAGTGCTCACCCTGGCGGCCAGGGGTCAAACAGCTATGGTGGGCCAGGGACTACATATAGTGAATTATAATTTAGCCAATGAGAGGACGACACTTAAATTATTCAGCCAATGGCGTTGGGTTACAAACTGAAGCTGGGAGCAGAGTGGAGGTTGTTATTCAGGCAAAGTTTTTCTTCAGGAAGCTGATGAGCCCGTTGGTGGAGGAGTCGTGGGAGGTGACCTCCGAGGCGCCTTTCAGCTCGGGTTCGATCTGCTTGGCCAGCTGCTTGCCCAGCTCCACCCTATGGGAAGGAAAGGCAAGGACTTTGTCAAACATAAAATAGAATAAAATGCATTTTCAACTTTTAACAGAATACAGTTTTGTGTCATTCAGTGTTACAATAGGTCTAATTTCATGAGAGGCCCTCAACAACTTGTAGGGATGTCCTAAGTCGATCCCGATACCATCATTTGTGTGTTTGCCGATACCGATAAAAGAGAAAAATATTTATAATACAAAAATTAAAAAGATCCTATTTTGAAGTCCACCAACCGGGAATGATTTTTATAGCTATCTAGCGCTCTATATATATATCCCTGTGTCGGAACTGTGGTTAGACTGGCATATTTGCCGATACCGATATGACCAAATAAGGGCCGATCCGATACTTTAACGATACAGTATCGGGACATCTCTAATTACAAGTTTACCTAAGATTTACAAAAGTATGTGGTTTTGTATATAATCGACATGGCAGGATTGTTTCACTTACCCCCACTGGTCATAGCTGTTGATGTCCCACATCACACCTTGCACGAAGATCTTGTGCTCGTACATGGCTGTAAAACACAGGACATGATCCAGATCAGAGTGGAAGCATAAACACAGAGGGGCCTCGTCTAGCCTTACCCCTTAGCCAATCTACAAGCGCACAACTTGTAGAAGTATATTGGCCATTTAACATTTTAACCCATTCTGACCTGAGATCAGATTCATACGAGGTTTCCGCCGGACACACACTGGTCTGATGAACCCATTCTGAACTGAGATCAGATTCTAAAAATGTCAATCGCTCTTCGATTTTTCAAAAATAGCAGACCTACAAGCTCGTATCGCGCCACTCGGTGGCGCGATATGAGCTTGTAGATCTGCTATTTTTAAATAGCTAAAGCATAACATGATGCTGACACCAAAATGGGTGCCCGGTCAGAATGGGTTAAAATGTTTTAGAAAAATACATTTATTTATTTTATTAATAAAAAGTTCATAATCATCAAGGCATAAGTGGTATAGGGTCCAGAGACAAGACACACAGAGCGCGTCTTTCTGATTTTTTGCGGCATTTCTCCATCGGGTTTTCCGAAAAACGTGTCCAGTGTGCAACCACCTTTACCTTACGGATATACTATTATCAGTCTAGAGGTTCCTTTGGGTTGAAACTTGATAGCCATGGATAAAAACAACAATCACAAAGCTCATTGGCTGACTTTATGTCTCACCAGATGATGTACTGGTTCCAGTATTGACCCCTCGTCATAGTTCAGGGTGCCTCAAACACAGTGAGAAAGAAGAAATGAAAAATCTGCACACCAATTAAGGCTCCCAAACATAGACTGTAAAAAATATGGACAAAGCGTTCCCCGGGTCTAACATGAACGTAAAATGAAGCCTGTAATAATATGCTAATTCCTGATGTAAGTCGCCATCTTTGGTACCAGCTGGCCATTGGCTGGCTCCGTTTTGTATACCAGCTGGTCATTGGCTGCCCAGACAACGAGGCGGGACTTCCCCCCCTTCTTCTCCGTTGGTTTTTATTTTGACTCGAGTGGGTGGGGAATCCCGATCATAGACTGTAACGGTAGCCACGCCCCTCAGAACATACGCGATGTTTTTTTTTCTTTATGGTCATTTTTTTAATTAATGGGACCATAATTTTCCAAAAAGAATATTATGACATTAGAAATGAGACTTTAAACTAGTGACTGGAAGAAGAAAGTATTCATGACCATGTTTATTAAGGTAATACAGTCTAGGTGAAGTTGGGCCAAAATACATGGGCCTCTATGGAGCTATGGGGCTTTTTGGGTCCGGTCCAGCGCCACAACAGGCCATTATATGAACTACCGATTTCAAATGAGGCTTCACGAAATATCTGGCTGACTGCCCCCCTGCTCCCAAAATATCTTTACTTTTAATGCTAACGTTTGGGTCCGCAGCCCTTCCTGTCCTGTAGGTCTGAGGAAGGGCTGCGGCCCGAAACGTTACCATTAAAAGTAAAGATATTTTGGAAGCCTTAATTGGTGTGCCGGATTTCTCATTTCTTCTTTATGACTTTATTTTGATCCAGCCTATAGGTATAGATGTGCGTGTCCTTTTTGACTGTTTGTTCAGCCTCCTCTACTGCCTCAAACACAGTATCACTAACAAAACCCAGGCTTACTTCCTAACAGCAGAAACACTAGCTTACTACCTAACAGCACTAACACTAGCTTACTTACTTCCTAACAGCAGAAACACTAGCTTACTACCTAACAGTACTAACACTAGCTTACTTACTTCCTAACAGCAGAAACACTAGCTTAGTTACAAATGGCAGAAACACTAGCTTACTACCTAACAGCACTAACACTAGCTTACTTACTTCCTAACAGCAGAAACACTAGCTTACTTACAAATGGCAGAAACGCTAGCTTACTTCCAGTGGCGTGCACAGACATTTAGAGGGGCAGGTGCTTAAGTGAAAAAAAAAGGGCACCTTGTGCAGCGCATTTTGGGGCGGGAACCCATTTTGGTGCTTTAGCTATTGAAAAATAGCAGATCTACAAGCTCATAGCGCGCCACCGAGTGGCGCGCTACGAGCTTGTAGGTCTGCTATTTTTCTTTAACCCATTCTGACCTGAGATCAGATTCATACGAGGTTTCCGCCGGACACACACATGGTCTGATGAACCCATTCTGACCTGAGATCAGATTAAAAAAAATGTCAGTCGCTCTTCGATTTTTCAAAAATAGCAGACCTACAAGCTCGTATCGCGCCACTCGGTGGCGCGATATGAGCTTGTAGATCTGCTATTTTTAAATAGCTAAAGCATAACATGATGCCGACACCAAAATGGGTGCCCGGTCAGAATGGGTTAATCGAAGAACCACTGACATAGAAACATAGCTTTAGATTGTGGGGGCCTAAATAATATAGAAGTTTTTTTTAATCAAGATTAGATCAATGTCACCGCATGGTCAACACACTACAACTTAAGAAAATGAAAAAAACATTTTTTTTAGCACCCCCTAGTGTCTATCTGTGCACGTGACGCCACTGCTTACTTCCTCCATCATTACATCCAAGTCCTTCCCCCTAACCAAAGATGCCACTGGGGCAAAACAAGGGCAGTCCATGCCAACACCTTTTACTTACCGACCAGAGCTCCGAGCATAAAGGGACTCAGCTTGGTGAAAACAAAAGAGTTGCTTGGTTTGTTTCCTTGGAACACCTAATGTTGGACAGGGATAAAAACAAAATGTATAATAATAATTAATTCACAATTGGGACAGAGCGTAATGCAGTTACAGACAATTTACAGTGAGGTACAAATAAGCAGACAAGTTAATGTCCTTTGGGGATGGAGTCTCGCAAGCTTAAAAGGACAACATTGTTTTTAGTTATTTTAACAAAGGTTCATGTTTTACTAGAAGTTTTGACAGGGGGGCGGGGGCATGCAAACAAGTGTCTAAATAATATGTGGTGATTTATTTATTTTTTACACTGCCATTTCTTTGTTCTTTAGTATAATCCTACTAGACCGCAGGAAATTACATCTAGTCACAACTTATCATGGGATCTATAGAGCACCGAAGTCTGACGTCACTTTCAGTAGAGGGCGTCAGTCCCCAGGTTCATGTATTTGTTTAGTTGCATTGTAATCCCCATTGAGGCGATTTTAGATCGCCTCATATAACAACTGTCATCCCGGCCGCTTCACTCATATGGATATGAAGAATCAACTGACTGAGAGAAAACGCTAATGTTACTGCTGCTGAATTAGTTAGATTTTCGCTAGAAGCAGACTGTATCATATATGAGTGACTGACTGTTGCAAACGATACAGAGACACCTCCCTGACAATAACGCAGAGACAGCTTGTTTATTTTTGGACCACAACGCTTATAGTAGACGATATTAAGATCACCCCATGTTATTCTCCATAGAGAAATTACTTCCGCGAACCAGGGGAATCGAAGGGATGAGCGAGTTACGTCAGGACTTCGGTGCTCTATTGAATGTGAAGAAGGAGGTGACAAACTGACAAATTGAGCCTACAACACAGTATGGCATTCGCCTAGTATCCCTCTACATTCAATAGATCATGTGATCTTTGTAAATAAAGACATATGTGACTAAATTTGACTGAGGGACTGCCATTGGATTTACTTGAATTTTCGTTTTCGGAGATATGGCTTATAGAGTAATGTCTTGCAGAAAACAGCGAGTTGATAAAACAGGCTTGAAAGGTTCACTTCTGTGGTCTAACATTACACCTAGCTACATTTTTGGGCATTTATTTCATGTCGATTTCAGCTCCGACACTTATTTCAGACATGCTCCATTATGTGAAGAGTCTGCCTGTGCTATTAACTTAAAAATCTATCTCCTCTGGTGAAAAGCTGTAATTTGCACAATGGCAGTCTCTCAGTCAAATCTGGTCACATATTTAGTCACTTGTTCGAATGCCCCCGCCCCCCTGTCAAAAATAGCTAAAACGAAAGAAAGCAAATAAAAAAATGTAATGTCACAACCTAAAACATGAACCTTTTGGTCCCCTCCTTTCCCCCCTCACTCAACACCAATTATCAACATTGATCTACAAGCCCAGGCGGTGGCGTAACCGTCTGGGCACCCGACCGGTAATCCAGTCGCAGTGTGCCGCGGGTTCGAGCCCGACACGGCCTTTACTGCATGTAAGGAAACGTTTTCAACTCTGGCTCTGACTGTACGACACTAGCCTGGGCACCATTTCATTTCGGTATATGATCCGGGCGGGAGCGGATTATATCGTACAGGCAGGAACAACAGGCGGCAACTTCCTTTTCCCTCAAACCGATTTTTCTAGGCTACGAGAGCTTTTATTGAGGGAAAAGGAAGGAACCTTCCTTTTCCCTCAATAAAGTTGCCGCCTGTCGTTCCTGCCTGTCGACTACAAAACAATACTACAACATGACGCAACGATATTATCCGCTCCCGACAGGATCATACGGACTTTTGAAACAGAGACCAGGCTTTCCTCCGAGGTGGTGGAAAGCCTGGTGAGGCCAGGTTAGTACGACACCCATTTGCACCCTATGCAACAATAACAAACTGGGGACGTACATGCACATGATGTGGGAGTGTCCAGATGTTTTTGGTCTAGACTAGAGTTTCAGAAGTACTATCTGAGGTAATGGGAACTAGAATTCCCCTCTTGCCTAATATTTTCTTGTTGAATGATGATTCAGCGATTGGGTTGACATTGACAATGCCACGTAGAAGACTCCATGCTCTTAGGGCTGACAGCTGCAATAAAACTGTCCTATGAGATCAGTGAACCTACTTTATGAGGCAGCAGGTTCTCCAGGGCAGGCCCTCCCATGCCGCTGGCCTCCAGTTCTTTGCGGGCCTCGTCTGAAGTCTTCCCCTTCATCAGCGCTTCCGTCTGGGCCAGAAAGTTGGCCGCCAGGATCTGAACAACACAGAATCAGGACAGACCGTTAGTGCTAGCATTAGCTTCATTAGCGGCGCGCCATCATTAGCTAAAGTGGAATCGGAGTCTTGAGTTCTTCTTCTAACCATTGAGAAATAGACAGTTTTTATTGGAAAATTAGGATCTAATTCACGCCCGCATTTTTTCCAGTCGGGCTCTTATTTTAACCCATTCTGACCTGAGATCAGATTCATACGAGGTTTCCGCCGGACACACACTGGTCTGATGAACCCATTCTGACCTGAGATCAGATTATAAAAAATGTCAGTCGCTCTTCGATTTTTCAAAAAATAGCAGACCTACAAGCTCGTATCGCGCCACTCGGTGGCGCGATATGAGCTTGTAGATCTGCTATTTTTCAATAGCTAAAGCGTGACATGATGCTAACACCAAAATGGGTGCCCGGTCAGAATGGGTTAAAATAGCCACAGTTCCAGTCTACTGAAAGCAGGTTGTCCTAGGACGCTCAACGGAGCCCAGACAGGCCTTAGATTGTCCTAGGACGCTCAACGGAGCCCAGACAGGCCTTAGATTGTCCTAGGACGCTCAACGGAGCCCAGACAGGCCTTAGATTGTCCTAGGACGCTCAACGGAGCCCAGACAGGCCTTAGATTGTCCTAGGACGCTCAACGGAGCCCAGACAGGCCTTAGATTGTCCTAGGACGCTCAACGGAGCCCAGACAGGCCTTAGATTGTCCTAGGACGCTCAACGGAGCCCAGACAGGCCTTAGATTGTCCTAGGACGCTCAACGGAGCCCAGACAGGCCTTAGATTGTCCTAGGACGCTCAACGGAGCCCAGACAGGCCTTAGATTGTCCTAGGACGCTCAACGGAGCCCAGACAGGCCTTAGATTGTCCTAGGACGCTCAACGGAGCCCAGACAGGCCTTAGATTGTCCTAGGACGCTCAACGGAGCCCAGACAGGCCTTAGATTGTCCTAGGACGCTCAACGGAGCCCAGACAGGCCTTAGATTGTCCTAGGACGCTCAACGGAGCCCAGACAGGCCTTAGATTGTCCTAGGACGCTCAACGGAGCCCAGACAGGCCTTAGATTGTCCTAGGACGCTCAACGGAGCCCAGACAGGCCTTAGATTGTCCTAGGACGCTCAACGGAGCCCAGACAGGCCTTAGATTGTCCTAGGACGCTCAACGGAGCCCAGACAGGCCTTAGATTGTCCTAGGACGCTCAACGGAGCCCAGACAGGCCTTAGATTGTCCTAGGACGCTCAACGGAGCCCAGACAGGCCTTAGATTGTCCTAGGACGCTCAACGGAGCCCAGACAGGCCTTAGATTGTCCTAGGACGCTCAACGGAGCCCAGACAGGCCTTAGATTGTCCTAGGACGCTCAACGGAGCCCAGACAGGCCTTAGATTGTCCTAGGACGCTCAACGGAGCCCAGACAGGCCTTAGATTGTCCTAGGACGCTCAACGGAGCCCAGACAGGCCTTAGATTGTCCTAGGACGCTCAACGGAGCCCAGACAGGCCTTAGATTGTCCTAGGACGCTCAACGGAGCCCAGACAGGCCTTAGATTGTCCTAGGACGCTCAACGGAGCCCAGACAGGCCTTAGATTGTCCTAGGACGCTCAACGGAGCCCAGACAGGCCTTAGATTGTCCTAGGACGCTCAACGGAGCCCAGACAGGCCTTAGATTGTCCTAGGACGCTCAACGGAGCCCAGACAGGCCTTAGATTGTCCTAGGACGCTCAACGGAGCCCAGACAGGCCTTAGATTGTCCTAGGACGCTCAACGGAGCCCAGACAGGCCTTAGATTGTCCTAGGACGCTCAACGGAGCCCAGACAGGCCTTAGATTGTCCTAGGACGCTCAACGGAGCCCAGACAGGCCTTAGATTGTCCTAGGACGCTCAACGGAGCCCAGACAGGCCTTAGATTGTCCTAGGACGCTCAACGGAGCCCAGACAGGCCTTGTTTTGTCCTAGGACGCTCAACGGAGCCCAGACAGGCCTTGTTTACAATGTGAATCCAAACCGGGCCTCTGGAGAGCTCCACATCACCGGCTCTGTGCCGTCAAAGAAACGCCGTTTTGACCAAAATGCCATCTGGGACATTAAGGAATAGGAGATGTTGGCGATTGAAAGAAACGGATAGAATGGATCATTATGTCGACGATCTAAGAAGGACGATCCAGTGTTGTGCTAACAACACTGCACGATCCATCGAATGCACTATAAAAGCGCAATTGCCATTAATCAACGGCAATGGCGTTAGTATCAAAATTACCCTGTGATGAAGGTTGTTCCTGATTGGGTTCTGTGATTGGGCAGGAATGAGGAAGTCAGCAGGAATCATTCTGGTGCCTGGTTGGATAACACAAAGAGGAGAACTGGTCAAAGATAACGCATAAGGTTGGATAACACAGAGAGGAGAACTGGTCAAAGATAACGCATAAGGTTGGATAACACAGAGAGGAGAACTGGTCAAAGATAAACGCATAAGGTTGGATAACACAGAGAGGAGAACTGGTCAAAGATAAACGCATAAGGTTGGATAACACAGAGAGGAGAACTGGTCAAAGATAAACGCATAAGGTTGGATAACACAGAGAGGAGAACTGGTCAAAGATAAACGCATAAGGTTGGATAACACAGAGAGGAGAACTGGTCAAAGATAACGCATAAGGTTGGATAACACAGAGAGGAGAACTGGTCTGGTATTTATCATTTTCATTCTGCTTTAAGCAGAATGTGACGTGTCAAACTAGGGGGATTTCATGATTCTGAAAAAAAAAAGTCCATTGCAGTCATCACAAATGTGATGAGGTTCATCACAAATGTGATGAACCTCATCACATTTGGGCAAGTGGCTACGGACGTTTTTAGCCCTTTTTATTGACTAGGATTCATGCCATTTACTCTTATCGAGTGTGATTTACAAATTGTAGATCAGAGCGTCTGCTATGGCCTGACAGAGACAATAATTCAAGCCTAGGCGTCATGCACACACACAGGCCACATGCACACCACACACACACACACACACACACACACACACACACCAGAGGTCGCTGTAGGCAACCTTTGGTACAGTAATTACCGGCTTAAGCAATTTTAAAGAAATGACAAAGACCAGAAAATATAATTCCATCCAGATATCCTGGCCAGTAAAAAAGAAAGAAAAGGCGCACGGAAATGTATCAAATGTATGTCTTGGAGGGTGATACACAGCATTGCAAAAATGGAGGTTGGCACGCATCCTACAAATCAGACTCATCCTCCAAGATGAAGGATGCAACAGGATCATGCGGTCTCTTTCTCTCTGTGTGTGTGTGTGTGAGAGAGAGAGGGGTGAGGGTTCAAAACCGCTCTCAAAGGGCACCTACGGATGGCTGCAATTCGAAACTGGCCTCTGTAAAATCTGAATCCCCCCCACCCCCCCCACCCCATTTTCCCTCACTGTATATTGTATCTTTTCCCTTTTTTTGCTTCCCATATGATGAATTTAGCTACATAGAAATGTCTATTTGTATGTCTCTAAATGTTTGTATGTCTTTAAATGTTTTGATGAATTGAACAATGTGGACCCTGTTGTAAACAAGTGTAATGCTTAATTGGGTCGTCCACTCACAGTTGACAGTCTTTGTATTGAGTTTGTGCTTAAAATGTACTGTAAATTCTACAAACTGTTAATAAATATTTCAATCAATCAATCAATCAATTCAGTGCGGTGTGTGGCCGACAGAGTGCTACACAGAGTGCTACACAGAGTGCTACACATTTCTCGGTGTGTGACCGAGAAATACATTCTCCGCAGCCGTTAAGAAATGTATTAATTTGAAACCGAAAGACCACGGTTCCTTAGGGCGTATTGAACCGTGTATGCCGCACCAAACAGTTCGGTTTAACTTGGGTCTTTTAACTTCTTATAACTTAAAAGTACTAAAAGAACTATAAAGTGAAAAATAGAACGCAGTGAAAAAACTATATTATGTTCATTATGCTTCTCCTTTGGGATTAATAAAGTATACCGTTATATCCATATATCTACATTTAAAAATGTAAAATTGATAAGACAATTGTGAGAGAAAAAAAACTCAATTAATTCAGGTCTTTTTATCGTTAGTGGCAGAAATGGGATTCCTTCCCTACTATATTCACTTTCACCACATTCATGTCTACATGAATGTGTCTACATGAATCAAAATAAGAATTCTGTTGCTTATTGCAAACTATGCATCGCACTCGTACGAGACAGTGTGTGTGTGTTAATGTTACAGTAGTTAGTACCTTGATGAATGAGCTGATAGAAGGCATGCTGTCCATTGGTCCAGACAGTGTGTGTGTGTTAATGTTACAGTAGTACCTTGATGAATGAGCTGATAGAAGGCATGCTGTCCATTGGTCCAGACAGTGTGTGTGTGTTAATGTTACAGTAGTACCTTGATGAATGAGCTGATAGAAGGCATGCTGTCCATTGGTCCAGACAGTGTGTGTGTGTGTGTTAATGTTACAGTAGTACCTTGATGAATGAGCTGATAGAAGGCATGCTGTCCATTGGTCCAGACAGTGTGTGTGTGTGTGTTAATGTTACAGTAGTACCTTGATGAATGAGCTGATAGAAGGCATGCTGTCCGTTGGTCCAGACAGTGTGTGTGTGTTAATGTTACAGTATTAGTACCTTGATGAATGAGCTGATAGAAGGCATGCTGTCCGTTGGTCCAGACAGTGTGTGTGTGTTAATGTTACAGTAGTACCTTGATGAATGAGCTGATAGAAGGCATGCTGTCCATTGGTCCAGACAGTGTGTGTGTGTGTTAATGTTACAGTAGTACCTTGATGAATGAGCTGATAGAAGGCATGCTGTCCGTTGGTCCAGACAGTGTGTGTGGGTTAATGTTACAGTAGTACCTTGATGAATGAGCTGATAGAAGGCATGCTGTCCGTTGGTCCAGACAGTGTGTGTGTGTGTTAATGTTACAGTAGTACCTTGATGAATGAGCTGATAGAAGGCATGCTGTCCGTTGGTCCCGGGCTCTCCCCAGACGATGGGTCCAGTGTGGTATGCGACCCGGGTGCCACTTTTGCTGATATACTTTCCGTTGGATTCCATGTCGCCCTGGTTGGCGTGGACCACAAACAGAAGATCACATTCACAATCAGACACAGCACAGCTTCTCTATCTCTGCCATCTGGACAGCAACCAGGCTTCCCTGATGGCGACCAGACCAACGCTCCAGGGGGCCTCCTAGCACTTACAGTAAAACTAAAACTTTTCTTCCTGGACTAATATATACTAATATATATATATTTGTCAAGCTTGGGAAAGAAGACTCCTTTTGGCTGGCTCCTTTTTTAATTTTCAAAACGTTTTATATATCAAATCTGTGCATTTAAATCAACAGGCAGGATGTATACACACACTGTATTATCTTATACTGTATATTAGAATTGCCTTGGACCAACCATGGAAAGGTATGTCCATTTATGGAGAGACTATTCTGGCACGCTGACAGCGCATATCAGTGACACCAGCGAGGTTTAGATACAGTAAGTGACATTGCATGGTGATATCAGGAGCCTTAATGGAGCCTTCACAGAGACCTGGCCTCTTCACAGAGCACGACCAGGGACTGCTACCATATTACATTATACCACTACTCTGTCATTTATCTTAACAGTCTTATACCACTATATATATATATATATTATCTGACATCACTCTTATGCCATATTATATTAATCTTACACTATTAAATGCATTAGTATTGCTACTACTTGTCTCTCCCTCTCCTCTCTCTCTTTCTGTACCCTGACACGGTCGAGGTGGGGAGGGAGTTTTTCGTACCACTGTAGCAATAGTAGGGACTTTAAGCAACGGCGGCTACGGCAGTCTGCTCCGGCAACCGGAAATGGATCAGTGCTCGATACATAAACCTGCTCTCCGTCGCAGCCCTTTCTACTACAGAAGAACCTACACTTACACGTAGTGTCTACAACGCCATGTCATAACCATGTTTATTGAAATTATAGCCGTCATACATTTACACCGATCACCTCTCTTAAGCTGTGTAATGTGTTGTCATATTAACCCGTTTATCCTCTTTCCACTGCTGATCATGTCCAGCGCATGTAAGAATTAAGCAATATCGGCAAGTTAGCTGACGTGCGTATGATGTTTGACACACGCTGCGTACCAATGTCGCCATCGCCGACGGCTGTTTGCTTAACGGTTTTGACAGCTACGGCGTCATAGCCGCCGTACTTCCGCCTAGCGGAGCAGTCCTGAAAACAGTCGTTGCTTAAAGTCCCTATTGCTTGATCTCTATCGGTTCTCTGCTCTACATGTAAGTGTCTTGAGACAACTGTATGTGATTTGACACTTTAATAAAAATTGAATATCACAAGCTCTTACAGTTTGTATATTTCTTCTCAATAGAAAAAAACAAGTATGGATAAAATCCGCAAATCCCGGAATACCCTGATGACATCAATATGATGTCATAGACGACAGACACACATACAGACAGTACAAAAATCTCCAAATATGTGCATAAAAAGGGATACAGATAAACAAGGGTACGACAGGTATTGCATAACCAGGTGGGACATGCATTCCCCACTTGTGTGGTCCTAATTTACACACACAATATTTATTGATTTAGTCAAATGGTGGTACAAACAAGTCTCTTTTACAAGACTCAGTACATATAACCTGTCCCGTTGTCCCAACAGATGTTATGTCCCCATCTCCTGTCTTTCTTTCTACCTCGGTCTGCTAGCTCTACCCAGTTCTCTCTATCCTTTGTTCTGCTTGACTACTGACCACAATGTAAACAAGCCATTGTGCTCTTCTGGGTATTTCAATCCTCTTAGCAGACCCTGTATTAACAAAACGCCCGCGGTCTCCCGAGGCGAACCTTGTATTGACCCGTGCTTTCCTCGAACTATGCTTGCTCTACACAAAAACCAAACCAACCTGCTGGAAGTAGGCAGCAAAGCGGTGCATGTACTGGTCGTAGGGCAGCATGGCGTGGGTCTCGGCTTGGAAGAAGTTGATGTACCAGACGCCCAGCACCGCCAGAAGCACCGGCACGTTCTGCTCCAGAGGCGTGTTGCGGAAATGATTGTCCTGAGGTGGGATTTAGAAACCAACGGTGACCAACTATAACGCAAAAGGCCTCATTAGTGTCCCAAAGCAACATTCGATCATTTAGACAAATTCAGGGGGTGCATACTTAGTTTAGACTAGTCATTGGTTAGACATGGGTTAGGGTAAGGTTAGGTTTAGGTGTGCTGCCCCGTGGGAGGTTAGGTTTAGGGTGAGGGTTTGAGATTGTAGGACTAATGACTGGTCTAACCAATGACTAGTCTAAACCCCAAATTCAGTCTTGCCCATGTACTGAAATAACTAGTTGTGACTGACTTCTAGTTGTCCTAGCCTATAGTTCTGTTCATCTCTTTCTTTATTGGACTGCGCCAAGGCCAGTGTAGTTAAAGGTATATTCAGTGATTTCACTCAAAAAACCTTAAGTTTCGTTTTTGACTGGGACCTAAGCCTTTCATCCAATCAGGATAGAGAGTCAAAAACGAAACCTAAGGTTTTTTGACCCCCAGGGGTTAACTGGGGACAGGGAGGAACTCCTTATATGGTCAGCACACTCTATAGTAGAGAGGATTATCACAACAAAACAAAGAAATAAGTGATATTTGAATTAAGTGAAATCACTGAATATACCTTTAACTAGATGACTGCAAATTCCAAACCTACAGTGTCTGAACTATAGCCAGCTGGATGTACTGGCAGATATTCTTCAAAGCAGCCTCCCTCGGGGCAACTTTGATATCAAAATAATAAGAGTACGCAAGACTTAGTCATTTCAAAAGGAATCAAATTCAGTGGAAGTAATATTGCCCTCAGTTGCCAGAACAATACTGAATACTGCCTCCGGGGAGGGAAGGGAGGAAGAAAAGTGTGCCTACCATCCAGTGTGCACCGGCAAGAAGCTGCTCAAAGTTATCAAATCCTACAGGACAGGAGTGGAAACACAGAGGAACACTTTGACAATACTTAAACACAGTTTAAATACTTCCAAGATGAGCAGGGAAATTTGATGCACAATTACACATTTCGGTAATGAGCATAACAAAGCATATTCACATACATAACAGTTATAACATGGTTAACAACCCTTGTTTATGACAACACCATACAGTAGATTTATGAGCGGTTCCAGCAGACATACCTATGTGCAGTGCAATGGACATGCCAATAGCTGACCACAGTGAGTAGCGGCCTCCGACCCACTGAAATATGCAAACATGACATAACGGTCACCAAACCAATCAGAGCAACACACAGACATGACCCAGTTTCTCAGACAAAGGCCACAATTCATCAAAAATGTCAGGACAATTTTTGATGTCATCGAGGATTGTTCATGATTTCGCAGGCCGGCGTATGCCGACCTGAAATCCTTTCGTGGCATCTTGTAATTGTTTCATTCTAATCTGGGTAAGATATTATAATATAATAATTAGTTAATATTTAATGGCTTGGTATGTTCAACTTATAGTTGCCACTGAACAATCCAGCAAAAGACAGTTTGGGAAACGTTTTGCAAACTTAAACTACATAAAAACTTGACCTGGCTCGGGTCTGATGCTATGCATGCTACAGTCGCTCTTCAGGGCCCTTACCAGAGCCATGCAAAGAATGCAAAACAAAACAAAGTGCAGATTGTTTTTCAAAAGGGGGTAAAAGGGCCATTTACATTACAAATAATTTTCATACAGGCATGTCATTCTCAAAGCTTTATCCACATTTCCGTTAATATTTGCCTCGTGGCATCATCATCACATAACGTGCATGGTCTTTATACCGTTGACAAAAGAAAGTGTTGATTTTTTGATTTTATTATATAAAAGCATACAGTAACGGTGAATACTTACATCCCAGAACTCAAACATGTTTTCTGTATCAATGCCAAAGTCCTTCACTTTGGGCTAGAAGAAAAAGGAGAGGAGATCAAAGTAAAATATCACCGAAAGGTTAAAGGACAACTTTAGATTTTTCAACCAAGGTTCATGTTTTAGGTTGTTATTAGAGAAACTAAAAGGTGAGTGTTATTTTTCTTTCATTTGCTGCTTTCTTTTGTTTTGGGGATTTTTGCAGTTTTTGATAGGGGGGCGGGGGCATTCGAGCATGGGGCTAAATATGTATTTTTTTACAAAATATTATGGCGATTTATTATTTTGTTATTTACTATAGTCCTACTAAACCCCAAGAAATTACATCAGACCACAAAAGATCACAGGATCTATTGAATGTGACAAACTGACATATTGAGCCTATACACACAGTATAAGCCTTCCCCCAGTAGGCTACCTTCACATTCAGTAGTTCTTGTGATCTGCTGTTGCCAGATGTAATTTCTTGGCGTTTATTAGGACTATAGTAAACCATGAAAAAAAACAATCACCGTAAAATTATGTAAAAAAGTACATATTTAGCCCCATGCTCGAATGCCCCCGCCCCCCTGTCAAAAAGAGCTAAAATCCCTAAAACAAAAGAAAGCAGCAAATGAAGAAAAAAAATGAGACTCATCTTTTACTTTCTCTAATAACCACCTAAAACATGAACCTTGGTTGAAAAAAACTAAAGTTGTCCTTTAAATTAATTTATCCAGCATGGCAAAGGCATGATGATATGAGAGGACCAGTGTCATTTAGAAATGGAAAACTTACTGCGTTGGTGGACAGGGCTACAAAATGCTTGGCGACTGCAGATTTCTGTAACAAAGAGAGGAGAGAGAGAGAGGAACATGCATTAAGATGATGACAATGACATGGGCATGATGTGACACTTGTCTTGTATTTATATTTAATGCACTTATCAAATCCATCTTCTCGTACGACGGTAGGGAAAACCCTGTGGCCTCATGGGTATTCAGAACAATGACATTTGGGCAGTGCAGTGTTGATTTTGACAGCAAATAGTGATTTTAGTCATAGTCTCTTGAATAGTTTATTTAGTTTTAGTCAAATTTTTGTCACCGGCAATGTTTTAGTGAAATATAAGATTTTAGTCGACTAAATCTACAGTTGATTTAGTAGACTAAAATATATTTTGGCAGGCCTTGATGCCGTGGTAATGACTGATTTTACACAGTGCGCCGCGTCGAGCTTGTAGATAGTCTATTTTCAGCATGCAACAAAGTGTAAAATGACTTATACTGGATCCCTTGTCCACTATAGTCCCTTTCGTTGACGAAATTGTCAATATATTTAGTCTTAGTCTTCATAGTTTAAGTTTAATTTAGTTTTTGTTAGTGAAAAAAAAAAGCTAGAATATTTTTCATATATCATATCATATATATATCATAGTATTAGTCGACAAAATGAACACTGGATGCGTGCATGTATCAACTCCATCTTTTCATACCGCGGTAGGGAAAACACTGTGGCCTCAACATGGTATTGAGAACAACAATCAACTCACGTCTTTTGCCGTCTGGAGGAACCAATCCCTGGCAGACTCACCGTTGGTGATGGTCTCTTGGGTGGTGAATGTCTAAAAAAGGTTGATAACACAAACGGGGAGAATAAACAGCTATTCTGTGTTGATACCACCCCAAACTGTTTATGTCCATGTCAAGTCAATCACAACCGTAATAACTAGATCCTGAGCGATACATCTGTCAGATTATATTGACATAAACGCAGGTATATCATAATCGGCGTATAATGTGGTCAAATACGGACCAATATGACACAATGCCAAAAGGATTCTAGGGATCCTTTATAAATAACGATAAATAAAACAATTTCTAATAGTAAAGTAATATTGGACAATAGGGTTTAATTGCTAAACTGCATGTGGTGGACAGCATTTTAATACAATATTCATGTCGACGGGTGAGAAGAAGCACAGCTTGCAGAGTGTAGTGGGTGGGACCAGAGCCTTAGATATAGACAGAGTTACGCAAACTGCGTTCACTTCATGGGGCTTCAGTCCAATGGCGGCTCTCGAGAATGGGGACAACCAACTGGGACAAGTCCTGGACCGGAAGTAGGCAGAAATGCATTGGAATCAGGGCAACAGCCCAGCTTTAAAGGGGTGAAGGCTGTCTTACTGAGACAACATGTAGTGCAGGAAGTAAGTGAGGCCAGTGTCTATGATATCAGAGCTCACTGCTAAAATCTAAAATAAGTAAAACCACATATTATTACACACATAAAGGCCCCCAGGAAAGTGTCCCTTTAATGATCTTAAATCCCTTTATTTTAGATTGTTTTGTAGTAATAGTACGACATAAACATTACAGAGGCTTTAGTTGTTACTGTACAATACTTTAAAACAGTTGTCATGTTGCACAACATGCCTAAAATAGCTCTTATTTGCACCGCCCTCGTTGAAAACAATGCATTTCCAACTCCAGCTTGTCTCAGTCCAGGCTGCATGAACAGCGCTCGGTTTCTGCCCCCTCAATGTCGTAACTCTTCTATTAGATGGCTCTGGGTGGGGCTTAGTGAAGGGTCCATTCATTGTGCTTATTACTCATACCTTGGAAGCGATGATGAACAGCGTGGTCTCTGCGTTGAGTTGAGCCAGGGTCTTGGCCATGTGCGTGCCGTCAATGTTGGACACAAACCACACATTGGGTCCGCCTTCCGAGTATGGTTTCAGAGCCTCTGTCACCATCAGTGGACCCTGCACAGCACAGAGCGCACACACAACGCACACACATCAGTGGACCCTGCACAGCACAGAGCGCACACACACACATCAGTGGACCCTGCACAGCACAGAGCGCACACACAACGGAAATCAATGTTCCTGCTGCGTCACGGCGGGTAATGCATTGTGATGTCTGACCTTTTCCCACGAGGGAGGACATAAAATGGCTCCTTTGTTTGCCCTGATGCGTGGTGTCATATGGTGTCATTATGCAAGTGTATTGTTTTTTAGTCTCAGGATCATATGTCTTTCTGTCAGACGTCTTGATTCATTAACCCATTCAGGCCTAAGGCCGATTCTAAAAACACCTCTAAATCCTGACCTAAGGTTTCTGGAAAAACTTCAAATATTGATATAGCAGAATCATTTTTTTTTTACATTTTTCAATACTGTACATACTGTACAGAACCCAAATATGGGTTCCCGGCCTGAGGGGGTAAGATACCAATAGGGGTTCCCGCCCACAGTGATGTGTGACTAGCAGGGTATCATTTTTAATAGCTCATGTCTGTGAACAAAATTAATTCGAGGACAGAAAAGCCAAATTTCATTTAACATTGTGGGAATTTTCAGAGGGCCGGAGGAGGAGATCAACTTTGACAAAATGGCACACTGTAATTGGTCATGTCTCACGAATGGCACACTGTAATTGGTCATGTCTCACGGATGGCACACTGTAATTGGTCATGTCTCACGGATGGCACACTGTAATTGGTCATGTCTCACGGATGGCATACTGTAATTGGTCATGTCTCACGAATGGCATACTGTAATTGGTCATGTCTCACGAATGGCACACTGTAATTGGTCATGTCTCACGAATGGCACACTGTAATTGGTCATGTCTCACGAATGGCATACTGTAATTGGTCATGTCTCACGAATGGCACACTGTAATTGGTCATGTCTCACGGATGGCATACTGTAATTGGTCATGTCTCACGAATGGAGACATGCAGAAAGATTAGATTTGATGCATTGGAAATAAAATAATCTAATATGTTATACTGGTGAATTTTATTAATTTTTGCATTTCCTCCCTGAGTGAAGGAGTGACAAAAATTAAAAATTCATGCAGATTTTGTGACGTAGGACGCAAAATGCCTCTCCCCACGCGAGCCAGACAATTATATCGAACCAACAAAAAAAAAGGTACTTCCGGCAGACTTCCGGGTGCTTCAAACGCCACTGAGCAACTTACATTACATTACAATGAACAACATGCCAAACGTTTTAGGAAAGAAAAGAGAAAATAAAAGCATACCGGTACCATATGCTAGTCATTTCATCCATTGACCACGCACGAGCGCATAGCCTGCCCTACAGTATACGTGCAGGGAATAAGGTATACCGCCTAAAAAACCTAATCCTAGACCATACATGGGCAACTGGCGGCCCAGGGGACACATGTGGCCCCACCTTCACTTAACCCTCAGGTTAATATCAGAGCATTGATGTTATGGATTTCAGCTAATTACTAGTATTAAAACGTTATCGTCTTTTCTTATGCATGTCCAATGTATTTGTATTTAGTTCACAAAGTTAACATAGCTATAACTAAATGCATTTGAAATTAAATAAAATAAAGTGACTTTTCAGGATTTCAATTTAAAAAATAGAAAAAGAAATACAAGCTCAAAACGCGTCACACTGCGACGCGTTTTGAGCTTGTAGATCAGCTGTTTTTGCTAAGACAGTAATATGCAATGTGGCCCATCTGGAGTGAGTGTGGAAATACAGTGGCCCTCTCCATTGTCAAAAGGTTCCCACCCCTGACCTAGACTATAGCACTGGTTGGGGCCATTCACTTCTTCACACAGATTTTTCCTTCCGGTCCAGGGAATCGAACCTTTCAGCTACAAGTGCGCTCCTCTAACTTTTAGAGCCACCGCTGCCCCAAAAAAATACATTCAACTCGACTCATTAAACTGGACGTAGAAATGAACTCTCACCAGATCAGAGCCTCCGATGCCGATGTTGACCACATCAGTGATGGCCTTTCCACTGAAGCCCTTCCACTCCCCACTACGTACTCTCTGCAGTCAAAATAAACACAACAGTAAATTGGCAAAGTTAAATTAAGTGTCTTTTATTTACAACATTGCTCTTATTTTAAAAAATACACTACATTATGCAACTACAAGACAAGGTTTCAAAACCACACAAATAAAATACTTCAATTTGGAAGTCCTGCACAAAAGTTGCATAGTCATGCACACAAACTGCATGTACACACGCACAGACTAAAGTATACACTCACAGAAATGTAATACTATATTACTCACGTGACAAAAGCCCTTCATCTTGTTGAGCACCCCGTTGACCTCTGGCATGACGTCCTTACCATCGACATGGATCGGCGTGTTTGAGCGATTACGTAGGGCAACGTGGAGCACAGCACGACCCTATACACACACACACACACACACACACACACGAACAAACAGTGATGGCCACATCTTGCCTTACCCCTTATTAGCCACATTTTACTATTCTTAAAAATATTTTAAAGTAGTTCAGCATCATGAGCTTGTAGATTCGCTATTTGAAATGTTTTTTTTCAAAATAGTTTTAGGGATAAGGGGTAAGGCGGTGTGCAAGATAGGGCCCTGAATCTACTATCCAACCTTGGCTGCGTTATCTTTGAATGCATCTTTACTAGTCTGCACAAATTGCTGTGTCACGGTGAGGATGTTACGTAACTTTGCATCATAGTGCCGTCTGTGTGAAAGAGGACGGTTCCCCTGAATGACCAAACAGAGCGTGTGCTGCAACAAGCAGCAAACCCAGCCAGTGTGCACTGCAGGCGCCATTGTGCGCATGAGGCGGTCAAACTGATAAACCACGACATATAACTATGGCGTTATAACAGTACGCAATATTTGTTCCTCTGCCAAAATTAGGACATAAGCCCCTGATAGAATTGTGCACTTTCATAAAGCTTTCACACAATGTGGAAATGCACTAGAAGGTGTTGAAACTTTTTCAGATACTGTTAGCAAGTCAGTACCTCTGTGAAGTTGATCTTTTCTCCTGAGAACATCTTCTCTCTGGCCTCCTCGACTCCTCTGGACTTGGCCTGGGAACAAACAAACAAACAAACAAACAAACAGGGACACCATTTACTATTTACTAAATCAATGTATTGCCCATAGAGTAGATATTAGGATCAGCAACACTGCGTGTACCAACACTTTGGGCAGTTATTTCTTTAGCAATCTTAGGTTGCTCCATTTTAACAAGTAAAATTTTCCTCATTTTGAGCGATAATGAGTTACCACATTCTCAGAGATGTTAGCGTAACACTAGACCACAATTTCCAAGAAAAGGCGTTAGTGGAACACCTCAGTACAATGTCCTTGTTTGGGCTCAAGACCATTGTCCCCGTTTTTACTACCCTGTTTCGCACCAGTAAGAGGAGGAAGGGGCAGGGGGGGGGCAAGGCGTCGAGACGGCCCTATAGTTACAGTTAGTTATCGTGAAAACTCCTACATTTGATCATCCATTTATTCCATGAGATTAGACCATAGACCATTTTATGGTTTTATCCAGAATGTTTGGAGCGTCGCTCCAAATGATGCGACGTAGCGCTGCACTGGGGGAGGGAGAGGAGGGGCCGGGGCTGACAGACAGATCGGTGAGATCCAATCAAAGCAAATCTCTGCCCGCGACGCGCCCCTCAGACCCCTCTAGACCAGAAACCTAACACATTAGCTCAGGCTACTTACAGATAAACAGCTGATATATATGATATGAATTATGAAGACAACCATCATCATTTCATATGTAGGGGAAGGCTTTGAGAGGCTGACAAGCTCTTTGACTACGGACAGAATGAGCTTAAGGCTGATCAAGTTTGACAGCTGCAGCCTAAACACCATACAGTCACGCGCGCACACACTGTCACACACGCACACACACACAGAGACCGTGTGTCGGGGTTGTGCACTAAAGACAGACAAAGGAGGAAACGCTATTGTTACAGAGGAAGAGCATTGAGTTACAGTACCATGGACAATAGCAGAGTCATGACTTCCTCGTTGATGAGATTCTTGGAGTAGTCCAGCAGGATCTCTCCATCGTCTGTCTGAAGGGTTGTGCTGTCAGAGATAAGATGATGAGAGCCTTGTCGTACATTCAGCATACTTATACATACTGTACACACCTTTAGGGTAGCTCTTGTCCTATGTGTATTGCTGTATTGATTTATTTGTTTGTTTCATGGTTGTTTGTACAGTATGCTGTGAACAAGGTGGACAACAAGGTGGACAACATCGGAAACAAAGCTTCAGCTTTTTTGTGTATAGTCCACGTTGGCGTTTTCTAAATTGACTATTGTAAAAATAATAAACTGCCAATAAAGTATTCTATCCATTTATAATACAATTCTGATCCTTGTTTACGGGTACCAGTGGCTTGCTGAAATGAAAGCCTGGGTATCGAGGCTAGTGGCTGATGAAAATGAAAAAAAGGAGAGCGGGTAAGAGCTGGGGGGAATGGTCAGTCATACATACATTTATGCAGACTGGCAGCTCCATTTTTATAAATACTGTTCACAGACTCTGCAGTTGCCAACTTACCATAGCACTTTACTTTATTGATTGATAAAAGTATCGACTGATCATAGGATCGATAATGACAAAATCGTGCAGGAAGAGGCAACATTACTGCCCCCCCCCCCCCTGGTGGTCAGATGTTGAATTGGAATCTACGAATAAACGTGCAGCCTTGGAAAACCCAATTCTGACGAATGAATGGCCACTGAATGGGCCCGGTGGACACTGAATGGGCCCGGTGGACACTGAATGGGCCCGGTGGACACTGAATGGGCCCGGTGGACACTGAATGGGCCCGGTGGACACTGAATGGGCCCGGCTCAACCAAACAACAAAAGAAAGATCACTGTCAAGAGGAAATGGTCAAGTAAAGTAGGCCTAAAGGCCCCGAGTTATACAAGTAGTGCTTATTTCTGGTTTTATCCTCTTTAATAGCAGATTTTGTATTGACCTGTACTTTCTTTCGTTGAACTGTATATTCTACAAAGTACAAACTGTTCATAAAATGTTCAAATCAATTCACTCGTCGGAGGAAGGATGCTCCCTCAGAATTATAGCCCCATATTATGCTCCCTCAGAATCGGATGGATGATGTGCAAACCTGCACGTAGCAGGCTGTGCTTTAATTCACATGTGACAGAAGAGGAGGAAACGCCTTCCTTTGCTGCAGTCAAACTGACACTTTAATCCATTTAAAAAGAAAACGTAAAATTGTCACGTAGCAGCTAGGTTACCGGTTACATGTAATAGCACTGCCACTACATAGAAATGTGTCCTCGAAACGCACTTTAAACTGTTGTGGTGGACTCCAGGATTCACACGCCGAGGTCACGAAGCGAATCGTGATACGAGCCCTGTATGGCGGGTTAGGGTTAGCCATGGCAGCCAGCCAGCCGGCTATAGCTGCCTGCTATACTAGCATTAGCCTGCTATAATAATATCGCTACATGATGAGGCCTTCAGCTCATCTGAGACAGACTTTATTAAAGTCGAAGCTGAAGATTCCCCCCAAAAAACGACCAAAAAGGTCCCAATTTACGTGGATCAAGTTGCCAAATGAAGCCACTTCGAAACAATGACCTTGTAAACTAACTCATACATCATAAAGCCACAGTGCACTGTACTGTACACTGTTACAGTAAGTGTGTAATGTAAAGAACGCGTTTTACTCTTTGGTCCTGCAAAAATGGCGTTACATTGAATCTCATCATCACCTGACATTAAAGAACTGTTGCGTTCTGTCAGTGTGTGTACAGAGTACAGACAGCTCATGCAGACAGTTACGAAACAAACACACGCCTACCTGAATTTGCTGAACCTCTCCTTGTCCGCATCAAACATGGCTCTCATGTTGAGATTCCCGGCGTGGGTTTTGTACCATTGCTCGAGTTTGGCGTAGTTCGGATCGCTTGCAAGTGCCATGGTGATAAGGTGATGGTACGGTGGTCCCTACTAGAGTCTAGTTCCCTTCCAGAGAGACAGAAGAGCTGAGTGAGTGAGTGAGATGTGAGTCTGGACTCTGGGGACGTTAAAGGAACGGAAGGGGTCGGGACTACAATGCAGAGGAATGGTTTGACCGCTCTGCACCAATGACAGGCCCCAGGTGTTACCACTCCTACTATGACCGTCCGTGTCGGCTCCGCCCACCTCGCAGACTGACAGAAAGCCTAGAGGGCAGACCTCCCTCCCTCTCTCTCTCATCATCCCAAAGCCAAGCATCTTCTTGTCATTTGTTCAGTTCCATTCCATCACATCACATCACATCACATCACGGTCACCCACATTGCTACTTCAGTTCTGCACGCGTGTGTGTGTGTGTGTTTGTGTGTGTGTGTGTGTAGGGCAGGATTTACCCTCCCAAGGGCCCCCGGACTAGACAAAATTTCAGGGGCCCCCTGGGCGGTGCAGAAAAAGTCGCTGTGCATGGCAGACTGCCATGCACAGCGACATTGACAGGGGTTTCCCCAGCTACCCCACAACACAGCGTCACTGTCTGCAGTGCAGACAGCAGAGCAGAAGCTCTCAATGTTTTAACCATAATACTAAATATACAGTCGGGGGGCCCCGGGCTGCAGCCCACCCTAGGCCAATGTACGCGTGTAGGCTACTTCTGTGCCTGTAACGCATGTAACTGGAGAACCGTTCGCCCCGGCCCCCACCGACTTCAAATTCGACACACACGTTCCACACCCCGCACCGCAGGGAGTGCAGTGCCCAGTGTCGAGTCGGTCGGATCCACGGTTGTTCAGAACCACCACAAAAGGCCTCTGCCCGGACCCCGGACAGGGCCCCTGCCCTTGGTCCATATATGGAGCTGGCCTGTTCTGACATCACAACTAAAATCTCCATATATGAGAATAAAAGGGACACAGACAGATGTGGAACGGGTATAGCCTGACGTAAACAGAGACATTTCTGGTCTAGAGGGGCGGGTCGCGCCTCACAAATGCGCGCACCCTGATTGGATCTCATCGATCTGTCCGTCACCCCCGGCCCCTCCTCTCCCCCCTAGTGCAGCGCTACGTCACATCATTTAGAGCGACGCCCACCCGGAAGGGTTGACTCCCACTTTTAGACTGGTTCAGCCCACAGCTTTTTCCAGGCTTTCATCTTTCGCGCAGACGAAATGAAAGCCTGGGTATCGAGGCTAGAACGGGTACAACAACGGGTAGTGCATAGTCGGGTGGGGCATGGATCTCCAACTTCCATCGTTACTGACTCGGTGCTCTACAGCCTGCCACCGGTATAGTATGAGTATGACGTACATTTTCCTTGTCAATGAGGACAAAAATACCGATTTGCTCGTCCACATCTGACGTAAATTCTCCATTCATTGTCAATGGGAATTTAATGTTTGTGTAAGACAAAGATCTATACACTAGTAATATACACGCTGAATATAGGAGGCCCTCAAAAAGTGAAATAGATTCAATTGGTTGGCATATTTTGTCTGAGTAGAAGGAGCTTTTAAGTTAATCTTTAAGGCCAGACCGCACATGCAACTCCTTGCAACATATAATATGGATATGCAACTTCTTGCAACTGGCAGTTCAGTTGCGACTAGTTAGTGTGGTTGCCCGAATGGGCAACCAGACTCTTGTAACTGTGACACTTTATTATTTCACTGGAGTAGTCTTTATTTTGACGCTTTATACCTCCCACACTGTACGCTGTACGCACTTGAGCCAAATTGACCGGAAAAATCGGGAATCGTGTGCTTGTATTTTGTTAAGAGAAATGTTGTATAGTTTAATTGATATGAATTTATTAGTGAATTAAGTTTCCCCATTGACATGAATGGGAAAAGGCAAAAATTCACATTCAAGTATTTGTTCCTCGGAGACTGTAATCACTATAGTTACAAAACTTTTAGGGATAATTCAACATTATCCCTAAAATTATTTAACCCTAAAATTTTATCGGTCGGCCTCATGGTGGCGCTATAACAGCCCACTTTACCTTTTGGCTTATAACTCTTGAACCGTAGGTCGTAAAATCAAAATGATTTTTTCCCTGGATTCCTTGGGTCATGACGCATCTCCCCATATAGGCCACGCCCATTTTCGCCATGATAGATTTTCCGCCATTTTGAATTTTGTCCAAAACACACTTTTTGCTTTTCCTCCTACAGATTTTGTCCAAATCTCACAGAAATCGGCACACGTGATCTCTGGACCCATCCAATTAAAACTGAACTGCAGAATTTTGAAAGTGCGTATCGTTCGGCCGTAATCGTCTTCCGAAGTTAGTAGGAGGGGCCTATATCACAAAAAATGCCATAAATCACGAACGGAATGTCCAATCCATCCCACATTTCAAGCACATGTCCGGGGTGGTTCAATCAACCAAGTTCTAAAAGCAATTCCATTTTCATCCATAGGGGGTGCCGCAAATGCGAGAAATGTAACCGTTTGTCGCAAAAACATGAATTTCGGGGGTTAAATCCCCTCCGAATTACTTACGCATGATCTAAGGCGTGACTTGAAATTGTAATTGGCTGGCAATACTAGTGGGAGGGGCATATGTAAGCCACTGCGGCAACCACACTCTGCAATTTTTTAAAATTGCGAATTTTCTATTTTGTGATGCCTTTGACAGATGTTTGTAGAAGTCGTTCAGTTATTGTTACATCATTTTGTAATTAACCTCTTAAGTCCTACATAATATATACACTTAGTCGCACAACAATGTTCAATTGTAAAAATGGCTGATCTACAAACTCACAACACAGCATTGTGAGGCTGTTTTTGAACATTTGTAAAGGATAATTTCACATGTTTCAAGTGATTAAAGGATGGATGGCTTTGCCGGCATTTAATGTGAATCACCACCAGCCCAGGTGAAATGTATGCATAGTTCTTGTGAGGCTGGAATCTATTTTACAGTATGGCTCTAGATGCGGAACATAGAAATGTTATGTCAGATTTTCACATTCAGAACCGTGTTAATCAGACCAGTGTGTGTCCATGTGGAAACCTCGTATGAATCTGATCTCAGGTCAGAATGGGTTAATCAGACCAGTGTGTGTCCATGTGGAAACCTCGTATGAATCTGATCTCAGGTCAGAATGGGTTAAATACTACTGAAGTTTCACTTGTAAGTTTGGGTAAGAAACTGTTTTTTTTTTGTTTTTTTTATCAGCTTGCAGAGACTTTTTGTCTAATCACGTGGTCTGGTTCTTTATTTTCTTTTACTTTATACGATAAAGCGTCCAGTACAGGAGTTATGTACAATTTGTCAATTTGCAGGTATTTAGAACAAAATTATAGACTCAAAATCTATACATGCTGCAAGTGCTCCGTCTTCCAATAAATAAGGTTTATCAAGTAGAAATACATGTTTGGTTATGGTGACATACATTTTGTGCGTTGTACATTTACATGACATTGGCAGTTATAAATAAAATTGATATCAATTAACATGTTTTGAGTACTGAGTTATTTCACCGAGCTGGTTCAGTTCAGGTGAAGAAGTTTAAATGGTTTAATGTTTGAAATTATGTTAATTTATTTATTATTAGCCAAATTTGTTTGATACATATCAAGTAGTGTCTAATGGGGGTCTAATGGGGGCTCAACAAATGTGGATTTGGGGACAACTGCAGACTGCAGTACAGTATTAAGTTATTAACAGATCCCTGATTGATCTAAAAACGAATCCACAAATCACCAACAACACAGCAATAAGGCATTAAAACGTTTCCTTTGGAAAGTCAGAAAGTGACGTGCAAAATAAAAAATAAAATCTGCCAATTTATACACACTATGTTACACGTATACCGACGGTAGGATACCGTGTCTTTTAGGGGCGTTTCTGTGGTCAAGATATAGGGCTTTTTTTTTGTATTGTAGCCTACCTGTCAGTTCTGCTGCTGGAGTCTGGTCTTCATGTAGGCTATAGCCTATGTGGTCTTCAATGTATAGCCTATGTGGCGTGAACACTAAATCCAGGCTAAAATCGCGAGATAGTCAGCAAGTCATTAATTACAGAAGTATTTCACACACCTTTGATTCGCTGTAATAAAGGAACTAAAAGGTGATCATGAAGCAGAGGGAAACACAAAAGTCAGTTGGCAGCGCCACAGCCCAGCGACACCCACGTTGTGGCCAGAAATGTCACTCCGTTTGTGAGCTAAAGGATCCCACATAATAATAATAATAATAGGTTTGTAATAATGTTGTTTTTTGATGAATTGAACAATGTGGACTTTTGATGAATTGAACAATGTGGACCCTCTTAAACAAGTGTAATGCTTAATTGGGTCGTCCACTCACAGTCAACAGTCTTTGTATTGAGTTTGTGCTTGAAATGTACTGTAATTCTACAAACTATTAATAAAATATTTAAATCAATCAATCAAACCAGAGCTAGACTACACCATGATATATTATTAGGAGTACAATAACTTTGCATTGTGAATAAAAAGGTATAGCCACAGTGGGGTTGCAGTGTAATGCTGAAGGTTTAATCACAGGGCTGTCTGCTTTATGTACTATGATTAAACGTGCATTCTGGTATTGTGAATCAATGATTGAGAAAAACATCAGAGGGGTTTGAACCCGTGAAGTTCTATAAAGTTTAATTCAAAGTCGGGTGTCTAAACCGCTAGACCACTGAGGACGCTGCCAGGAAGGGGACTCATGTCTGTATTGACTATTTATAAGCCGTGACGTAACCCGCTTCCGGGTCTTACTCAAGAAAGCTCCACGTCCTCGCGGGCGTGGCCTCACGTCATACCCGGAAGGAAGTGCCGCCCCCCCTCAAATCAAGAAAGCTCCACGTCCTCGCGGGCGTGGCCTCACGTCATACCCGGAAGGAAGTGCCGCCCCCCCTCAAATCAAGAAAGCTCCACGTCCTCGCGGGCGTGGCCTCACGTCATACCCGGAAGGAAGTGCCGCCCCCCTTCAAATCAAGAAAGCTCCACGTCCTCGCGGGCGTGGCCTCACGTCATACCCGGAAGGAAGTGCCGCCCCCCCTCAAATACGGAAGAGACGCGTGGAGGGGGTTTTGCTCAGTGTTGTTTTGCCACGTCACCATGTCGGTCGTCGTCGTGTCCGCCGCAGCAGCAGGTACGTTCAATGTTATTTAATACTTAACGTTGTTGTTGTTCAAACATCTGTGATCACTTTATGTTAACTTGTTGTGATGTTTATATATTATGTTCGTGCCACTCTGTAAAACCGTGTTCCAGTAGCCCAATGGTTACTCTCGGCGCCTAGTAGACAACAGGGCCCGGGTTCGAGTCCCCATCGAGGACTGAGAGTTAGCTTCATTCTTACCAAACTAGCACAATTGTTTTAGCTTTTCTCGTCGAGGTCCATTATTCATTCAGTATTTGAGCCTAAAAATGGTGGTCCCGTGGCTCAGATACGGAATGAATAAAGGACCTCGACTTGATGCAAACAAACAGTGTTGTGTTTGTTAAGAAGAAAATAAACTCGGTCATCGACTGGGAAGTGAAGTGGGCCCGGATGTTCACATACCATCGGCTTAACCATTCGGCTACTGGATCATGGTTTTATAAAGTAGTAGTAGTAACATATATGAACACAACACAGTAGGAACAGAGCATTCTGGGATGCACGCTAGTTCGTTAGCTAGCTAGCGTGCTGCCGTCGTGAACGTGCACAATGATAGTCAACGGACCAGCGCGTTCATGTGTTTGGGGCCAGGCTGCAATACCTTCATTCGGCCACTATGTCCATTTCGCCTCAGGGTTTCCTCTGGGTGCCTTTTCTCTATTCATAATATACTCTATGCTCACAATGGTGGTCCGTGGCTGAATAAATAATCGACTAGAGGTGAACAGAGTAGTGTTTAGATGGTTCTGTTATGACTGCATGCTGTAGTGTTTAGATGGTTCTGTTATGACTGAATGTTGTAGTATTTAGATGGTTCTGTTATGACTTCCCCTCTGCATGTTGTAGTGTTTAGATGGTTCTGTTATGACTTCTCCTCTGCATGCTGTAGTGTTTAGATGGTTCTGTTATGACTGCATGTCGTAGTATTACTATTTAGATGGTTCTGTTATGACTTCCCCTCTGCATGTTGTAGTATTTAGATGGTTCTGTTATGACTGCATGTCGTAGTATTTAGATGGTTCTGTTATGACTTCCCCTCTGCATGTTGTAGTGTTTAGATGGTTCTGTTATGACTTCTCCTCTGCATGCTGTAGTATTTAGATGGTTCTGTTATGACTTCTCCTCTGCATGCTGTAGTATTTAGATGGTTCTGTTATGACTTCCCCTCTGCATGCTGTAGTGTTTAGATGGTTCTGTTATGACTTCTCCTCTGCATGCTGTAGTATTTAGATGGTTCTGTTATGACTTCTCTGCATGTTGTAGTATTTAGATGGTTCTGTTATGACTTCTCCTCTGCATGCTGTAGTGTTTAGATGGTTCTGCTATGACTTCTCCTCTGCATGTTGTAGTGTTTAGATGGTTCTGTTATGACTTCTCCTCTGCATGCTGTAGTGTTTAGATGGTTCTGTTATGACTTCTCCTCTGCATGCTGTAGTGTTTAGATGGTTCTGTTATGACTTCTCCTCTGCATGTTGTAGTGTTTAGATGGTTCTGTTATGACTTCTCCTCTGCATGTTGTAGTGTTTAGATGGTTCTGTTATGACTTCTCCTCTGCATGTTGTAGTGTTTAGATGGTTCTGTTATGACTTCTCCTCTGCATGTTGTAGTGTTTAGAATGGGGGTGGGCAACTTTGACGATAGAGACTATATTTCCACAGTCCACTATATTTCCACTCTCACTCCAGAGGGCCACGTTGCATATTACTGTTGTAGCAAAAATAGCCGATGTACAAGCTCAAAACGCGTCGCAGTGCAACGCGTTTGGGGCTTATTGATCAGCTATTTTTTCCCCAAGACGGTGGATTGTGGCCCATGCCTTCCTGCTGTTATTTGTCATGTTGGTGTTCTCTATATCTTTTCGTCCTGGGCATGACGTTAAACTGTTCCGTTCGAGAGGACCGGCGACCCTCGAATGTAAACAGCCACGAAAGGAAACTATGTGTGTGTGAGGTGTTCTCTATCATTTCATTCCAGTACTACTACTTTGGGTAGTGGCTGGATGTTTGTGTAGATATTGAATAGGAGGGGGCGAGCAGGCTACCTTGTGGTAGGCCGTTCTTTTGGGCTTTCCATTTACTCCTCTGGTCATTTAACTGGACATAGAAGCGCCTGTTGTTGAGGAGGCTTTTCCTGACCATTGTGCGGTGTTGGACAGTGTCGTAGGCAGCAGAGAGATCTCTGAATGCTGCTCCAGTTATTTGTTTTCCCTCAAACCCATCCTCAATGTGTTGGTTGAGGTTGAGCTCTGTCCAGCACAGGAGCGGCCAGGACGGAAACCACCTTGGTCTTTAGTCAGCTTGGTGTCTATGAGTGGCATGAGGCGTTGGAGTAGCAGCCTCTCTTCTAGGTGATGCAGAGGAGGGAAATGGGTCGGTAGCTCTTTGTGGATAATGGGTCTTTGCCAGGTTTAAGGATTGCAACCACTTTGGCCTTTTCCCAGACAGAAGGGATGGTTTTCTGTGCTATGCATGTGTTCAGCATCCCCACAAGCCAGGTCTTTGCGTTGGGTCCCAGGTGCTGTAACATTTCTGCCAGTAGGTCATCAATCCCTGCTGCTTTTCCGGGTTTCAACTTTCCCATTGCAGTTTCAAGTTCTTCTAGGTCGAAGGGTTTGGTTTGAGGGCTGGCTGATTGTGCTTGGTCTGATACCACTGCGCAATGGTATTCTCCTGTGGGTCGGTGGCGGTCTTGGTCACAACTGGTGGCCAACAGTTGTAACCAACACCGCCACCGACTCACATAGAATACCATCGCACAGTGGTATCAGACCAACCACAATCAGCCAGCCCTCAAACCAAACCCTTCGACTTAGAAGAACGTGAAACTGCAATGGGAAAGTTGAAACCCGGAAAAGCAGCAGGGATTGATGGCATACTGGCAGAAATGATACAGCACCTGGGACCTAACGCAAGGACCTGGCTTGTGGGGATGCTGAACACATGCATAGCACAGAAAACCATCCCTTCTGTTTGGAAAAAGGCCGAAGTGGTTGCAATCCCTAAACCTGGCAAAGACCCATTATCCCCGAAGAGCTACCGACCCATTTCCCTCCTGCATCACCTACAAGCTCTATGAGAGGCACTAACATTTCTGAACAGACTATATTTACATCAATATGTCTGGGTCCCCACCTACTCACTCAGGGTTGATGTGTCACACCTGCAGTGATGGGAGGGGTACCAAAATGTGGTGTTTTGATTGGTTGATGGGGGCACTCCCTTAGTATAAAAGTGTATGTTTTGTGTACACATGACCTGATGAAGATCAAATAGATCGAAACGTTGTCAGTATTTCAATACAGAACGTTTTTTTGATACCTGTGAAGTGCGGGCTCCATCCAATACCTACACCAGTTGTGATGCAACAGAGTTTGCTGTGACCGTTGTGAATTATGGGTGGTGTGGTTTTTGCCAAGACGGTGGATTGTGGCTCATGCCTTCCTGCTGTTATTTGTCATGTTGGTGTTCTCTATATCTTTTCGTCCTGGGCATGACGTTAAACTGTTCCGTTCGAGAGTACCAGCGACCCTCGAATGTAAACAGCCACGAAAGGAAATTATGTGTGTGTGAGGTGTTCTCTATGGGTTGGGTTTCAGGTGGTTGTATTGTAGTAGCTTGACATTTCTTGGAGGGCACTTTCAAGGACAGACTCAATCTTCTGGAAGTCTGCTTGTTGGGTCGTAATGCAGAGGTTGTCGGCGTAGATGAAATGCTGGCATTAGGCATTGGGTAGTGGCTGGTCGTTTGTGTAGATATTGAAAAGGAGGGGGGCGAGCACGCTACCTTGTGGGAGGCCGTTCTTTTGGGCTTTCCATTTACTCCTCTGGTCATTTAACTGGACATAGAAGCGCCTGTTGTTGAGGAGGCTTTTCCTGACCATTGTGCGGTGTTGGACAGTGTCGTAGGCAGCAGAGAGATCTCTGAATGCTGCTCCAGTTATTTGTTTCCCCTCAAACCCATCCTCAATGTGTTGGGTGAGGTTGAGCTCTGTCCAGCACAGGAGCGGCTGGGACGGAAACCAGCTTGGTCTTTAGTCAGCTTGGTATCTATGAGTGGCAACGAGGCGTTGGAGTAGCAGCTTCTCATATAGCCTTGTAGGTGATGCAGAGGGAAATGGGTCGGTAGCTCTTTGTGGATAATGGGTCTTTGCCAGGTTTAAGGATTGCAACCACTTTGGCCTTTTCCCAGACAGAAGGGATGGTTTTCTGTGCTATGCATGTGTTCAGCATCCCCACAAGCCAGGTCTTTGTGTTGGGTCCCAGGTGCTGTAACATTTCTGCCAGTAGGTCATCAATCTCTGCTGCTTTTCCGGGTTTCAACTTTCCCATTGCAGTTTCAAGTTCTTCTAGGTCGAAGGGTTTGGTTTGAGGGCTGGCTGATTGTGCTTGGTCTGATACCACTGTGCAATGGTATTCTCCTGTGGGTCGGTGGCGGTCTTGGTCACAACTGGTGGCCAACAGTTGTAACCAACACCGCCACCGACTCACATAGAATACCATCGCACAGTGGTATCAGACCAACCACAATCAGCCAGCCCTCAAACCAAACCCTTCGACTTAGAAGAACGTGAAACTGCAATGGGAAAGTTGAAACCCGGAAAAGCAGCAGGGATTGATGGCATACTGGCAGAAATGATACAGCACCTGGGACCTAACGCAAGGACCTGGCTTGTGGGGATGCTGAACACATGCATAGCACAGAAAACCATCCCTTCTGTTTGGAAAAAGGCCGAAGTGGTTGCAATCCCTAAACCTGGCAAAGATCCATTATCCCCGAAGAGCTACCGACCCATTTCCCTCCTGCATCACCTACAAGCTCTATGAGAGGCACTAACATTTCTGAACAGACTATATTTACATCAATATGTCTGGGTCCCCACCTACTCACTCAGGGTTGACGTGTCACACCTGCAGTGATGGGAGGGGCACCAAAATGTGGTGTTTTGATTGGTTGATGGGGGCACTCCCTTAGTATAAAAGTGTATGTTTTGTGTACACATGACCTGATGAAGATCAAATAGATCGAAACGTTGTCAGTATTTCAATACAGAACGTTTTTTTTATACCTGTGAAGTGCGGGCTCCATCCAATACCTACACCAGTTGTGATGCAACAGAGTTTGCTGTGACCGTTGTGAATTATGGGTGGTGTGGTTTTTGCCAAGACGGTGGATTGTGGCTCATGCCTTCCTGCTGTTATTTGTCATGTTGGTGTTCTCTATATCTTTTCGTCCTGGGCATGACGTTAAACTGTTCCGTTCGAGAGTACCAGCGACCCTCGAATGTAAACAGCCACGAAAGGAAATTATGTGTGTGTGAGGTGTTCTCTATGGGTTGGGTTTCAGGTGGTTGTATTGTAGTAGCTTGACATTTCTTGGAGGGCACTTTCAAGGACAGACTCAATCTTCTGGAAGTCTGCTTGTTGGGTCGTAATGCAGAGGTTGTCGGCGTAGATGAAATGCTGGCATTAGGCATTGGGTAGTGGCTGGTCGTTTGTGTAGATATTGAAAAGGAGGGGGGCGAGCACGCTACCTTGTGGGAGGCCGTTCTTTTGGGCTTTCCATTTACTCCTCTGGTCATTTAACTGGACATAGAAGCGCCTGTTGTTGAGGAGGCTTTTCCTGACCATTGTGCGGTGTTGGACAGTGTCGTAGGCAGCAGAGAGATCTCTGAATGCTGCTCCAGTTATTTGTTTCCCCTCAAACCCATCCTCAATGTGTTGGGTGAGGTTGAGCTCTGTCCAGCACAGGAGCGGCTGGGACGGAAACCAGCTTGGTCTTTAGTCAGCTTGGTATCTATGAGTGGCAACGAGGCGTTGGAGTAGCAGCTTCTCATATAGCCTTGTAGGTGATGCAGAGGGAAATGGGTCGGTAGCTCTTTGTGGATAATGGGTCTTTGCCAGGTTTAAGGATTGCAACCACTTTGGCCTTTCCCCAGACAGAAGGGATGGTTTTCTGTGCTATGCATGTGTTCAGCATCCCCACAAGCCAGGTCTTTGTGTTGGGTCCCAGGTACTGTAACATTTCTGCCAGTAGGTCATCAATCTCTGCTGCTTTTCCGGGTTTCAACTTTCCCATTGCAGTTTCAAGTTCTTCTAGGTCGAAGGGTTTGGTTTGAGGGCTGGCTGATTGTGCTTGATCTGATACCACTGTGCAATGGTATTCTCCTGTGGGTCGGTGGCGGTCTTGGTCACAACTGGTGGCCAACAGTTGTAACCAACACCGCCACCGACTCACATAGAATACCATCGCACAGTGGTATCAGACCAACCACAATCAGCCAGCCCTCAAACCAAACCCTTCGACTTAGAAGAACGTGAAACTGCAATGGGAAAGTTGAAACCCGGAAAAGCAGCAGGGATTGATGGCATACTGGCAGAAATGATACAGCACCTGGGACCTAACGCAAGGACCCGGCTTGTGGGGATGCTGAACACATGCATAGCACAGAAAACCATCCCTTCTGTTTGGAAAAAGGCCGAAGTGGTTGCAATCCCTAAACCTGGCAAAGACCCATCACCCCGAAGAGCTACCGACCCATTTCCCTCCTGCATCACCTACAAGCTCTATGAGAGGCACTAACATTTCTGAACAGACTATATTTACATCAATATGTCTGGGTCCCCACCTACTCACTCAGGGTTGACGTGTCACACCTGCAGTGATGGGAGGGGCACCAAAATGTGGTGTTTTGATTGGTTGATGGGGGCACTCCCTTAGTATAAAAGTGTATGTTTTGTGTACACATGACCTGATGAAGATCAAATAGATGGAAACGTTGTCAGTATTTCAATACAGAACGTTTTTTTTATACCTGTGATGTGCGGGCTCCATCCAATACCTACACCAGTTGTGTTGCAACATAGTTTGCTGTGACTGTTGTGAATTATGGGTGGTGTGGTCTTTGCCAAGACGGTGGATTGTGGCTCATGCCTTCCTGCTGTTATTTGTCATGTTGGTGTTCTCTATATCTTTTCGTCCTGGGCATGACGTTAAACTGTTCCGTTCGAGAGGACCGGCGACCCTCGAATGTAAACAGGAGTAGCAGCCTCTCTTGTAGGTGATGCAGAGGAGGGAAATGGGTCGGTAGCTCTTTGGGGATGATGGGTCTTTGCCAGGTTTGGGGATTGCAACCACTTTGGCCTTTCTCCAGACAGAAGGGATGGTTTTCTGTGCCATGCATGTATTCAGCATCCCTACGAGCCAGGTGTTTGCGTTAGGTTCCAGGTGCTGTATAATTTCTGCCAGTATGTCATCAATCCCTGCTGCTTTTCCGGGTTTCAACTTTCCCATTGCGGTTTCGAGTTCTTCTAGGTCGAAGGGTTTGGTTTGAGGGCTGGCTGATTGTGGTTGGTCTGATGCCACTGTGCAATGGTAATCTCCTGTGTGTCGGCGGCGGTGTTGGTTACGACTGTTGGCCACCAGTTGTGATGCAACAGAGTTCGCTGTGACCGTTGTGAATTATGGGTGGCTCCCTGAGGTCCTTGATCCCCATGGGGTCCAACAGTGGCCATTGAAGCGTGCACACACACATGCACACATGGACCTTTAAATGAACAACAACACAAAAACTAAGGCGCTGGTGTCGGACTTCTGGTTTACCGGAACGGGGTTCAACTCCCTGCAGTGCCCTGCTCAATGTGTTGTATTTCATTCATTGGTCCATGGTCTCAGGTCATTGAGCGGCGCGCTATAGTGCGCGATTCTTCATCTCCATCCAATAACTACACCAGTTGTGACGCAATAGAGTTTGCTGTGACCGTTGTGAATTATGGGTGGTGTGGTCTTTGCCAAGGCGGTGGATTGTGGCCCATGCCTTCCTGCTGTTATTTGTCATGTTGGTGTTCTCTATATCTTTTCGTCCTGGGCATGACGTTAAACTGTTCCGTTCGAGAGGACCGGCGACCCTCGAATGTAAACAGCCACAAAAGGAAACTATGTGTGTGTGAGGTGTTCTCTATCATTTCATTCCAGACTTTCCTTCGTTCATTCCCAACTTCACTGTCTATCTCCTGTGTTCTCCATTCATCTTGAGCGATACACAGTCGTCTGATGTGCGGGGGGAGGTGCCGGCTAGCGCATAAAGGCACGGGACAGGTGTTGTCTTGACGCATCCCGTGTTGATGCGACAGGTGTCATTTAGGGCTGTGTCGACCAATTTGGTGTGACGTGATCGGCTCCAGCTTGAGCAGGCATACTCTGCTGTAGAGAAAGACAGGGCCATGGCAGTTGCACGGATTGTTTGTGGGTCTGCGCCCCTCTTGGATTTCACTAGTTTTCACAGGATGTTATTGTGGGTGTTGACCGTGGCTTTTGTGTTCTCCAGGTGTTTTTTGAAGAAGAGTGTCCTGTCCAGTGTAACTCCAAGATACATGGGGTGGGTATGGTTGGAGAGTTTGTGACCATCCCAAGTGACGCTCAGTTCTTTTTTCGCGTCTCGGTTCCTCAGGTGGAAGCTGCATAGTTGGGTTTGTGTGTGTCTTTCTTTTTCTGTCTTTCTTTCTTAGGACGGAGATCAAGGTAGACGCCGTTGGAAGGCTCAACACAAGCCGGTGCCCCTAGAGATCCATCCCAAAGCTTCCCTCAGGGAGCCCAGCAAGCCAGCTAGCCAGCAAGCCTGCCCAGTCAGCGAACGCAGCCAGTCAGCTCCGCCAGTCAGCCAGTGTAGATAGTCAGGCTGCCAAGCCAGAGCATATCAGCCCTTGCAGTCAGCCACTGCAGCCATGCCAGCCTTGCTCAGTCAGCTCAGCCAGGCCTCTCTCGAGGCCTGGCTCTCTGTCTGCCTGGCCCGGTCTGCCCCGCCCTGCCTTGCAGCAACAGAACCAGCCTTTCTGGCAAGCCAGCCAGCTCAGAATGCGAGCTGAGCAAGCCAGTGCAGCAACAAGCCCAGACTAGGTTACCGCAGCCTTACTGTGCAGCCACAGCCACTCAGCGGAGATCAGCAGGAGCTGGCCAGGCTCCAACCCTTGCAGCGCAGCCTTAGGCCGGATAGTCCCCCTGCCTGCACTTTGTTGCCTTCCTGGCCTGTCTGCCTGCCTAGGCGCCTCGGTCTTCCTGTCTGTCTGCCTTGGCCTGCCGGTCTGAAACTGGTTTAGACTAACTGCGTGCTTGCCAGCTGCGCTGGCTTGCTGAGCTCGTATTCTGAGCTGGCTGGCTTGCTAGCAAGGCTGGTTCTGTTGCTGCAAGGCAGGGCAGGGCAGACCGGGCCAGGCAGACAGAGAGCCAGGCCTCGAGAGAGGCCTGGCTGAGCTGACTGAGCAAGGCTGGTATGGCTGCAATGGCGGACTGCAAGAGCTGATATGCTCTGGCTTGTCAGCCTGACTTTCTACACTGGCTGACTGGCGGAGCTGGCTGGCTGCGTTGGCTGACTGGGTGGGCTTGCTGGCTAGCTGGGCTCCCTGAGGGAAGCTTTGGGATGGATCTCTAGGGGCATCGGCTTGTGTTGAGCCTTCCAACGGCGTCTACCTTGATCTTCATCCTAAGAAAGACAGACAGAAAAAGAAAGACACACACAAAGTCAACTATGCAGCTTCCACATGAGGAAGGCAGGCAGGCACTAGCTGCCTGCGTGCTTGCTTCGCCCTCCAGTTTCTGCTCCAGTTATTTGTTTTCCCTCAAACCCATCCTCAATGTGTTGGGTGAGGTTGAGCTCTGTCCAGCACAGGCTGGGACGGAAACCAGCTTGGTCTTTAGTCAGCTTGGTGTCTATGAGTGGCATGAGGCGTTGGAGTAGCAGCCTCTCTTGTAGGTGATGCAGAGAAGGGAAATGGGTCGGTAGCTCTTTGAGGATGATGGGTCTTTGCCAGGTTTGGGGATTGCAACCACTTTGGCCTTTCTCCAGACAGAAGGGATGGTTTTCTGTGCCATGCATGTGTTCAGCATCCCCACGAGCCAGGTCTTTGCGTTAGGTTCCAGGTGCTGTATAATTTCTGCCAGTATGTCATCAATCCCTGCTGCTTTTCCGGGTTTCAACTTTCCCATTGCAGTTTCGAGTTCTTCTAGGTCGAAGGGTTTGGTTTGAGGGCTGGCTGATTGTGGTTGGTCTGATACCACTGTGCGATGGTATTCTCCTGTGGGTCGGCGGTGTTGTTGGTTATGACTGTTGGCCACCAGTTGTGATGCAAGAGAGTTCGCTGTGACCGTTGTGAATTTTGGGTGGCTCCCTGAGGTCCTTGATCGCCATTGGGTCCAACAGTGGTCATTGAAGCGTGCACACACACATGCACACATGCACCTACACACGCACAGGCGCACATGCGTATGCACACCTGGACCTTTAAATGAACAACAACACAAAAACTAAGGCACTGGTGTCGGACTTCTGGTTTACCGGAACGGGGTTCAACTCCCTGCAGTGCCCTGCTCAATGTGTTGTATTTCATTCATTGGTCCATGGTCTCAGAGGTCATTGAGCGGCGCGCTATAGTGCGCGATTCTTCATCATTGTTGAGGATTAAAAAAAAGGCGAAAATCAAGGAAAAGCAAAAGGCTATAGTCCATGGTCACGGACTGCATACTGGTCACGGTCATTTATACTGGTGAAGATCATTTACTAGTCTTATGAAGGTCATTTATACTGGTCAAGGTCATTTACTAGTCTCACGAAGGTAATTTATAATGCCTTCCTGCTGTTATTTGTCATGTTGGTGTTCTCTATATCTTTTCGTCCTGGGCATGACGTTAAACTGTTCCGTTCGAGAGGACCGGCGACCCTCGAATGTAAACAGCCACGAAAGGAAACTATGTGTGTGTGAGGTGTTCTATCATTTCATTCCAGTACTACTACTTTGGGTAGTGGCTGGACGTTTGTGTAGATATTGAAAAGGAGGGGGGCGAGCACGCCACCTTGTGGGAGGCCGTTCTTTTTGGGCTTTCTATTTACTCCTCTGGTCATTTAACTGGACATAGAAGCGCCTGTTGTTGAGGAGGCTTGTGCTGACCATTGTGCGGTGTTGGACAGTGTCGTAGGCAGCAGAGAGATCTCTGAATGCTGCTCCAGTTATTTGTTTTCCCTCAAACCTGCATAGTTGGGTTTGTGTGTGTCTTTCTTTTTCTGTCTTTCTTTCTTAGGACGGAGATCAAGGTAGACGCCGTTGGAAGGCTCAACACAAGCCGATGCCCCTAGAGATCCATCCCAAAGCTTCCCTCAGGGAGCCCAGCAAGCCAGCTAGCCAGCAAGCCTGCCCAGTCAGCCAACGTAGCCAGTCAGCTCCGCCAGTCAGCCAGTGTAGAAAGTCAGGCTGCCAAGCCAGAGCATATCAGCCCTTGCAGTCAGCCATTGCAGCCATACCAGCCTTGCTCAGTCAGCTCAGCCAGGCCTCTCTCGAGGCCTGGCTCTCTGTCTGCCTGGCCCGGTCTGCCCCGCCCTGCCTTGCAGCAACAGAACCAGCCTTTCTGGCAAGCCAGCCAGCTCAGAATGCGAGCTGAGCAAGCCAGTGCAGCAGCAAGCCCAGACTAGGTTACCGCAGCCTTACTGTGCAGCCACAGCCACTCAGCCCAGACCAGCAGGAGCTGGCCAGGCTCCAACCCTTGCAGCGCAGCCTTAGGCCGGATAGTCCCCCTGCCTGCACTTTGTTGCCTTCCTGGCCTGTCTGCCTGCCTAGGCGCCTCGGTCTTCCTGTCTGTCTGCCTTGGCCTGCCGGTCTGAAACTGGTTTAGACTAACTGCGTGCTTGCCAGCTGCGCTGGCTTGCTGAGCTCGTATTCTGAGCTGGCTGGCTTGCTAGCAAGGCTGGTTCTGTTGCTGCAAGGCAGGGCAGGGCAGACCGGGCCAGGCAGACAGAGAGCCAGGCCTCGAGAGAGGCCTGGCTGAGCTGACTGAGCAAGGCTGGTATGGCTGCAATGGCGGACTGCAAGAGCTGATATGCTCTGGCTTGTCAGCCTGACTTTCTACACTGGCTGACTGGCGGAGCTGGCTGGCTGCGTTGGCTGACTGGGCGGGCTTGCTGGCTAGCTGGCTTGCTGGGCTCCCTGAGGGAAGCTTTGGGATGGATCTCTAGGGGCATCGGCTTGTGTTGAGCCTTCCAACGGCGTCTACCTTGATCTTCATCCTAAGAAAGACAGACAGAAAAAGAAAGACACACACAGTCAACTATGCAGCTTCCACATGAGGAAGGCAGGCAGGCACTAGCTGCCTGCGTGCTTGCTTCGCCCTCCAGTTTCTGCTCCAGTTATTTGTTTTCCCTCAAACCCATCCTCAATGTGTTGGGTGAGGTTGAGCTCTGTCCAGCACAGGCTGGGACGGAAACCAGCTTGGTCTTTAGTCAGCTTGGTGTCTATGAGTGGCATGAGGCGTTGGAGTAGCAGCCTCTCTTGTAGGTGATGCAGAGAAGGGAAATGGGTCGGTAGCTCTTTGAGGATGATGGGTCTTTGCCAGGTTTGGGGATTGCAACCACTTTGGCCTTTCTCCAGACAGAAGGGATGGTTTTCTGTGCCATGCATGTGTTCAGCATCCCCACGAGCCAGGTCTTTGCGTTAGGTTCCAGGTGCTGTATAATTTCTGCCAGTATGTCATCAATCCCTGCTGCTTTTCCGGGTTTCAACTTTCCCATTGCAGTTTCGAGTTCTTCTAGGTCGAAGGGTTTGGTTTGAGGGCTGGCTGATTGTGGTTGGTCTGATACCACTGTGCGATGGTATTCTCCTGTGGGTCGGCGGTGTTGTTGGTTATGACTGTTGGCCACCAGTTGTGATGCAACAGAGTTCGCTGTGACCGTTGTGAATTTTGGGTGGCTCCCTGAGGTCCTTGATCGCCATTGGGTCCAACAGTGGTCATTGAAGCGTGCACACACACATGCACACATGCACCTACACACGCACAGGCGCACATGCGTATGCACACCTGGACCTTTAAATGAACAACAACACAAAAACTAAGGCACTGGTGTCGGACTTCTGGTTTACCGGAACGGGGTTCAACTCCCTGCAGTGCCCTGCTCAATGTGTTGTATTTCATTCATTGGTCCATGGTCTCAGAGGTCATTGAGCGGCGCGCTATAGTGCGCGATTCTTCATCATTGTTGAGGATTAAAAAAAAGGCGAAAATCAAGGAAAAGCAAAAGGCTATAGTCCATGGTCACGGACTGCATACTGGTCACGGTCATTTATACTGGTGAAGATCATTTACTAGTCTTATGAAGGTCATTTATACTGGTCAAGGTCATTTACTAGTCTCACAAAGGTAATTTATAATGCCTTCCTGCTGTTATTTGTCATGTTGGTGTTCTCTATATCTTTTCGTCCTGGGCATGACGTTAAACTGTTCCGTTCGAGAGGACCGGCGACCCTCGAATGTAAACAGCCACGAAAGGAAACTATGTGTGTGTGAGGTGTTCTATCATTTCATTCCAGTACTACTACTTTGGGTAGTGGCTGGACGTTTGTGTAGATATTGAAAAGGAGGGGGGCGAGCACGCCACCTTGTGGGAGGCCGTTCTTTTTGGGCTTTCTATTTACTCCTCTGGTCATTTAACTGGACATAGAAGCGCCTGTTGTTGAGGAGGCTTGTGCTGACCATTGTGCGGTGTTGGACAGTGTCGTAGGCAGCAGAGAGATCTCTGAATGCTGCTCCAGTTATTTGTTTTCCCTCAAACCTGCATAGTTGGGTTTGTGTGTGTCTTTCTTTTTCTGTCTTTCTTTCTTAGGACGGAGATCAAGGTAGACGCCGTTGGAAGGCTCAACACAAGCCGATGCCCCTAGAGATCCATCCCAAAGCTTCCCTCAGGGAGCCCAGCAAGCCAGCTAGCCAGCAAGCCTGCCCAGTCAGCCAACGTAGCCAGTCAGCTCCGCCAGTCAGCCAGTGTAGAAAGTCAGGCTGCCAAGCCAGAGCATATCAGCCCTTGCAGTCAGCCATTGCAGCCATACCAGCCTTGCTCAGTCAGCTCAGCCAGGCCTCTCTCGAGGCCTGGCTCTCTGTCTGCCTGGCCCGGTCTGCCCCGCCCTGCCTTGCAGCAACAGAACCAGCCTTTCTGGCAAGCCAGCCAGCTCAGAATGCGAGCTGAGCAAGCCAGTGCAGCAGCAAGCCCAGACTAGGTTACCGCAGCCTTACTGTGCAGCCACAGCCACTCAGCCCAGACCAGCAGGAGCTGGCCAGGCTCCAACCCTTGCAGCGCAGCCTTAGGCCGGATAGTCCCCCTGCCTGCACTTTGTTGCCTTCCTGGCCTGTCTGCCTGCCTAGGCGCCTCGGTCTTCCTGTCTGTCTGCCTTGGCCTGCCGGTCTGAAACTGGTTTAGACTAACTGCGTGCTTGCCAGCTGCGCTGGCTTGCTGAGCTCGTATTCTGAGCTGGCTGGCTTGCTAGCAAGGCTGGTTCTGTTGCTGCAAGGCAGGGCAGGGCAGACCGGGCCAGGCAGACAGAGAGCCAGGCCTCGAGAGAGGCCTGGCTGAGCTGACTGAGCAAGGCTGGTATGGCTGCAATGGCGGACTGCAAGAGCTGATATGCTCTGGCTTGTCAGCCTGACTTTCTACACTGGCTGACTGGCGGAGCTGGCTGGCTGCGTTGGCTGACTGGGCGGGCTTGCTGGCTAGCTGGCTTGCTGGGCTCCCTGAGGGAAGCTTTGGGATGGATCTCTAGGGGCATCGGCTTGTGTTGAGCCTTCCAACGGCGTCTACCTTGATCTTCATCCTAAGAAAGACAGACAGAAAAAGAAAGACACACACAGTCAACTATGCAGCTTCCACATGAGGAAGGCAGGCAGGCACTAGCTGCCTGCGTGCTTGCTTCGCCCTCCAGTTTCTGCTCCAGTTATTTGTTTTCCCTCAAACCCATCCTCAATGTGTTGGGTGAGGTTGAGCTCTGTCCAGCACAGGCTGGGACGGAAACCAGCTTGGTCTTTAGTCAGCTTGGTGTCTATGAGTGGCATGAGGCGTTGGAGTAGCAGCCTCTCTTGTAGGTGATGCAGAGAAGGGAAATGGGTCGGTAGCTCTTTGAGGATGATGGGTCTTTGCCAGGTTTGGGGATTGCAACCACTTTGGCCTTTCTCCAGACAGAAGGGATGGTTTTCTGTGCCATGCATGTGTTCAGCATCCCCACGAGCCAGGTCTTTGCGTTAGGTTCCAGGTGCTGTATAATCTCTGCCAGTATGTCATCAATCCCTGCTGCTTTTCCGGGTTTCAACTTTCCCATTGCAGTTTCGAGTTCTTCTAGGTCGAAGGGTTTGGTTTGAGGGCTGGCTGATTGTGGTTGGTCTGATACCACTGTGCGATGGTATTCTCCTGTGGGTCGGCGGTGTTGTTGGTTATGACTGTTGGCCACCAGTTGTGATGCAACAGAGTTCGCTGTGACCGTTGTGAATTTTGGGTGGCTCCCTGAGGTCCTTGATCGCCATTGGGTCCAACAGTGGTCATTGAAGCGTGCACACACACATGCACACATGCACCTACACACGCACAGGCGCACATGCGTATGCACACCTGGACCTTTAAATGAACAACAACACAAAAACTAAGGCACTGGTGTCGGACTTCTGGTTTACCGGAACGGGGTTCAACTCCCTGCAGTGCCCTGCTCAATGTGTTGTATTTCATTCATTGGTCCATGGTCTCAGAGGTCATTGAGCGGCGCGCTATAGTGCGCGATTCTTCATCATTGTTGAGGATTAAAAAAAAGGCGAAAATCAAGGAAAAGCAAAAGGCTATAGTCCATGGTCACGGACTGCATACTGGTCACGGTCATTTATACTGGTGAAGATCATTTACTAGTCTTATGAAGGTCATTTATACTGGTCAAGGTCATTTACTAGTCTCACAAAGGTAATTTATAATGCCTTCCTGCTGTTATTTGTCATGTTGGTGTTCTCTATATCTTTTCGTCCTGGGCATGACGTTAAACTGTTCCGTTCGAGAGGACCGGCGACCCTCGAATGTAAACAGCCACGAAAGGAAACTATGTGTGTGTGAGGTGTTCTATCATTTCATTCCAGTACTACTACTTTGGGTAGTGGCTGGACGTTTGTGTAGATATTGAAAAGGAGGGGGGCGAGCACGCCACCTTGTGGGAGGCCGTTCTTTTTGGGCTTTCTATTTACTCCTCTGGTCATTTAACTGGACATAGAAGCGCCTGTTGTTGAGGAGGCTTGTGCTGACCATTGTGCGGTGTTGGACAGTGTCGTAGGCAGCAGAGAGATCTCTGAATGCTGCTCCAGTTATTTGTTTTCCCTCAAACCTGCATAGTTGGGTTTGTGTGTGTCTTTCTTTTTCTGTCTTTCTTTCTTAGGACGGAGATCAAGGTAGACGCCGTTGGAAGGCTCAACACAAGCCGATGCCCCTAGAGATCCATCCCAAAGCTTCCCTCAGGGAGCCCAGCAAGCCAGCTAGCCAGCAAGCCTGCCCAGTCAGCCAACGTAGCCAGTCAGCTCCGCCAGTCAGCCAGTGTAGAAAGTCAGGCTGCCAAGCCAGAGCATATCAGCCCTTGCAGTCAGCCATTGCAGCCATACCAGCCTTGCTCAGTCAGCTCAGCCAGGCCTCTCTGTCTGCCTGGCTCTCTGTCTGCCTGGCCCGGTCTGCCCCGCCCTGCCTTGCAGCAACAGAACCAGCCTTTCTGGCAAGCCAGCCAGCTCAGAATGCGAGCTGAGCAAGCCAGTGCAGCAGCAAGCCCAGACTAGGTTACCGCAGCCTTACTGTGCAGCCACAGCCACTCAGCCCAGACCAGCAGGAGCTGGCCAGGCTCCAACCCTTGCAGCGCAGCCTTAGGCCGGATAGTCCCCCTGCCTGCACTTTGTTGCCTTCCTGGCCTGTCTGCCTGCCTAGGCGCCTCGGTCTTCCTGTCTGTCTGCCTTGGCCTGCCGGTCTGAAACTGGTTTAGACTAACTGCGTGCTTGCCAGCTGCGCTGGCTTGCTGAGCTCGTATTCTGAGCTGGCTGGCTTGCTAGCAAGGCTGGTTCTGTTGCTGCAATGGCGGACTGCAAGAGCTGATATGCTCTGGCTTGTCAGCCTGACTTTCTACACTGGCTGACTGGCGGAGCTGGCTGGCTGCGTTGGCTGACTGGGCGGGCTTGCTGGCTAGCTGGCTTGCTGGGCTCCCTGAGGGAAGCTTTGGGATGGATCTCTAGGGGCATCGGCATGTGTTGAGCCTTCCAACGGCGTCTACCTTGATCTTCATCCTAAGAAAGACAGACAGAAAAAGAAAGACACACACAAAGTCAACTATGCAGCTTCCACATGAGGAAGGCAGGCAGGCACTAGCTGCCTGCGTGCTTGCTTCGCCCTCCAGTTTCTGCTCCAGTTATTTGTTTTCCCTCAAACCCATCCTCAATGTGTTGGGTGAGGTTGAGCTCTGTCCAGCACAGGCTGGGACGGAAACCAGCTTGGTCTTTAGTCAGCTTGGTGTCTATGAGTGGCATGAGGCGTTGGAGTAGCAGCCTCTCTTGTAGGTGATGCAGAGAAGGGAAATGGGTCGGTAGCTCTTTGAGGATGATGGGTCTTTGCCAGGTTTGGGGATTGCAACCACTTTGGCCTTTCTCCAGACAGAAGGGATGGTTTTCTGTGCCATGCATGTGTTCAGCATCCCCACGAGCCAGGTCTTTGCGTTAGGTTCCAGGTGCTGTATAATTTCTGCCAGTATGTCATCAATCCCTGCTGCTTTTCCGGGTTTCAACTTTCCCATTGCAGTTTCGAGTTCTTCTAGGTCGAAGGGTTTGGTTTGAGGGCTGGCTGATTGTGGTTGGTCTGATACCACTGTGCGATGGTATTCTCCTGTGGGTCGGCGGTGTTGTTGGTTATGACTGTTGGCCACCAGTTGTGATGCAACAGAGTTCGCTGTGACCGTTGTGAATTTTGGGTGGCTCCCTGAGGTCCTTGATCGCCATTGGGTCCAACAGTGGTCATTGAAGCGTGCACACACACATGCACACATGCACCTACACACGCACAGGCGCACATGCGTATGCACACCTGGACCTTTAAATGAACAACACAAAAACTAAGGCACTGGTGTCGGACTTCTGGTTTACCGGAACGGGGTTCAACTCCCTGCAGTGCCCTGCTCAATGTGTTGTATTTCATTCATTGGTCCATGGTCTCAGAGGTCATTGAGCGGCGCGCTATAGTGCGCGATTCTTCATCATTGTTGAGGATTAAAAAAAAGGCGAAAATCAAGGAAAAGCAAAAGGCTATAGTCCATGGTCACGGACTGCATACTGGTCACGGTCATTTATACTGGTGAAGATCATTTACTAGTCTTATGAAGGTCATTTATACTGGTCAAGGTCATTTACTAGTCTCACGAAGGTAATTTATAATGCCTTCCTGCTGTTATTTGTCATGTTGGTGTTCTCTATATCTTTTCGTCCTGGGCATGACGTTAAACTGTTCCGTTCGAGAGGACCGGCGACCCTCGAATGTAAACAGCCACGAAAGGAAACTATGTGTGTGTGAGGTGTTCTATCATTTCATTCCAGTACTACTACTTTGGGTAGTGGCTGGACGTTTGTGTAGATATTGAAAAGGAGGGGGGCGAGCACGCCACCTTGTGGGAGGCCGTTCTTTTTGGGCTTTCTATTTACTCCTCTGGTCATTTAACTGGACATAGAAGCGCCTGTTGTTGAGGAGGCTTGTGCTGACCATTGTGCGGTGTTGGACAGTGTCGTAGGCAGCAGAGAGATCTCTGAATGCTGCTCCAGTTATTTGTTTTCCCTCAAACCTGCATAGTTGGGTTTGTGTGTGTCTTTCTTTTTCTGTCTTTCTTTCTTAGGACGGAGATCAAGGTAGACGCCGTTGGAAGGCTCAACACAAGCCGATGCCCCTAGAGATCCATCCCAAAGCTTCCCTCAGGGAGCCCAGCAAGCCAGCTAGCCAGCAAGCCTGCCCAGTCAGCCAACGTAGCCAGTCAGCTCCGCCAGTCAGCCAGTGTAGAAAGTCAGGCTGCCAAGCCAGAGCATATCAGCCCTTGCAGTCAGCCATTGCAGCCATACCAGCCTTGCTCAGTCAGCTCAGCCAGGCCTCTCTCGAGGCCTGGCTCTCTGTCTGCCTGGCCCGGTCTGCCCCGCCCTGCCTTGCAGCAACAGAACCAGCCTTTCTGGCAAGCCAGCCAGCTCAGAATGCGAGCTGAGCAAGCCAGTGCAGCAGCAAGCCCAGACTAGGTTACCGCAGCCTTACTGTGCAGCCACAGCCACTCAGCCCAGACCAGCAGGAGCTGGCCAGGCTCCAACCCTTGCAGCGCAGCCTTAGGCCGGATAGTCCCCCTGCCTGCACTTTGTTGCCTTCCTGGCCTGTCTGCCTGCCTAGGCGCCTCGGTCTTCCTGTCTGTCTGCCTTGGCCTGCCGGTCTGAAACTGGTTTAGACTAACTGCGTGCTTGCCAGCTGCGCTGGCTTGCTGAGCTCGTATTCTGAGCTGGCTGGCTTGCTAGCAAGGCTGGTTCTGTTGCTGCAAGGCAGGGCAGGGCAGACCGGGCCAGGCAGACAGAGAGCCAGGCCTCGAGAGAGGCCTGGCTGAGCTGACTGAGCAAGGCTGGTATGGCTGCAATGGCGGACTGCAAGAGCTGATATGCTCTGGCTTGTCAGCCTGACTTTCTACACTGGCTGACTGGCGGAGCTGGCTGGCTGCGTTGGCTGACTGGGCGGGCTTGCTGGCTAGCTGGCTTGCTGGGCTCCCTGAGGGAAGCTTTGGGATGGATCTCTAGGGGCATCGGCTTGTGTTGAGCCTTCCAACGGCGTCTACCTTGATCTTCATCCTAAGAAAGACAGACAGAAAAAGAAAGACACACACAAAGTCAACTATGCAGCTTCCACATGAGGAAGGCAGGCAGGCAGGCACTAGCTGCCTGCGTGCTTGCTTTGCCCTCCAGTTTCTGCTCCAGTTATTTGTTTTCCCTCAAACCCATCCTCAATGTGTTGGGTGAGGTTGAGCTCTGTCCAGCACAGGCCGGGACGGAAACCAGCTTGGTCTTTAGTCAGCTTGGTGTCTATGAGTGGCATGAGGCGTTGGAGTAGCAGCCTCTCTTGTAGGTGATGCAGAGAAGGGAAATGGGTCGGTAGCTCTTTGAGGATGATGGGTCTTTGCCAGGTTTGGGGATTGCAACCACTTTGGCCTTTCTCCAGACAGAAGGGATGGTTTTCTGTGCCATGCATGTGTTCAGCATCCCCACGAGCCAGGTCTTTGCGTTAGGTTCCAGGTGCTGTATAATTTCTGCCAGTATGTCATCAATCCCTGCTGCTTTTCCGGGTTTCGAGTTCTTCTAGGTCGAATGGTTTGGTTTGAGGGCTGGCTGATTGTGGTTGGTCTGATACCACTGTGCGATGGTATTCTCCTGTGGGTCGGCGGCGGTGTTGGTTACGACTGTTGGCCACCAGTTGTGATGCAACAGAGTTTGCTGTGACCGTTGTGAATTATGGGTGGCTCCCTGAGGTCCTTGATCGCCATTGGGTCCAACAGTGGTCATTGAAGCGTGCACACACACATGCACACATGCACCTACACACGCACAGGCGCACATGCGTATGCACACCTGGACCTTTAAATGAACAACAACACAAAAACTAAGGCACTGGTGTCGGACTTCTGGTTTACCGGAACGGGGTTCAACTCCCTGCAGTGCCCTGCTCAATGTGTTGTATTTCATTCATTGGTCCATGGTCTCAGGTCATTGAGCGACGCGCTATAGTGCGCGATTCTTCATCATTGTTGAGGATTTTTTAAAGGTGAAAATCAAGGAAAAGCAAAAGGCTATAGTCCATGGTCACGGACCGCATACTGGTCAAGGTCATTTATACTGGTGAAGATCATTTACTAGTCTTATAAAGGTCATTTATACTGGTCAAGGTCATTTACTAGTCTCATGAAGGTAATTTATACTGGTCACAGTCATATACTGGTCACGGTCATTTCTACTGGTGAAGGTCATTTATACTGGTCAAGGTCATTTGTACTTGTCAAGGTCATTTATACTGGTCAAGGTCATTTACTAGTCTTATTGAAGGTAATTTATACTGCTCAAGGTCATTGATATTGGTCAAGGTCATTAAGTGGCACGCTATAGTGCACGATTCTTCATCATTGTTGAGGATTTGAAAAAAGGTTAAATCGCAGAAAAGCGAAAGGCTAAAGTCCATGGTCACGGAGGGCATACTATAGTATGTTGTTTTTCTTTTTTTGGTGGTGTGCGGGCTCCATCCAATAACTACACCAGTTGTGATGCAATAGAGTTTGCTGTGACCGTTGTGAATTATGGGTGGTGTGGTCTTTGCCAAGACGGTGGATTGTGGCCCATGCCTTCCTGCTGTTATTTGTCATGTTGGTGTTCTCTATATCTTTTCGTCCTGGGCATGACGTTAAACTGTTCCGTTCGAGAGGACCGGCGACCCTCGAATGTAAACAGCCACGAAAGGAAACTATGTGTGTGTGAGGTGTTCTCTATCATTTAATTCCAGACTTTCCTTCGTTCATTCCCAACTTCACTGTCTATCTCCTGTGTTCTCCATTCATCTTGAGCGATACACAGTTGTCTGATGTGCGGGGGGAGGTGCCGGCTAGTGCATAAAGGCACGGGACAGGTGTTGTCTTGACGCATCCCGTGTTGATGCGACAGGTGTCATTTAGGGCTGTGTCGACCAATTTGGTGTGACGTGATCGGCTCCAGCTTGAGCAGGCATACTCTGCTGTAGAGAAAGACAGGGCCATGGCAGTTGCACGGATTGTTTGTGGGTCTGCGCCCCTCTTGGAGTTCACTAGTTTTCACAGGATGTTATTGTGGGTGTTGACCGTGGCTTTTGTGTTCTCCAGGTGTTTTTTGAAGAAGAGGGTCCTGTCCAGTGTAACTCCAAGATACATGGGGTGGGTATGGTTGGAGAGTTTGTGACCATCCCAAGTGACGCTCAGTTCTTTTTTCGCGTCTCGGTTCCTCAGGTGGAAGCTGCATAGTTGGGTTTGTGCGTGTCTTTCTTTTTCTGTCTTTCTTTCTTAGGACGGAGATCAAGGTAGACGCCGTTGGAAGGCTCAACACAAGCCAATGCCCCTAGAGATCCATCCCAAAGCTTCCCTCAGGGAGCTCAGCAAGCCAGCTAGCCAGCAAGCCTGCCCAGTCAGCGAACGCAGACAGTCAGCTCCGCCAGTCAGCCAGTGTAGAAAGTCAGGCTGCCAAGCCAGAGCATATCAGCCCTTGCAGTCAGCCACTGCAGCCATACTAGCCTTGCTCAGTCAGCTCAGCCAGGCCTCTCTCGAGGCCTGGCTCTCTGTCTGCCTGGCCCAGTCTGCTCCGCCCTGCCTTGCAGCAACAGAACCAGCCTTTCTGGCCAGCTCAGAATGCGAGCTGAGCAAGCCAGAGGTTGGGTGAGGTTGAGCTCTGTCCAGCACAGGAGCGGCCGGGACGGAAACCAGCTTGGTCTTTAGTCAGCTTGGTGTCTATGAGTGGCATGAGGCGTTGGAGTAGCAGCCTCTCTTGTAGGTGATGCAGAGGAGGGAAATGGGTCGGTAGCTCTTTGGGGATGATGGGTCTTTGCCAGGTTTGGGGATTGCAACCACTTTGGCCTTTCTCCAGACAGAAGGGATGGTTTTCTGTGCCATGCATTTATTCAGTATCCCCACGAGCCAGGTCTTTGCGTTAGGTCCCAGGTGCTGTATCATTTCTGCCAGTATGTCATCAATCCCTGCTGCTTTTCCGGGTTTCAACTTTCCCATTGCAGTTTCGAGTTATTCTAGGTCGAAGGGTTTGGTTTGAGGGCTGGCTGATTGAGGTTGGTCTGATACCACTGTGTGATGGTATTCTCCTGTGGGTCGGTGGCGGTGTTGGTCACAACTGGTGGCCAACAGTCGTAACCAACACCGCCACCGACCCACATAGAATACCATCGCACAGTGGTATCAGACCAACCACAATCAGCCAGTCCTCAAACCAAACCCTTCGACCTAGAAGAACTTGAAACTGCAATGGGAAAGTTGAAACCCGGAAAAGCAGCAGGGATTGATGACATGCTGGAAGAAATGATACAGCACCTGGGACCTAGCGCAAAGACCTGGCTTGTGGGGATGCTGAACACGTGCATGGCACAGAAAACCATCCCTTCTGTCTGGAGAAAGGCCAAAGTGGTTGCAATCCCTAAACCTGGCAAAGACCCATTATCCCCGAAGAGCTACCGACCCATTTCCTTCCTCTGCATCACCTACAAGCTCTATGAGAGGCACTAACATTTCTGAACAGACTATATTTACATCAATATGTCTGGGTCCCCACATACTCACTCAGGGTTGACGTGTCACACCTGCAGTGATGGGAGGGGCACCAAAATGTGGTGTTTTGATTGGTTGATGGGGGCACTCCCTTAGTATAAAAGTGTATGTTTTGTGTACACATGACCTGATGAAGATCAAATAGATTGAAACGTTGTCAGTATTTCAATACAGAACGTTTTTTTTACACCTGTGATGTGCGGGCTCCATCCAATACCTACACCAGTTGTGATGCAACAGAGTTTGCTGTGAGCGTTGTGAATTATGGGTGGTGTGGTCTTTGCCAAGACGGTGGATTGTGGCTCATGCCTTCCTGCTGTTATTTGTCATGTTGGTGTTCTCTATATCTTTTCGTCCTGAGCATGACGTTAAACTGTTCCGTTCGAGAGGACCGGCAACCCTCGAATGTAAACAGGAGTAGCAGCCTCTCTTGTAGGTGATGCAGAGGAGGGAAATGGGTCGGTAGCTCTTTGGGGATGATGGGTCTTTGCCAGGTTTGGGGATTGCAACCACTTTGGCCTTTCTCCAGACAGAAGGGATGGTTTTCTGTGCCATGCATGTATTCAGTATCCCCACGAGCCAGGTCTTTGCGTTAGGTCCCAGGTGCTGTATCATTTCTGCCAGTATGTCATCAATCCCTGCTGCTTTTCCGGGTTTCAACTTTCCCATTGCAGTTTCGAGTTCTTCTAGGTCGAAGGGTTTGGTTTGAGGGCTGGCTGATTGAGGTTGGTCTGATACCACTGTGCGATGGTATTCTCCTGTGGGTCGGTGGCGGTTTTTCGCGTCTCGGTTCCTCAGGTGCAAGCTGCATAGTTGGGTTTGTGTGTGTCTTTCTTTTTCTGTCTTTCTTTCTTAGGACGGAGATCAAGGTAGACGCCGTTGGAAGGCTCAACACAAGCCGATGCCCCTAGAGATCCATCCCAAAGCTTCCCTCAGGGAGTTCAGCAAGCCAGCTAGCCAGCAAGCCTGCCCAGTCAGCGAACGCAGCCAGTCGGCTCCGCCAGTCAGCCAGTGTAGAAAGTCAGGCTGCCAAGCCAGAGCATATCAGCCGTTGCAGTCAGCCACTGCAGCCATACCAGCCTTGCTCAGTCAGCTCAGCCAGGCCTCTCTCGAGGCCTGGCTCTCTGTCTGCCTGGCCCGGTCTGCCCTGCCCTGCCTTGCAGCAACAGAACCAGCCTTTCTGGCAAGCCAGCCAGCTCAGAATGCGAGCTGAGCAAGCCAGTGCAGCAGCAAGCCCAGACTAGGTTACCGCAGCCTTACTGTGCAGCCACAGCCACTCAGCCAAGACCAGCAGGAGCTGGCCAGGCTCCAACCCTTGCAGCGCAGCCTTAGGCCGGATAGTCCCCCTGCCTGCACTTTGTTGCCTTCCTGGCCTGTCTGCCTGCCTAGGCGCCTCGGTCTTCCTGTCTGTCTGCCTTGGCCTGCCTGTCTGAAACTGGTTTAGACTAACTGCGTGCTTGCCAGCTGCGTTGGCTTGCTGAGCTCGTATTCTGAGCTGGCTGGCTTGCTAGCAAGGCTGGTTCTGTTGCTGCAAGGCAGGGCAGGGCAGACCGGGCCAGGCAGACAGAGAGCCAGGCCTCGAGAGAGGCCTGGCTGAGCTGACTGAGCAAGGCTGGTATGGCTGCAATGGTGGACTGCAAGGGCTGATATGCTCTGGCTTGTCAGCCTGACTTTCTACACTGGCTGACTGGCGGAGCTGGCTGGCTGCGTTGGCTGACTGGGCGGGCTTGCTGGCTAGCTGGCTTGCTGGGCTCCCTGAGGGAAGCTTTGGGATGGATCTCTAGGGGCATCGGCTTGTGTTGAGCCTTCCAACGGCGTCTACCTTGATCTTCATCCTAAGAAAGACAGACAGAAAAAGAAAGACACACACAAAGTCAACTATGCAGTTTCCACATGAGGAAGGCAGGCAGGAAGGCAGGCAGGCACGCAGGCAGGCACAAGCTGCCTGCGTGCTTGCTTCGCCCTCCAGTTGCTGCTCCAGTTATTTGTTTTCCCTCAAACCCATCCTCAATGTGTTGGGTGAGGTTGAGCTCTGTCCAGCACAGGACGGGACGCAAACCAGCTTGGTCTTTAGTCAGCTTGGTGTCTATGAGTGGCATGAGGCGTTGGAGTAGCAGCCTCTCTTGTAGGTGATGCAGAGGAGGGAAATGGGTCGGTAGCTCTTTGGGGATGATGGGTCTTTGCCAGGTTTGGGGATTGCAACCACTTTGGCCTTTCTCCAGACAGAAGGGATGGTTTTCTGTGCCATGCATTTATTCAGTATCCCCACGAGCCAGGTCTTTGCGTTAGGTCCCAGGTGCTCAACTTTCCCATTGCAGTTTCGAGTTCTTCTAGGTCGAAGGGTTTGGTTTGAGGGCTGGCTGATTGTGGTTGGTCTGATACCACTGTGCGATGGTATTCTCCTGTGGGTCGGCGGCGGTGTTGGTTATGACTGTTGGCCACCAGTTGTGACGCAACAGAGTTCGCTGTGACCGTTGTGAATTATGGGTGGCTCCCTGAGGTCCCTGATGCCCATGGGGTCCAACAGTGGTCATTGAAGCGTGCACACACGCACGCACACACACATGCACCTACACACGCACGGGCGCACATGTGCATGCACACGCTAACCAAATGTAACTCTTAGAGTGTAACACATGTAACCAAATGGACCCTTACAGCTCTAACTCTGAGAGTATATATGGTGGCCGACGGGCACGTACAGGTCTAGTGTAACCAAATGGACCATTTGGTCCATGTCTGTAAGTTTGAGAGTGTAACACATGTAACCAAATGGACCCTTACAGGTCTGTCATTCTGAGAGTGTAACACATGTAACCAAATAGACCCTTACAGGTCTTTAACTCTGAGAGTGTAACACATGTAACCAAATTGACCCTTACAGGTCCAACACTGGTTATCGAAGCATGTACACACGCACGCACGTGTAACCAAATGGATCCTTACAGATCCAACACTGTTTTTTGTTAATCATCGAATGAAATGTGGGAGGTCGGCAAAAGAGAAAGTTTAAAAAATCAAAGCAAAGGTAATTCGAAAATGTTATTTTTGTGCTTTTGTGTTTCTCTTCTTTATACATTACTTTACTGTTGAAATGTAAAATTTACATTTCAACGAAAGGACCTGTAAAAAACAACAAAAAAACTAAGGCACTGGTGTCGTACTTCTGGTTCACCGGAACGGGGTTCAACTCCCTGCAGTGCCCTGCTCAATGTGTTGTATTTACATGGTTCATTGAACGGGGTTCAACTCCCTGCAGTGCCCTGCTCAATGTGTTGTATTTACATGGTTCATTGAACGGGGTTCAACTCCCTGCAGTGCCCTGCTCAATGTGTTGTATTTACATGGTTCATTGAACGGGGTTCAACTCCCTGCAGTGCCCTGCTTAATGTGTTGTATTTACATGGTTCATTGGTCCATGGTCTCAGAGGTCATTGAGCGGCGCGCTATAGTGCGCGATTCTTCATCATTGTTGAGGATTTAAAAAAGGTGAAAATCGCGGAAAAGTGAAGGGCTATAGTCTATGGTGTCGGACTGCAGACTGGTCAAGGTAATTTATACTGGTCAAGGTAATTTACACTGATCAAGGTCATTTATACTGGTCAAGGTCATTTATACTGATCAAGGTCATTTATACTGATCAAGGTCATTTATACTGGTCAAGGTCATTTATACTGATCAAGGTCATTTATACTGGTGAAGGTCATTTATACTGATCAAGGTCATTTATACTGGTGAAGGTCATTTATACATGTCAAGGTCATTAATCCATGGTCTCGGAGGTCATACAATAGTATGTCGTCTTTTTTCGATTTCGGAGGATTTGAAAAAGAAAAGGTGAAAATCGCGGAAAAGAGAAAGGCTATAGTCCATGGTCACGGACCGCATACTGGTCAAGGTCATTTATACTGGTCAAGGTCATTTATACTGGTCAAGGTCATATATACTGGTGAAGGTCATATATACTGGTGAAGGTCATTTACTAATCTTATGAAGGTCATTTATACTGCTCAAGGTCAGTGATTGATTGATTGATTGTCGAATTACAGTACATTTCAAGCACAAACTCAATACTAAAAAGTTCCAGCATGTGTCTCCACAGTAAGCTGAATAACAAAGTGTGAATGTAGTTTCTAGGTGAAAGTGATTTTTAAATTTCCCCATTGACATGAATGGGAAAAGGCAAAAATTCACATTCAAGTATTTGTTCCTCGGAGACTGTAATCACTATAGTTACAAAACTTTTAGGGATAATTCAACATTATCCCTAAAATTATTTAACCCTAAAATTTTATCGGTCGGCCTCATGGTGGCGCTATAACAGCCCACTTTACCTTTTGGCTTATAACTCTTGAACCGTAGGTCGTAAAATAAAAAATATTTTTTCCCTGGATTCCTTGGGTCATGTTCTGATCTCCCCATATAGGCCACGCCCATTTCCGCCATGATAGATTTTCCGCCATTTTGAATTTTGTCCAAAACACACTTTTTGCTTTTCCTCCTACAGATTTTGTCCAAATCTCACAGAAAAGTGCGTATCGTTCGGCCGTAATCGTCTTCCGAAGTTAGTAGGAGGGGCCTATATCACAAAAAATGCCATAAATCACGAACGGAATGTCCAATCCATCCCACATTTCAATCACATGTCCGGGGTGGTTCAATCGACCAAGTTCTAAAAGCAATTCCATTTTCATCCATAGGGGGCGCCGCAAATGCGAGAAATGTAACCGTTTGTCGCAAAAACATGAATTTCGGGGGTTAAATCCCCTCCGAATTACTTACGCATGATCTAAGGCGTGACTTGAAATTGTAATTGGCTGGCAATACTAGTGGGAGGGGCATATGTAAGCCACTGCGGCAACCACACTCTGCAATTTTTTTAAATTGCGAATTTTCTAGTTGCATATTGGTGCAGCCTGGCCTTTATTGCCTAGTCTGTAACATGATTGTCTAGAAATAGCCTACAAGTATACACCCAAGTGAACATTTGGGTACCGGTAATTACTCAAGTGAACTTTTATTTTTCAACATAGCCTACGTAGAAGTTTTTTCCACAAATATAATCTTAAATATATTCGTTTTGTGGCTCTAGTGAGCTGCTTTCCACATCTTCTGACAGTTGTAAAGGATTGAAAAAGTACAAAATCACAAAGACAAAGTAATAATGAACCGTTTATTTTATGCTAAAAACAGTCCACTGAATGAGGCCCACGACAGGAGGACACCATGCTGGATTCAAAGACAAAACATGTGGCCATGACTCCAGAAACCAAGAAGACAAAAAAAAAATGTAAATACTTGTACTGCTCCTAGTATCTATGGTCTCTTGTATTGTGTCTTAATGAATTGAATACACAGGGCCACAATGGAAACAAGCCCTCAGGGCTTTTTGTGTTATACTTTTAGCATTATTGTATAGACTAACTGTACCTCTTTACATTTTGAAAACTGTTAACATATTTTATATAATAAATAACATGACCATCACCTGTGCATACTGCCCGTGTTTGATGTTCTGACTACGACCTTACATTTCAGTAATACGGTCGCCCTTTGGCAGGCTAGGAGTCTTCAACCCTTTTCAGGCCAAAGACCACTGAGAGACGAAGCAGGACGCCCCTCTACATTTATCTGGGTCTCATCATTGGTAGTTTTCAGGTTTTTCTTTTAACTGCCTCTAGCTTTCCTCGAAGTGATGCTGCAGCTTTGATGGCTCCATAGATTTATTTGACATTACCACCATCAGTGCAGAGGTTTTTTAGTTTGGGCAATATCTTTGTTAATGTTGGATTCGTATTGTATCTTCAGGCATTTTAAGTTTTGCCATAACATTCAATTCTACTAAATTGTGCAACACAGATCTGTCACACGATGGGCCAGAGATCCACTGATGACATCTTTCTCTCATATTTTGTTGTGGATTCTTACGTCACCATCAGTTTAAACGTGACAATTTAACTCCTAGTATGTTTAGGAGCCTCCTCTTCTGGGGGAACATTCGTAAAAAATAGAAAATCTAAAAAGCTAAAGCTTACAATGTGTTGTAAGCTTGTAGCTCGGCTATTTTCGCAAACAATATTTAGTGTGAAAACACAGGAGTCCTGTATGGAGCCCTTGTGAACCCTGTCAACCAAGTATAGGGTTTAAGTGACGTGGTTATAGGCCTACCAGTTGTTCCAAACTCGTGTGCCAAGGAAAACGTATGTTAAGATCACACTTTCCTGTAAGATTTTCCGGTTAGATATTACATTGTTTATTACAATGCAACCAAATCAAGTCTTAAAAAAAAAGTCCAATACACATTTGGACTGTGTCCAGCAGTTATTTTCACGGACCAATGCTTAATTCTCCTTACATAGTGCAAGGCTTCGTGTGCCATCGTTATTGACATGTAAAGCTATGGCATTTGTGTTTCTGGCTAAAGTGTGTGACAGCACTGAAATAGTTGAGAACCACTCTTCCTAATCAATTAAATGATCCCCGTCTTGATATCAAAGCCTGATTTATAGTTGCATGTCAGTTGATGACACCCATGTGCAAACCGGTATAACTCAGGCTTTATGCTTTGAACTGGCCAACCTCAATAATGTGCCAAGAGGAAATATCTCAACATGTACGTACTGTACGCATGACAGTATTTACAAGGGCTGCTCTCTATAGGCTCTGCAGAGCACGTTGCACAACTGTCCCCGGTATCCAGGAAGTGCCATGACCGGGTCCTCTAAGGTCCTGTTCCACTTCATTTCCCACATTGTTTTCTTAGCTCAGCAACAGATTTGAACTGGTTATACAGTACATATGGTGCAATATGCATTTCTGGATCAAACCTGCTGCCTAGCCAATCGAATACACCTATGGGAAACTCAACTGGAACAGTGAACGGTTATGGCGGGACAACAGTTTATGCACAGAGCCCATTAGAAGACGGTAAAACGGAAATCAAATACTGTATATAATTCTAGCTATATTGTCAATGAGTCACACTGACCTAGATACTGTACGTATTACTTAGTGACTTGATGCAAATAGCTATTCAACAACCTAACAGTTTGATCTATGAACTTATCTGCTCATGACTGGAACACATTTTAAAATTAATTTACGTTCAGAAGTGCTGCACCACCATCAAGCTAAAGTTAAAAGATAACTGTAAGACAACTTACTTGGTTATAAGAACACAACAAATCAACACCTTTTGATTATAGTTCATAGACTTTCAATCATCTGGGGACCTCAGTGATGATCTAGCATCAAGGCAGACCATAATATATTTTCTATACATTTCCTGAGCACAATCAAGTACATTAAAGGTAGCTTTGCATGTCAAATTTACATCTTTCTTTAAAGAAAAAAATAAATAGTAATTGTAACTCTTGTAAGCCCAAACCGCACCAATGATTCGCCACACAACTCCTTGCAACCATTATCCCCAATGTCAGTTGAAAGGAGTTGCATTGGTGTGGTTGACCTTTAAACCGTGTTGTTGTAAGGAGTCGCGACTAGTTGCAACGATAACAGGTACGGTCGCCTCTTTTCCATCTCGCCCCACTACTCATGTTGATTATTTAAAAGGTATCATCATATTAATTTATCATTGTTAAATTCACTCTATATCCACAGGCATATTAGCATGATGATGCCATTACAAAACATGGGAAATGTGATTAATAAAACGAAATTAACTGCTAGAAGGTCCTAAATTAACTTAATTAAGCAGTCACCGTCTCTGTAACATGTCCTTTCTAAAATGAGTATAGAGATCGACTACTATAGAATCAAATAAATCTGAATACAAGATAATTTCAGATTTCAGAGGGAGGGAAATACTAAATTAACTACATTTAAAAAAAAATGCGGGGGTAAGTTGGTAAAGGGGCGAGTCATTTGGTATTCGTTGCAACTGGTGTGGTTTGGGCATTAAATTAACACTAATTTGCATTAGTGTATCAGCCTTGTGCACCAAAACATCTTGATGCACACCTGGCTTTTAAACTCTTAGCATACCGTAAAACACTTCAACTCTCTGGCCCATGTTCTACGTCTGGATTATTCTTATGGAGACACTAATGACAGATGCCAATTATTAAAATTGTTGCTTTCTGGTGTAATGCCATTCAATCTGCTGCAACACATTAGGGGTAAAAAGCTAACAATTATTCTCTGCCTGACAAATGTTCCATAAATTAAACTCCACTCTGAAATCTAGCTTCCCTAGCTGGGAACCATGAGACATGTTGGGCAATATAAAAGTATCAATGATCATAATTATATGATCAGCAGAATAAAATCTCAGGGGGACAGATGAGCAGAAGACACCACTTTATAATACAATTTTGAAATTGTAAAAGTGCAACTGTATACATTTCTTGCCTGAACAAAATTCCATTCCTATTCAAAACTTTATTCAGCCAAACTTCATTTAGTTCCCGTGTACCTTTTCTCAACTGGGCCACATCATTCATATCCTCAGAAATATGCATCAATATTGCTAGGAGACTAGTTGCTACACCCTTATAGCTATAAATAATTAGTATTTTCTTTCTTTTTTTTCTCAGAGTAACTGCATTGACTGACATCTCTTATATAGCTTTAGTAGGCCATCAACCTCCATGCAGTGCCATGGGACAAAATTAGTGGCATTGAATCAAGAGATTATCCAAGTTAAATATGGAGATAAGTTAAATAAGCAGATGAACTGTGCTTGACATTATGAATATCAGTATGACGTTACAAAAGATACCAGAAACAGTTCAGAGGAAATTAGTGTCCATCATGAAACAGCAGCCGACATAAAAATGAACATACACATAATTATGAATAATATCACCTCAAAGAGGTTTTTTAGCCAAGACACAAAGTGCAATCAACCTTAACTGGCCCATTTTCTGGGAAGCAACTCATATGCCGGCCTGCTTCAGCCAACAGCCATCTTGCCTATATAGATGAAACTAATAGACATGATTGTAGCAAAGAGCAGCATCTCAAATTCATGTTTGTACCAGAGCAGCCTGTGAAACAATTCAAGAAAATAAAAGCAAGTCAGCTTTGTCCTATTATCTGCAATGCTCCTGCCTTATACTAAAGTTGCGTTAACACCAAGTTGAGTTGTGCATTGGTAACACTACCACAAGAAAAAAACAGAGGTTGAAGTACAAGTTGACATCTAAACTAAGTTAGACTTGACAGATTTTCTTCCTTTGATTTCAAACCTACAATTTAAAAGAAAAGTCAGAAGAGTCAAGACATAAGAGTCATAGTCATAACTAAAACACAGGAGATGTAGTCGGTCAAAACAGAATGTTGCCTTGATTATGAGTTTTGGTGATCTAGTGGGGGGAAAAAAACAAGCACTGCCACTTCAGAATGGACTGAGTTAATATATAAGTGGGAGGGTGAGTGGTGATAGAAAAATACATGGTAAAAAGCTGTGACTGAGACCCTGTGGATTGATTTGGTGCTTAACCCATTCTGACCTGAGATCAGATTCATACGAGGTTTCCGCCGGACAAACACTGGGTCTGATGAACCCATTCTGACCTGAGATCAGATTAAAAAAATGTCAGTCGTTCTTCGATTTTTCAAAAAATAGCAGACCTACAAGCTCGTATCGCGCCACTCGGTGGCGCGATATGAGCTTGTAGATCTGCTATTTTTAAATAGCTAAAGCATAACATGATGCTGACACCAAAATGGGTGCCCGGTCAGAATGGGTTAAGTTTACATTAAAGGCTAATATCCCCTCCCAGATATAAAGCTATACCAGCGATCAAGGACTGAGGTTTATGACCCTCAACACCAAACAGAATATTATCAATTACAAGTTTATAGGGAAAGGGAGGAGAAAAAAACAAAAACACTACTGCTAAAAATTGTAAAGAAAAATACCGTAATGACATCCCTCTGAAATATGACATTTATACTTTTTTTTTTCTTCTTCAGCCACCTGGAAATGTTTCTTGTTGAGATCTTGAAATTTTCTGAAGGACTGCGTGCGCTGTTGTTTCCATTGTTGAAAAGATATGGAAAGGAAGTTGCATTCAAGCAGTCTACCCAGTGCTGGTGACGAATATACAGCTAGTACACAATCTTCATTCTTTTAGTCAAAAAGTAGCAACCAAAACTAATTTAATAACTTTTTTAGCACAAGGAATTGCACCTTTCCATGGACTCTTCCTCCAGTTGTCCTATGCAGACACTTTGTTGTCCTTCTGGGGAGAAAAATAAAGACAAGAAACAGAATCTTCAAAACCTTAGCAGTCTTCTATTAGTATCTATAACAAAATCTGACAGGTTTTCAATAAACATATTGGCCAATTATTTTGAGTGAGTATTTTTGTCCCAGCTTTTTTCTTTTGGTAAACAATCCCTAAACAGAATTTCTAAAAGATCATTCGATAAAAAATAGTTATGCGCAGACACCTTGCACACAGAGTCTAATGCGCTATTATTCTATAATTTAGTTGTGACATTTTCACAGGACGAAACATATATAGATGGGGTCAGACATAGCTGGGCTGCACCACTCAAACATATGGGGCTGTATTTTGCGTGTCTTAAGTACGAGGTCTTATTACCTAACTTGAGTAAACTAAAGACCTGGAGGCGTGATCAATGCCATTTGGCTATTCTGAGTGGCCAAAGAGCATTGATCACGCCTCCAGGTCTTTAGTTTACTCAAGTTAGGGAATAAGACCTGGTACTTAAGACACGCAAAATACAGCCCATGGACTCAGTGTGCAAGAGCCTAAACCCTCCACTGGTCACAACTCTGCAATTTCAATTTCACGACCTGGAGTTTCTTCCAAATAATTGAACAAGTCAAGACCGGTACTTTGTGTCACTCCCACCTAGACTAAAGCCCTAACCACACCAAAGGGTCACCATGCAACTCCTTGGGTCCAAACGGTTGCAAGGAGTTAACGCTAAAACTGTCTTGTTGACCCTTTGGTGTGGTTTGGGCCATTGAATTCCAATGCGTTGAATCACTAGGGTCAACATGAAACAACAAGACATATCACACCGCAGGGACAACGCTAAAACCGTCTTGACCCTTTGGTGTGGTTAGGGCTTTAGAGGTTGCAAAAGTTGAAAGCCTCTCATTTCTAGCTATGATATACTGTATACTGTATAGTAATTGCAAACACTTTGCTATTTCAACAGCGGTAAACTTTCTTCAAGGCGGAAATTCAGCATCTTTCAAAAATATTATATATTTTACCCTGAACTCTGGTAAGTCGGCAAACTCCCGGCCTCCCTGGCTGTTCCTGTACGCTCCCCTGTAACCACCGCCTCCGTGGGGGGGTCCAAAGGACCCTCGGCTGTTGGAGCGACCTCGGCCCCCGCGGAAGCCCATGCCACCGCCGCGCCCGCGGTAACCGCCGCGGCCTCGGTTCTGGCGTAAGGGGATGCCAAACGTCTCCGAGTTCATCTGCCTCTCCTCAGCCCAGGTCTGTCTCCGTTGCCTGCACCAAACAGTTAACCCATTGCATTTAGACCTGAGGACGATTCTAGTCTTTTAAATCCTAAAAGTTTCCTGAAATACCCGTTTCTATGTCAGTGGTGCTCAACGTTTTTCATGTCAAAGAACCCCAGAATTATCTGTATTTGGCCGCCGACCCCAATCTGAAAATATCAACAAGCTCGTAGCGTGGCACTCGGTGCCGCGCTACGAGCTTGTAGATCTGCTATATTTCAATAGCTAAAGTATAACATTATGCTTAAACCACCAAAAGGGGGTCCCACTTCCCACCCAGAATGGGTTAACAGAGCGGGCGTCAGCTTTCAACCTATTTTGGGCACGTAGGCATCATAGGTGAAAACTTACACATTATACATATACATTGCAGGGTGTAGAAAACTTTCATGACAAGAAGTTCATGACATTCATCACATGGCATTCCTACCATGAACTATAATACTGTATATATATATATCAGGTGATTTAAGAAAATAAGCACCAAAGCAGAGTATCACTAGAAGTAAAATAAATATGGCAGAAATGGCAAATACAATAATGTGTGTACGGCAATTGGTAGAACCTTTATCACAAGTACCTTGGGAACCCGAAGCCTCCAGCTTTTTCATTCGCTTTCCTAATGAAAATAAAATATAACAATAGTCATTTCATGGACATCAGGATTCAAATGGTGGCAATGGTAGTTTTTAATTAAACTTCTCCCTACTACTTTTTCGAACATAATTTAAGGATAATAGACTCTCTCTTTCTTTTATTTTAAATCTAATTGTTTCATTTATGTATTACGGAGCCCCTGAATGGCCATGCATTCAAAATATATTTGATGTTGTCCGTACAAGATAATATCTTAAGATCGGACGAGATATTATCTTGTACGGAAAGGATAAAATATATTTTGAATGCATGGCCATTCAGGGGCTCCGTAATATTTTAATATGTTCGGGAATAAATAAAAGCACATCATGCAAGGACATCCAACACTGCATGCATATTGCAACCAGCATGCTCCAATGGAAAAACATGGTCACAGCGCCCCCTGCAGCAGTACTTGTGGCTGTACTTGTCCTTGGACATAAAACCACCACTGTAGCACTAGCAGTTAAAGGGACACTTCACCCTTTTTGCAAAAAAATATATGTTAATGACGTTTAGAAGCTTTAGAACACTTTCCTGGGGGGCTTTATGTGTGTAATATGTGGTTTTAGTTATTTTAGATTGTAGCAGTGAGCCCAGTGTCTCTGATGTCATGGACACTGGGCTCACTTCCTTCCTGGACTACATGTTGTCTCAGTAAGACAGCTCTCCCCCCTATCCACAAGGAGGAGCAGTGCACCAAAGAATTATCGGAATTGTAGTCCAGGAAGGTAGTGAGACCAGTGTCCATGACATCAGAGACAACAGGCTCACTGCTACAATCTAAAATAACTAAAACCACATATTACACACATAAATACCCCCAGGAAAGTGATCTAAAGCTTCTAAACGTCATTAACATATATTTTTTTGCAAAAAGGGTGAAGTGTCCCTTTAAGCACACTTATCTGACCCCCGCCACTATGTCATTCATTAGTAGTAATGTTAGTGCACTGTACATTTGTTTGCTAGCTAGTATGCCATTACATTACATTACATGACTTGGCATTCAAGTGTTTCTGATTGTGGTACAACTACATTGTGGATGCTGCTGCAATTCAAACTATTTCAAAATTCAAATGAGCCTATACCTGGTGTCATCACAAGAGATGTTGTCAAAGAATGACTTGGTCTTGTCGTAGTAACAGTTGGGGCCCAACGGGTCTCCTTCTTCATCCACGTTCCCTTCACTGTTCTGGGTCTCCACGCCCGAGTCTCCCTTATCCTCTCCATTCACCGCCTTCTCTGGCTTGTCACTCTTCTCATCTGGAGGAGGAGGAGGAAGGGTTTGATGGTGACTTGAGTATCCGTTTTTGGGAGCTTCTCCTTATCAGGTATAGCGAAAATACACAACAAGTTAAAGAGGACGAGATCTGTGCGTCCGCAAAGTGCTCGTACGGTCGTACCATAATGCAAAATGTAAAAACTGCCTCGATAATATATTTTGTATGGTCTGCTCCAGTTACTGCCATATTTGTAGCTACAAGACATATTAGCCCATTTAGACCTGGCATCGAAATTTAAAAAATGTCTACAAAGTCATGAGAAAAACCTGTTTCTATATCAGTGGTGCTCAATATTTCATGTCAAGGAACCCCAGAATTATCTGTAATTGGCCGTCGACCCCCATCTGAAAATATGTTGTTCCAGGGACCCCCCCAGAAGCAACGATTTAGCAGATCTACACAAGCACAGAGTGCCGCGCTATGAGCTTGTAGATCTGCTATTTTCCAATAGCTAAAGTATGACATAATGCTTAAAACCCCAAAAGGGATTCCCGTACAGAATGGGTTAAGGGACCACGGTGATTGTGCAGGATGGCCTGGAAAATGTTTCATATCAGTTTGATTAAATAAATATACAGTCTGTTTTCCAGTGAGAAAATGTAATGAAATACTGCCATCATCAAAAAAAGAACACCCGTTTTTCCATGAACCATTTGTGAGGATAAAGTATGAGAGAATAAAGAATGAGAACATCCAGTGTTTCAGTGTTGAAATGAACATAGAATACGGTATGCTACCTTTCAGCTTCAGCTTGCTCTGGAACTCGCGGTCGATGTCCTCCTTGTTGAACTGGGCGTTGGCGGTCTCAAAGTCAAAGTCTTTCTCAAACTTCATGGGTCCGTCGTGGCGCACGTTGAAGCGCCCGCGGCCGCGGTGACCGCCGCCTCGACTGCGCCGGTTTGGTGGAGGACCTGCAGTTGCCAAACAGGCACACCAACGGGGGGGGGAGAAAAAAAAAGGGTAAATTACTATGGTTGAGTGAATTGCATCAATTTAATTAAGATATATTTAAGGTACACCAAATGACTGACAAGAATGTTTCATATGCACACAGGAAATAGTCAGTGGTGTAAAGTAACTAAGTACATCTACTCCACTACATCTCAGAGGCAAATATTGTACTTTTAATCCACTACATGTATTTGAAAACTTTAGTTACTAGTTACTTTCTAGATTGTATTATTATTACTAAACATAAACTAACCACATCAGCCCTATATACATTTTGGCCATTTCAAAATAGCGATGTGACACATTGTGAGCTTGTAGATTTGCCATTTTGCTACATTTCGATGCCAATACTTTTACTCAAGTACACTTTGAATTATGGAGTATTTCTATATTTCAGTATTGATACTTAAAACATTTGAGTGCTTTTTTCACCACTGGAAATAGTCAACCAAGTCACAATGTCTGTTAAAACACAAGAGCATACATTTTCTTTTTCAATTGCCAACCAACATAATACATTCATGTTCATGGCATGAAGTGTTGGTTATAAAACAAACAACCAAACACTCCCATTGAAGTCAGATGCAAAAAAAGAACATGGAATGATGCTGTAAGGTCACAAATCACAGTTACTAATCACCAACAGTGATTAGCATGACAAGCATAAGAAATGGCTCATCATTCACCTGCATACAGTCATTGACATGAACAGCATGTCAATCTGCACACGTATGCAAACAAACAAGCACACTGAAACAAAGAGGGGGGTGGTGAGGCTGAAATAAAAACATGGGTTGGAGGAGAGTTGGTGGACGGAGGGGGTTTAACCTGTGGAACGTTTAGAGGTATCCCTGCCTTCACCTCGGGCCTGCTCAGACTCGGGCTTGTGGACTTTCTGGGCATCTGTGCCTGTAATAGTAGAGTCCTTTAGTCTTCCGAAAATAAAAAAATAAAACACCTTGAACAATCAAGAGTGATAACAGCCCTGTGCTGTATCGAGATGTGCCACTAGTCTCCTACCTGCTGCAGGAAAGGGCACAATTGTTTCAAATATGGAACCTCTGGAACAAAATGTTAAGCAATTACACAAACTGATAAAGTTTCTTTTCCAATGATTGCTGTTTTAGTTTAGCACAAAAAACAAAAGCACACATTAGTGTATATAGACTGGGCTGGGCTCTCACCTGAGGCCCTAAAGATAGAGTGGGTAAACCCTGCCGGTGGGTGAGGGTGAGCCCTGTCTACAGCCGTGGTGTGGTAGACGGAGGTGGCGGGACGGAGCGCAGGCCAGCCCTGGTTGCTGCCGACACCCCTGACAGGCTCGCCCCGCCTGGGCTCCAACAAGCCATCGTGATGATGCTGATGGGACTTCTGAATCCCATGGCCGGAGGGCGCGGGGGCCGTACGGCCGTGGGCAGGGCTCCTGCGTCCCAGGCCGGGTGCAGGGGCGGTGGGGGCGGAAGATGGAGCCAGCGGGGTGGCTTGTACCGCCTGCTCCAGGGTGGGGCTCTTCCTGTGGGCATCCAGGCTGGGGCTGCTGCGACCTGGAGCAGAAGACAACAGTTCAATATGACTGGTCTTGACTACTACTGATACACCAAATGGCCATATTTATTTGACCACCTTTAAAGATGACTGGTCTTGACTACTACTGATACACCAAATGGCCATATTTATTTGACCACCTTTAAAAACCCAGATTGAGGTCAGGTTAGAAAATGCACATCCCCTAATTAGGAGTCAAACTTTAGATTAAAACAAGGCTCTGTAGTCTGTACAGGCTTCAAAAGCCTAAAATGGACCGGAAGCCCATGGACTCTAAATGATAATAAAAAAACCACAGAAAATGCAATTACCAAGACAGTCGTAATCATGCAGTTATAATCTCGTCATCAGGACATAGAATAAAAGTTATATAAAGGTTATACCAAGTTACAAAACAAAAATACACCTCTTTTCAAGATTTAACCAAATATGTACATTTTTAAAGCAAACTTGTATGTATGACGTTGAAGTTAATTACTGTAAATCAAATATTCAATAACTCAGGCAATCTGATTCATTTCAGACAGATTTCATGTTTTCTACTTGATCTCTCTGGCTAGTAATAAAAGTGTGCATCTTCTACAGTGAAATCTCATTCCTCAAAATGTCATCCTCATCAAAACAACAGGCACGGTAGAGGCACACGGGGGCCCCTACCAGGGCCCAGGAAATTATTCCTCGTTTATTTTCCCCATAGACATTTCAAAAAGTATTTATTTAAAGACCTTTTAAGCCTCGTACAAAGCCAACTCGAGTTGTGAGAAGTCATGACAACAAAACACAAATTTTCGGGCCGAACAAATAATTAGAAAGAAGGAGAAAACGGCAGGTTTACAACCCTTTTTTTCTTGTTTTTCTTCTTTGTAATTATTTGTTTGGTCCAAAATATTGTGTTTGTCGTCATGATTTGTCACAACTCGAGTTGGCTTTGTACGACGCTTAAAAAGGTCTTTAAATAAATACTTTTTGAAATGTCGATGGGAAAAATGCATTGGGAATTATTTCCTGGGCCTGGCGTCGTCATGAAAGGGGGCGGGACTGCAACGCTCTATACGACCCCCTCTTTTTGGGGGTCTTTTACCTTCGGTACCCAGATATCGTGAGTCAGTGGGAGAGCAGAGCCAATTGCACTGCCCTGACACTGGCTCGTGGCACTCCCAAATGAGGGTACTGGTCGTCCTGCTTTGGACGATATGTCTTTACAATTACGATTTAGGCATTTAGCAGACGTTTATACACACTTTGACTTGTCCATGCCTTTTTAACTGTTGTTTTTTGTTGTGTTCACAGTTCACGTGTTCTCCAACAAGGAACAGCAGGCAGGGTATTGAGTGCAACAACACTCTTGGTTCCTTTGTTTGGTCACTTTCCACATTTGCTGCACAATTAAAGTGTGTGCTCAACAACATTCATTTCAATTTCTATCTTTAATTATTCCACAAAGTTGGCATATCTGTAATGCTTGCCTTAAAGTGTTCAATGTTACTATCTTGCACACCAAATAATTAGGACCATGAGTCCTGATTAATGATAATTTAAAGATATGGTGTGTAGGGGGAAAGAGTCACCTCAGTGGTCTGTGCGTGCACTGAGATGAGGATTCAGTTATTGTAGCATGCCCTGCCCGCGACTGTTCCCTACACTACTTCCCGTAGCTCTGTCCGAGACCGCGCTCACCAACGTGTCTCATTGGATAGATGCTGCACGCGTATCCACACACACACACACACACACACACACGTGCAGACTGCAGGAGGAGAACAAACGCATCACACAGCGCTGAATTCAGCAAGTATGATTATGAAGCTTGTTTGTTAAATGTAGGTCGGAAGTGTAGGCTATATAATTGAACAATACAACACAATAAAGCCATCGGTGTCTTGTTTCTGAACCTATGCGTTTCCATTGCAGTCCTTTCACATGTCTACCGTATATGAATTTCTGTAGTTACATGTTGACTACTTGTCGCCTACTTTATCAGCGGGACTCGCCCAGCGGATGACTTGATTCCATCGCGGTCCTTTCATGATTGAGCACTTTAGCCAAAGAGACGTATTTAAGCATCAAAACAATATATTTCTCGTCTTCACACACAGTACCACTTCAGAAGCACAACTGCCATGTGGAGATGATGCTCAACGCACGCTTGTTCAACATCCGTCCATAATTCCATGTAGAAATGTTGATCTTTCTCAACAGAGGAGCGGGGAAGCGAGGGAATGGGGGAGGCGGGTGCGAACGGGGATACGGGAATTATTGTAGGGAACAGTCGTTCGCTGCCCTGACTAATTTTGTGGTCCATGATCCATACAGTGAACCCTGAACCTTTGGATAGCATGCTTGACTGGGCCCCTTCACAGCAAGCTCCTAGTTCAGCATGGCACAAAAGGAGGAAGAGCAATAGTTACAGACTGTATGTGTCAGACTATTCACTCTTTTGCTTTGCTTACTCCCTTTTCCCAGTATGTGAACCTTACCGACACCAACAGCTCCAAACTGTGGGGAAACCAGAGGGCTGTTGCTGAATTGGCTGTACTGGGGAACCGGGACCCTGTTGAAGAGGCCGTAGGAACCAGCAGACTGGAATGGGGTCGAGGCAGCGGAAGCCCCGGATGATGGAGCTGAGCCCATGGAAGACTGCAAGAGAGTAAACAGACCTTAACTCTAGCTTGAAACTTAATTCATAGGGTATGACAGTGTCACTTGCGAACAATAACAATGTAGTAGTATAGAGCACACATTGGATTGCATACCTGGACAATGGCAGGGTCCTGGGGCAGAGAGCATGTTGGCTTAGGTGGCTCACACACAGTCAGGTCCTTGATGTCGCTTCCTCTGAAGATTATGTACTCAAAGATCTCATCTCTGGGCGGGATGGGCCTGTCAGTGGGGCGATCCTCCGTGCCGAAAGAACGAACTAAACAAGAACACACATATCATAGATATTTTACAATTTAATAACCACGTAAAGCCTTTTGCTCCTTCTGCATGCACAACACCCAGGAATCATCAGGACTGTGTTGTGCTTGAATAGCAATGTTCTTTCAAGACAAGCTTACATAGAGGACTTCAATGTTGGAAATTGCTTATTAACATAAAGGCAATTCAAATATCTAACCACTTAAACCCTCTATTCTTACTGAAACAGACACGACTTGCAACTTGGACTGCTATTTTCTGCATACACCAAATCCCTTCGCTAGTAAATACAGACAATCTACACACTCACAGCGTGTGAGTGAGCTTCTGATATTCTTGGCTAATGAGCCTCCCAGAATATGGATGCCGGGGACGGACGGGGTTCAAGAGGTTAAACCGTTTCTTGCAGGCTAGCCCAAGTGTAACCTGTACAGTAGTACTGTAATTGACACCATGATTTAATTACCACTCTGCCAACTTTGAGGACTAAAACATTCAAAGCTGCTTATTTACTAGCTTAGCTAATGTAACTAGCCTGAAACTTGGCAGAAATTGGGATCGCTACATTTCATTAACATAAATAATAGTAAGTGTATTACAGTGTAATCAATGGACCCTTCTTTAGGTGCATTAATTGCATACGTCCTTGTTATGGTCCTATAGCACGTTGCCAAGCTGGCTCATGTTGCGTGACAAACAAACACACGCACAGGTTAACATCATTTGTGTTGACCTCAATAACCTGTGTGTACTAGAAGATCATGTTCTCTTCCATATGTGTGTCAATTCATCAGCTGACATGGGAGTCTGGGACGTCAGCTGACTTATTAACAGACGAGGGTATCCTTCTTGACAGTTCCTAAAACCACGAATAGAGTTTCTAGCTAATCTGAGTAGTAATGTTGACTATAGGCTTAGCTAGCATGTATGCTAAATTCAGCCACTGACTCCGAAAATGTTGATAAAATACCAGACTTCACTGGACTGCTCAGCGCCTGCTGCTGGCCAACCAAACGCAATTAATTATAGTTCTCTTACATTATATCTTTTTTATAAACATCGCACGAGCCTTTTTCGCTCGACGAAACGACGTATTCTCCACCGAGATGACGTTATTATTACCAACGCAAATGGCGCAATGACAAATGGACGAATAAGCGTCGACATTTATTTAAAATAAAACAACAATAATAATAAATAAATTAACATGTTTCATTTCAGTTGTAAACAACACGTCATTTTGTCGCGCGGCGCGGAAAAAACTCGCGCGCGACGAACGCAGTGTGAGCCGTCGCGAGTCGCGACGAGAGCGAAAGTGTCGCTTTGTTTGTGCCCCATGAAAAATAAATTGTGATGCGTTGATTGTTGTTATTATTAAAGCGTGCACGTTTCTCTTTTATTCCGCAAAGAAGGGACACGCCGTCGAACTACATAACGAGGAGCTGCTTAATTAATTTGCTCAGCCAGCCCAACCGCACTAGGCGTAATAAATAAAACAAAACAAAAATACCTTTGGCGAGCGCGACGGTGGAGTTCTCCGTGTCAATGGTGTAGAGGATTCCCTCGTAGCGAATCTCGGCCTTGGAGATGAGGCTGATCTTGCTCCCCAGATAGGGCGTCCCTCCTCCGCTCATTGTGACTCCTTCTCTCCGCTCCTCCGTCCACACAATGCTCCTTATACCTCCGCCTTTTTCCCCTCGGCTCCAACTGCGTGCTTATAATATAATCGCAGATGAAGATATGGTTATAATAAAGGCCTAGTATCCACTATCCTCCCCCCACCCCAACCTTTGCTCGAACGCGTGCTGCCGCCTGCTTCAAGCTATGCTTGTTGTTGTTGTTCTCCAACTCGGGTAGAGACGGGTTACATTAACATTATACACAGACACACAGCGCACGACACAACACACACACCGCTACAACATGGCTACCTCATTTTCTACCATCTTCACGCGGGGGTTAATGGGGAAAATCATAATATCGCGCGTTTACGCGCTGGCTGGTGGACTGGGAAAGTAGATCCGTGCCAGGTAGAGAGAAAATAAATATATGTCTCTGTGGGGAAGGAACCAACCAACGCTACGTACGACGTGGGGAACCATCGTGCGCGAGCACGTACGCCTACGCCAACCCCAAACAAGTCAAGACAATTCGCTTTGCGGTTTTGTTTTCGCATCCGCCGCCTCGAGCGGATACGGAAAGAAACGTGTTGCGTGAATGTAATCTGTTCGTTACATTACCGGATACAGTAGGCGGGCTCTAGACCGGCCGGATATATCAGCAGTAAATAGGAAAATTCTACTCCCATATTAGGGTGGTGGTGACGCGAGGTTTATTAATATAATAATAGGGGCCTACAAATAATAATAATTGCAAGCTGTTGTGCACGGAGGAAATACATAAATGTTAACTTAATTTGAACATCAAATGTTTCATCATTTTAATTAAAATAATAATAATTATATAATTCATTATGAATTAATTATATTCCCAATTATGTAATTATTATGTAAAATAAATTGCTCAATCGAGAAAAAAGAAAAGAAAAAGAAAAGAGCGCACGTGACGTCAGACCGACGCTCGTTTTCTTAAAAAAAAACAACGTCGCCGCTTGTCTCCTCTAGCTCGCTCCGTTTCTATGGTCGTAAACAACACGGGCTGGTGCGCGCACGCGTACATTCTAAAATACGATTTGCACAACGGTCCGACATCAAAGATGGCGGGAGCCTCCGACCCACTGGAGGACATGCTCTTCAATGAGGTGGACGAGAAAGCGGTTAGCGACTTAGTTGGCTCGTTGGAATCGCAACTCGGTCGTCAAAAGACACCCAGTGCTTCGTATAGCGGGGCGAAGAGAGAGGGAGCTGCGGGCGCTGTCAGCCAGTTCTCAGGGAAAGTGCGTGATCAAGTGGGGTCTCTGGCAGTGGCAGTGGAGCAGCCACAACAAGGACAACCAAAAGCGGGGTTAAACCAGGAACCGAGCGCCAATGAGGCGCTCTCCCACAAGATTCCCACCTCTTCTACCTCTACTTTGTCCCCCGCGGGCGTCATTAACGCCGGATCTAATTTACAAACACTCGGAGTGTCTCCCGCGATCTCTCCCGTGCCAGGATCTGTAACTTTGCCCACTCAGTCTGCCGCTGCTAGCTTCAACAGGGCTACTGTTCTGGGTTCGGTGGGCAGCACCACGTCGGTGGTGTCCGCTCCCAACAACCCAAACATCACAACGCAACAAGGGATAGGGATCAGAACTGCCTCGCCCGGATTACAGAGTTTGAACGGTAACTCTGGAGCGGCGAAACGGGTCAACAACTCCCCCGGTGTGATACCACCGCCGCCACCCCAAGCGGGCACTGTTATAAGTAACGTTACTGTCAGTGCCCCCGGTGGAGGAGGCTCCAATATTATTGTGTCCATGGCCTCGCAGCACCCCAACTTTCCCATACCTCAGTCTTCAGTGGCGTCCACTACGATCGCTTTGCAGAGGCACCCCTGCAGCCCCGTCATGTCCAGCGTGGTGTCCCAGAACGGGATGATGGACCCAAAGGTCTCTCCTATGGTCACGCAGGGGGGCACGACGGGCTCCCCGGCGTCCGCTCCTCCACCTCAGGTCATGAACCACAGCAACACTCTCATGCACACCAAAATGTTGGTGCAGCAGCCACTTTCGGGCAACTCTGTCATTCTCGGAACGACCCCCCCTCCGTCTACGATCAATTCCCCCATTATTTGCCAGCCTCAGAGTGTGACCAGCACCGCTGTCACGCACACACTGGCCGCCGGCATGAAACCCGCGGTCAACGGAGTTGGCCAGCCCGCGGTGACTCTTGTGAGGCCGCCCATTGCACCTGTAATGGCTACTTCGGTCCAGCAGCAGAGGCCGGGGCTTGTTGCAAGCCCTGCCAGGACCGCTGCCCCTCAGCTGGCTGTCAGACCACAACAACAGACAACAATTCAGCTGCCTCCTGGATTTACCATACCCCCTGGTAACTATGACCTCCTATAGTTATTGACATTTCCCCCCCAGAATGTGTTACGTTTCTCCCACAGTACCACCAGGACAATTTCCTGTGCAATTTTTTATGCTTAGACAGACTTTGAGCAGTTGCTGAAAGTGAACATCGCTCAGCACCATCATGCAATGTCTTTGCAAAACACTTGTTGAACTGTCAAATATGTTTTGCTAACTGCCTGCATTGTCATCATTCAAATAGCTATGTTGGTATAATGGAATAGAACCTTGTGTCAAAGTATCTGTTAACATACCAGCCTTAAAATGCACCAAGACCACCTTCATTAGGAAGTTTGTTTATCATCATTAATGTATTTCACCCTTCATAATGAACTAAATAACAGCATGGAAAGCAAAGAAAGAAGTGGCACATTTGCAAAGATGAAACAAATACAGGGGCATATGAAAACATCTAATCTTACAACAAAAACCAAGAGCCACTAGATTCATACTGGTAGTATACTACAGTATGTTAGTGGTGGGTCGGCTTGGAAGGTCTGTCGGATACAGTTGACTCTTAACTGTCTGATTATTTCTAGTGATGCACCGAATATTTGGTCCCAGAAAACATTCGGCCGGAAATGGCTAAAAATGCATTTTCGGCCTATTCGGTTTCGGCCTATTCATATCACTGAATAGTGTATGCAATTAATGCATTTAAAAGTGCTGAATAAATGTATTATGGACTCATAATAGTGATTATTATTTAAGTTAAGTTTTGCCATAATCATGTCTTTTGCCATAAATCAGGTAGCTTTAAGGTACGGCCATGGCAGCAAGTTAGGAAAACATATATATTATTCGGCTATTCGGTATACGGTTTTCGGCCAACTGTTTCCTATATTCGGTATTCGGTTTCGGCGAAGAATTTCCCTTTCGGTGCATCCCAATTTATTTCCTTTGGTCCTTTCAGGTATGGTTCTGGTGAGAACAGAGACGGGCCAGCTGGTGATGGTACCACAGCATGTCCTGGCCCAGGCCCAGGCCAAAACCCAACAGGGCCAGACGGTCACCAACATCCCCCCGAGACCTGCTACCCCGACAGCTGCCACCACAGTCCGAGTCAGCACACCCAGTCCGGTAAATAAATACTACAAGTAGATCAGAGTTACAGTTCTATGAAGGTTTATATACTTCGATACGGTGTAGTTATCCCTCTTGACCTCTGCCCTCGGCCTGTTTTCTCAAGGTGCCTGTGACGACCCAGACAGTCCGAATGGCATCACCAGGACAGACTAGAATGGTACAGTCCCCATCTCCTGCTGCTTCCATACAGGTGTGTACTTCTTTACATTCTATGCTGCTTTCAATGTTGCATTTCCTTACTTTCGTGTTCAGCCTAACTGATGTTAGTAGTAGGGGGAGATTTGTTACGGCACGACTCTTGAAGAATATCTGTATTTGGGCTGATCCTGCAAACCACTGGACCAATCAGACTAAAATGTCTTGTACATACTGCCAGTGCCAGTTGGCCAAGGCAGTAAGCCTTGTTGTTTGACATATGTTTTATACTTCAAATATGTCAATAGGTTTTCAATGTAATGAGTCCCGGGATGCAGGGATGGTCTTTTAGATGAGTCCCACTTCAACGACGTTAGGAGTCATATTTGTCATTTTTTTCAAATTGCAGCATTTAACTCCCATTTCATTTTATATGGTTATAATGTGGCTATATTCATGTAGAAAACAGAAGAAGAAATTATTATAATAACTAAAGCTAGCAAAATAAACTAGAATAAAACAGTACAGTAGTGCATCCCGTGGATGCAGAGGTCGTTGTTTTATTAACTATAAACTGCTTTTTGGGATGCAAAATGCACGCTATTGATGGAAGTCAACAGAGCTCTGATCGATTATTGTTAAAGCAATAAGCTGTTATACCATATTATCTGTACATAGAGTAGTAGTAGTAGTAATACTTTTCTGAAGGGTTCAAAGTGCTAGTCCATGTTAAAGTAATTCATGCTTGATGTTAAGATTGGCGGTCATAGTCATAGAAGGAAGCTAATATGCTAAACACTAACAGCTGCCTTGCCAGAATGTATCTGTCATCATCAATACAATGTTACTGGCACGGACAGGAGACAACCCACAGAGCCTAGTCCTTCTATGCACCAGAAGTGTGCCTCCCAGCCCTGGCAGAGTAGTTCTGGAGTAGTTCCAACGGATTGTGTGGCCCTGGTTTTGCCCTAGTGGGACTGATTGAGGGTAGCTACTGGGACGTAAGTCGGGACTTGATCACCCTGGCTGCGTCGCCTGAGTGAGGGGTATGATGTTGGTAGACCCGAAACCCTGTTGACCTCAAGATACATCACTGAGGATACGTCCCAGGTGCATCCATGCGATGTATTTTTCTTTTATGTTACTGCCCAATGCTGCCATTCAGTTTCTGCACTGTTATAACCCTAGTTAGCATTAGCATAGCAGGTATTTAGTTTTGGTATTGAAGTGCAAAGTTAGTGTCAAAACACCATGCAGGCCAAGTTTAGGTGTCACGTTAGTTTTCTTTGGTTCTGTCAAGACAAGATAACTTTTTTAAGTGCCTTGTAAATTCTATATGTGTACCAGTCACTAGTCTATTACAATAATAAAACATAAAATAATATGAATATATTCTATTATATTGTCTTATGGGTCACTCATTATCCCATCAAAACCGGGGGGAAAGTGTCATTTTAGAAATGTAGATGTTTGCGTTTGCTAGTCAAAAATGGCAGATATTCAAATCTCACAGCATCTGCTATTTTTTAACATTTTTGAAAAATCTTGAAAGTGTGAGAACTACTGATTTAGAAGGCATTTGTAGAATCGACCTCAAGTGTTACGTTACGGGTTGAAGTATTAGTACAGTTCTCTTGATAATACCGTCAACTAAATAATACCTAAATATTAAAATGAAATATTGCTGTGTTTCACTAGAAGGCCATCACGGTGGCTCCTGTGGGGACGGCCATGTCGGTGAAGATGAGTTCCCCTCAGATGAACGCCCCTCAGAAGGCCCAGACGGTGATAACGGCAGGACAGACCATGGCCAAGCCTGGCACTGTTCAAAGCAACATGGCCATGAACAGCGTACCGGCAGCCACAGTCTCCACCCCTGCCGTCAGACCCGCGGGGGTGTCGCAGGTTTGTGCAAAACTCAGGCCAAAAATGACAAAGTGCTTTCGTCATCATTACCTATTTGCAGTCTCAAAGGGATCTACAGAGAACACATATGCAGATAAAGACAATACTGATCAGAAAGTAAAAAAATAAGAAAATCACTGCCACTGGTGTTTTTTTTTAATTCACTAGCCATTTGCACTTTTCATAAGTTTAGCTGACATTTATTAAACAAAGCAAATACATCTTCAACAAAATATTCACTTAAACAAAACCAAATAAAATAAAATAGACTCAAAAGGTTTACACTAAATCATATCAGTTAGTGTCCTGACTCCTGACTCGAAGAAGGCAGTTGCATCTGTCGAAACGTTGGTTTCTCACGCTGCGTCCTAATAACTAATCAGCACTTTGGCTATCAGTGTGTCTTTTTAAGACTTTTATCTTTTTAAGTGTCCTGACTCCTGGCACTGTCTATAAACTAAACTCAAATGTGAGTATGGTAATCTTATAGAAAGTAAGCATGGCTTCTTAGAAGTACATCATTCAGTCATTGGAACAAAAAAACACACGACTGGGCACAGTTCTGAGGAACACAGTTCTGAGGAAATCTAAATTAATTAACCCATTCTGACCTGAGATCAGATTCATACCAGGTTTCCACTGGACAACACACTGGTCTGATGAACCCATTCTGACCTGAGATCAGATTCTAAAAATGTCAGTCGTTCTTCGATTTTTCAAAAAAATAGCAGACCTACAAGCTCGTATCGCGCCACTCGGTGGCGTGATATGAGCTTGTAGATCTGCTATTTTTAAATAGCTAAAGCATAACATGATGCCGACACCAAAATGGGTGCCCGGTCAGAATGGGTTAAAGGGACTAGAGCAGCAGTGAGAGGCAGATGCCAGCATTTCTTCAACCAGTTTTAGCCCCTACGTTGAATTTAGATGTCAACAGACATATCAGCAGGGGCAGATCTCTTGTATTCTGGTTACTATTACTATGACTATTTTCACCTGACCTGAGGAAAACGTCAATCCTCTGAGTTCCACACTTCGTTGACTAAAATGTTAGGAAGGGACTATAGTGGACAGGAGATCCGTTAGTAATTTCATAGTTTGTTGCATGCTGAAAATAGCCGATCTATCTAAATCAACTCTAGATTTAGTCGACTAAAATCTTATCATATTTAGTCTAGTCATAAAACTAGACTACCACTAAAACATTCCAGGTGACTAAAATATGACTAAAACTAAATTAAGTTTAATTCCAGGCAGAGACTATGACTAAACAAAAATTTAAATTTGCTGCCAAAAACATCACTGGTGCATTGCCAGCCTCCTCCTTCTCTCTGACCGTGTCCGTGACCAATGGGTGGCCTCCTCCGTAGAGGTCTGTGACCAATGGGAGGCCTCCTCCGTAGAGGTCCGTGTTTCTGATGTGGTCCACCAAAGTGACCAAAGTGGCTGATTACGTACAGTAGACTAACTTCTTAGCCACAGCTCAAATCAACCAGCGCTTTCGGTGACCACACACATTTTTGACTGGATACAGTCCACAGAAATAATAAGAAATCTTAACGGTGAATGAATGGTATTCTCACATTTTCTGTTCTTAATTCTTACAGGAAATGCAGGAAAACGTGAAGAAATGTAAGAACTTTCTGGCCACGCTGATCAAGTTGGCATCCCACAACTCCCCCTCCCCAGAAACCTCCAAGAATGTGAAAGCCCTGGTGCAGGATCTACTTGTGAGTCAAAAAAAAAGCCACATTTACTTTTGTAGAATAAGAATTTCTTATTGGCTTGTGGTTTACAATGTGTGTATGTGTGTGTGTTTGTGTGTGTGTGTGTGTGTGTGTGTGTGTGTGTGTGTGTGTTAACCGTAATGTAATAAACATGAGTGCATAATGTTGAGATGTAGTTATAACTGTATATAATGAGTTTTATACTACCTATATCATCAATCGAAGTAGGCTATATAGCACTGCCGATCTACAAGCTCACACCACGACGACGTTTTGCGTCTTTTGCTAGTGCTGTAATCAATGAATCATTGCGTTCACACGGGCAGATTGCAGTCTACCATTCATTGTCAAAGGAAGCCGCTAGTGGATGATCATCAGCAACGGAAAACACGGTTTGTTGGTCACGTCTGTAAACGGTCAAATTGTCACCAAATGGAAGCATAGGATTAGGAGACACACACACTCTCTCTCCGCTCTAATTCCGCTGAGTTCTCGTCTGAAAAGCAGGGCTGGACTGGGTCAAAGGGCAAACATTTGGCCCAAAAACCTATTAAAGCAATGGGGGACGGCCCATTCTTTGGGCGGCCCATTGCCCACTGGACATAACGTCAGTCCAGGCCTGATAATCACAGACGAGTTTGCAAAGCAGTGCTTCGAACGCTGATGTCATGTTGTCTTGTTTAACTTCCAATGTGATATATCCATGCCGATCGTGTTTACGTTTACGGCGGAAGTGTTGTCCTCTTTCAAGAGCGGTCGAGCAGAGGAGGAAAAGCCTTCTTGCTCTCTGCTGCCTCCAGGTGGGCAGGGTGTCTTCGACGCAAGGTACCCAGTGTTGCTTATGTATTCTTGCATCGATTACGTTCGACTCTGTCAAGCAGTTAAGGGCCTGCAATCCCCAAGAACACACAAGGCAGGTGGAGCGGAGCCTGCATAGAGAAAAGACAATAGCTGGAAGCCTGGATGAGAGAGGCAGTGATTTGGCCAAACACTGCTGACTGCAGAGTGTTGTGGTTGAGGGTTGAAACACTCTAAGAATGTTGGAGACTATACCTGATGACCTCTCTTCCAGGCCAAGGATTTATCCATTATAGATGGATTATAATTGCATCTTTGACAAACTAATGTGTTGCAACAATGGTTTTCAACCTTTTTCATATCGAGTCAGTCACACACATCCTTTTTAAATTATATATATATATTTGAGGGGCGCCAGTCCCTCCTATGTCCAGCTTTGAGGGTGCGTGTAAACAAACATTGTCCTAACACAGACATTAAATGCCATTGATAATGAATGGCCAGTTTTACATCATTGTCCTAACACGGACATTAAATGCCATTGACAATGAATGGTCAGATTGGAGCGTTTGTCCCAACACAAACAAATGCCATTGAAAATGATTGGCCATTTTTGAACAAACATTGAAGACAAAAGTGAGGACGAAAATTGTGATTGGCCGGAATGAGATGATGTATGATACGATGATGAGAGCGCCCCTAATATAATAGAGAAATAGCCAGCACTCCCAAGTCCTTCTGGTGCATTTATTTCATTGTGCAGCACGGACAGACAAAAACATGCGCGCGTTTCGGCGTCAAGCCTTCCTCAGCGTGTATATAACGCCCCTCACTTCACACAGGTGTGATTGTTTTTTAAATTAAAGAAAGCCGAAGTCCTGATGTCACTCGCTCATCACCTGGTTCACGGAAGTCATCTTAAAATCGTTTCATATAAGCATTGTGGTCCAAAAATGAACAAGCTGTCTCTGCGTTATTGTCAGGGAGGTGTCTCTGTATCGTTTGCGACAGTCACTCATATATGATACAGTCTATTTCTAGCGAAAATGTAACTAATTCAGTAGCAGTAACAATAGCTCTCTGTCAGTTGATTCTTTATATCCATATGAGTGATACGGCCAGGATGACATGTTTATTTTTCAAACACAGTTCTTATATGAGGCGATCTAAAATCCCCCTACTACTCGTCTCATTTCATGACTCCACTTGTTTTTGTTTGTTTTAGGACGCTAAGATCGAGCCAGAGGAGTTCACCACTCGGCTCCAGGCTGAGCTGAATTCCTCCCCTCAGCCCTACCTCATCCCCTTCCTCAAGGTCAGTACCTCATCCCCTTCCTCAAGGTCAGTACCTCATCCCCTTCCTCAAGGTCAGTACCTCATCCCCTTCCTCAAGGTCAGTACCTCATCCCCTTCCTCAAGGTCAGTACCTCATCCCCTTCCTCAAGGTCAGTACCTCATCCCCTTCCTCAAGGTCAGTACCTCATCCCCTTCCTCAAGGTCAGTACCTCATCCCCTTCCTCAAGGTCAGTCCCCTCAGCCCTACCTCATCCCCTTCCTCAAGGTCAGTATTCCTCAGCCCTACCTCATCCCCTTCCTCAAGGTCAGTCCCCTCAGCCCTACCTCATCCCCTTCCTCAAGGTCAGTATTCCTCAGCCCTACCTCATCCCCTTCCTCAAGGTCAGTATTCCTCAGCCCTACCTCATCCCCTTCCTCAAGGTCAGTCCCCTCAGTCCTACCTCATCCCCTTCCTCAAGGTCAGTGGTGGAAAAAGTACTCAACATTCTCTACTTAAGTAAAAGTATCAATACTGCAATGTAGGAATAAGTAAGTACACATTATGCAGAATGTCCCGTTTCACAAGTTTAAAAAAATATGTATACAAATCCTTTGAAAATAGCAGTTGTGTAAGGTTCATGTGTGTTTTGTAATAATAAATAATCCAAATTTACAAAGTAACTAAAGTTGTCAAAATATTGTAGTGGCGTAAAAGTACAATATTTGCCTCTAAAATGTTAGTGGCGTAGAAGTACTGAAGTACTGAAAATGTGATAAAAATTTGCTTGAAATTGTACTTAAGTACAGTACTTAAGTAATTGTACACACCACTGCTCAGGTAGAGTATTAACAATGCTCTAATGACCATCTATTAATACCACTACTACTCCTTAAAGCACTTCATAATGAATCAAATTAACCCATTTAGGCCTGAAAAACCTATGTTTCTGTATCAGTGGTCCTCAACCTTTCCATGTCAAGGACCCTAAAAACTATATCTAATTGGCTGCCGGCGCCCATTAGAAAATATGTTGTTCCAGGGACCCCTCAGAAGCAAAGATTTGTGTTAAAAACGTTCGCTCTGAAATAATATATATATATTTTGCGAATTCTCAAAAATAGCAGACCTACAAGCTCGTAGAATGGCACTCGGTGCCGCGCTATGAGCTTGTAGATCTGCTTTTTTTCCAACAGCTAAAGCGTAACAATGCTTGAAACACCAAAAGGGTTTCCCGCCCAGAATGGGTTAAGTAAGGCTGTTTGATTAAATTTGATATCAAGTCTGTCAAAGTGATTTAGATGCTGTCGTTAAGTGAATTAAAACTTTGCACGCCTGTCCTGTGACACTTGAATGATAAAACCCATCATCACATAATTTGTTTCAGACTCACAAAGTTACACTTTCAATGTAAAACTTTATTTGCACTTACAGGCTATTTTCTAAAATAAAAGTAAACTAAAAATATGACTACCGGTAATATGGCCGGGGCGAGACCTGAAACCATTTTTCTATGAACTCTCTTTCAAGTGCTAGCACAGAATCTCTGTAATAAACTGGACATAATTACAATCTTAATCATATCCTAAACTTTTCCCCCTGTTGCGGTCTCCAAACAAAGTATATAAGAAACACAAGTGGCTCAAATTGGAGACCCCAACATAAAGGAAGGACGTCACAAAATCACAAGTTTAACGGTTTTTATTAACCAACTTCCCCACAGAGGGATCAAATCACTGGGTACATGTGAGCAACCAAAATATCAAACAATACATTTCAGTGGTACTTTACCAACTTAGAAGAACAAAGGAAGACCTGGCCAAAACAGGAGAATGAGGGGGGGCCCAGGCCAGGGACGTCGAAGCTGTTCCCCCCCCCCCCTCCCCTAACTTACAACCAACTAACTAATAACGAAAACAAAGACTGCCGGCCATCCCCAGGCCAAACTAAAGTAAATTAAGGTAAACTCAAAACAAGTATTGACATAGTGCTGGGACTGAGTTGTTGCTGCATGGGTCTGTGTCTGCCATGACACTGAGCTGGCTGGCTTTTATAGAGAGGGCTGCAGCAGAGGACAATTAGGGGGATCTGCTGCAGGCTTTTATAGAGAGGGCTGCAGCAGAGGACAATTAGGGGAATCTGCTGCAGGCTTTTATAGAGAGGGCTGCAGCAGAGGACAATTAGGGGAATCTGCTGCAGGCTTTTATAGAGAGGGCTGCAGCAGAGGACAATTAGGGGAATCTGCTGCAGGCTTTTATAGAGAGGGCTGCAGCAGAGGACAATTAGGGGAATCTGCTGCAGGCTTTTATAGAGAGGGCTACAGCAGAGGACAATTAGGGGGATCTGCTGCAGGCTTTTATAGAGAGGGCTGCAGCAGAGGACAATTAGGGGAATCTGCTGCAGGCTTTTATAGAGAGGGCTGCAGCAGAGGACAATTAGGGGAATCTGCTGCAGGCTTTTATAGAGAGGGCTGCAGCAGAGGACAATTAGGGGAATCTGCTGCAGGCTTTTATAGAGAGGGCTGCAGCAGAGGACAATTAGGGGAATCTGCTGCAGGTGTGCCAGTCTGGGAGTGTCAGTCTGAGTGGGGAGGAGAGACAGAGAATTAGCACAGACAATGAGTGTGTGTGTGTGTGTGTGTGTGTGTGTGTGTGTGTGTGTGTGTGTGTGTGTGTGTGTGTGTGTGTGTGTGTGTGTGTGTGTGTGTGTGTGTGTGTGTGTGTGTGTGTGTGTGTGTGTGTGTGTGTGTGTGTGTGTGTGTGTGTGTGTGTGTGTGTGTGTGTGTGTGTGTGTGTGTTGTCATGGCCACACCCCCCATATGCTGCTATAAGGACTCCTATAGAGCGTTGCAGTCCCGCCCCCTTTCATGACGACGCCAGGCCCAGGAACTAATTCCCAATGCATTTTTCCCATAGACATTTCCAAAAGTATTTATTTAAAGACCTTTTAAGCGTCGTACAAAGCCAACTCGAGTTGTGACAAATCATGACAATAAACACAATATTTTCGACCAAACCAATAATTACAAAGAAGAAAAACAAGAAAAAAAGTGTTGTAACTTGCCGTTTTCTTCTTCTTTCTAATTATTTGTTCGGCCCGACAAATTGTTTGTTGTCATGATTTGTCACAACTTGAGTTGGCTTTGTACGACGCTTTAAAGGTCTTTAAATAAATACTTTTTACTGCGACTGGGACTGCGACGCTCTATAGTGCAATATCTGTCTCTATGAACTAATGGCGCTTTTTAATGTATTTGTTTTTAAAAGTGGATTTTAGATTTTAATAGTATTTTTGTTCTCTTTCAACTAGCATACTAAAAGCCAGTGAAACGACATTTCGTTCTCTTAACCCATGTCTAACCAATGACTAGTCTAAACTAAGTATGCACCCCATTTTATGTATCTGCTGAATGACAATAAAGCTTATCTATCTATCTATCTATCTATCTATCTATCTATCTATCTATCTATCTATCTATCTATCTATCATAATAATAATAATAATACATTATCATGAAACCTGTGCCTGATTTCCTGCCGGTTTCCTTCCTCCAGAAAAGCCTCCCCGCCCTGCGCCAATCCCTGCTCAACAACCAGCAGTCTCTGTTGAACCCGTCGACTGCCCCCCCGCCCATCATGGTGACTCCCACAGCACACAACACCAGTGTCACCACCACCACCATCAGGGCCCGGCTGCCCGTCAACCCCACCGTGGGCAGCATCAGGCCAGCGCTCACCAACACAGCTACCGTGGTATGACGCTCTATCTACTCCTAGACACAAACACAGACACAAACACAGCTACCGTGGTATGAAGCTCTATCTACTCCTAGACACAGTGTTTTAGAGCTCACCAACACAGCTACCGTGGTATGAAGCTCTATCTACTCCTAGACACAGTGTTTTAGCGCTCACCAACACAGCTACCGTGGTATGACGCTCTATCTACTCCTAGACACAAACACAGACACAAACACAGCTACCGTGGTATGAAGCTCTATCTACTCCTAGACACAGTGTTTTAGAGCTCACCAACACAGCTACCGTGGTATGAAGCTCTATCTACTCCTAGACACAGTGTTTTAGCGCTCACCAACACAGCTACCGTGGTATGACGCTCTATCTACTCCTAGACACAAACACAGACACAAACACAGCTACCGTGGTATGAAGCTCTATCTACTCCTAGACACAAACACAGACACAAACACAGCTACCGTGGTATGAAGCTCTATCTACTCCTAGACACAGTGTTTTAGAGCTCACCAACACAGCTACCGTGGTATGAAGCTCTATCTACTCCTAGACACAGTGTTTTAGCGCTCACCAACACAGCTACCGTGGTATGATGCTCTACTCCTAGACACAGTGTTTTAGAGCTCACAAACACAGCTACCGTGGTATGATGCTCTACTCCTAGACACAGTGTTTTAGAGCTCACAAACACAGCTACCGTGGTATGAAGCTCTATCTACTCCTAGACACAGTGTTGTTTTAGAGCTCACCAACACAGATACCGTGGTATGAAGCTCTACTCCTAGACACAGTGTTTTAGCGCTCACCAACACAGCTACCGTGGTATGAAGCTCTACTCCTAGACACAGTGTTTTAGAGCTCACCAACACAGCTACCGTGGTATGATGCTCTACTCCTAGACACAGTGTTTTAGAGCTCACAAACACAGCTACCGTGGTATGAAGCTCTACTCCTAGACACAGTGTTTTAGAGCTCACAAACACAGCTACCGTGGTATGAAGCTCTACTCCTAGACACAGTGTTTTAGAGCTCACAAACACAGCTACCGTGGTATGAAGCTCTACTCTACTCCTAGACAGCCTGGGTATTTAGATGGAACGGGTTTAAGCCAGTGTTGATTTCGTCGACTAAAACTATGACGAAAAATGTTCGTCGACTACCTTTTTTTCACTGACTAAAACTAAATGGAAACTAAATGAAAACTAAGCTATGATGACTAAAACTAAGATTGAATATACTGACAATTTCGTCAACAAATAAAAACTAGACTAAAATGTTAGGAAGGGACTAGTGGACAAGAGATCCAGTATAAGTCATTTTACACTTGGTTTCATGCTGAAAATAGCAGATCTACAAGCTCACAACGCGCTGCAGTGCGACGCGTTGTGAGCTTGTAGATCTGCTATTTTCAGAAAGTGTAAAAACAGTCATTAAGACGGCATCAAGGCCCGCCAAAATACATTTTAGTCGACTAAATCAACTGTAGATTTAGTCGACTAAAATCATGACATTTAGTCGACTGAAACTAGACTAACACTAAAACATTCCGGCTGACTAAAATGTGACTAAAACTAAGTGAAACCTATTCAAGAGACTATGACTAAAATTAAAATCTAAATTCGCTGCCAAAAACAACACTGATTTAAGCACGTTTAAGTATGTGCTGCTAGCCCAGGCCGTAGCGTAACGGTCTGGGCACCGGACTGGTAATCCAGTCGCAGTGTGCCGCGGGTTCGACTCCCGGACCCGACACGGCCTTTACTGCATGTCATCCCCCCATCTCTCTCCCGTTTCCTGTCAGCCTACTGTCTGTCCCTTCAAAAATCAATAAAAGGCGTAAGCCGCAAAAAAATATCTAAAAAAAAAAAAAAGTATGTGCTGCTTTTCTCACCAAACCGCACACGGTTGTGTTATAATAATGCGTTAGTATAAGTGAAGCACAGAAACGTCTTAAAGGACCACTTCACCACTTCAACCTATCTTCATATAATAGGTCCTTACTAATAATCATGAAAAAATTGCACAATTCTTTTCTACTCAGTCTGTGTCTCATAGGAGGGCTGTGGGCAGTTTAGAAACCGTCTTCCAGTGACATCATCATTAGGCAGATATTTTTTTAAACAAGATTCTTTTACAAAAATGTTTAGATTTTCATTATCGTGAGAACGATGGCTTCCATTTTCGCATTGCAACTTTTCAGGACTAGAAAGCCTGCAGTTTTTATTAGCTTGTATTCCCCATCGATGATGTCACTGGAAGACGGTTTCTGAACTGCCCACAGCCCTCCTATGAGACACAGACTGAATAGGAAAAGAAAATCAATTTTTTTTCATGATTATTAGTGAGGACCTATTATATGAAGATAGGTTGAAAAGTGGTGAAGTGGTCCTTTAAGAGCGAAGTCATTTTGAGGTGGGAGACTAATCTCTTCTGTCTATAAAACATCCTGAACGGTATAGCCTAGGGTTCGAAACCAACTAACTGTATCATATTTAGTTAAATACAATTTAAGATGAGATTAAAATGTATTTACTTGAAAAGAAATTGTATATATACGATGCCTCAATATATAGCACTAAACATTGGCACAGGAAAACATTAAACATCTGAAAGAAACCTTACAAAATATTGTAGGGGGCTCTAAGCCGGTGGTGTCTAATGTAATGTATGTGGGTTTTCATTAGAAGAGAACAGGGCTTTTACTGATTAGCACACACATTCAACCAGAGAGAATATATTGATTAGAACAAATTGAAGAAATCAGCTGGTGTCATGTTTGGTTCCTATGAAAACGTACATGACGTATCATTGAAATGTTTGTAGCAATATTTGGACAGGGTTTATTGACCAGCATTTCTTTATTTTTCTCGTTTTTTTTGAGTGGTGCAACCACTCCAAGGAACAGCAATGTCTGTGTTAACCTCTGTGACTAATGACTACAGTATGTGTGTGACTATGAGTACCAGACCAGTAGGGGCAAAAGTGGCGCTGTTGTGCCAGAAACAGAGACAGAGATAGTGCTGCACTGTTGCCTGCTAATGAGAGAGGGGGGAGAGGGAGGAGTTGCACCACTCAGTTCACATGGGTGTGATTTTGTTTTTATGGTGACGTGCATGAGCACACATCTTGCTTCTTAAGTGCCTTGGGGATACAGCTTGGTCACATAAAAGACAAGAATGAGACATTGTGTGTGTGTGTGCGTGGGTGTGTGTGTGTGTGTGTGTGTGTGCGCGCGTGTGCGTGTGCGCGTGTGCGTGCGTGTGTTTTAAGTGACTGTTGTTGCTTTAGCAGCGGCTTTGTCACATTCCTGGGAATGCATTCCCAGAGAGCGTACAATTTTCTAATTGAGTGTGATGAATGACTCATGTCAGCCATACTAACATCTCAATAATGTTGCCTGTCTGCTCTTCCATACCAGATAGAGTAGTATTAGACACCCTTCTACGTGTCTGTCGCTCGCTAGCAGCAATACGTCTCTCAATGGCTAAATATGGTCGACTATTTCTTCATACCGTTTCTTAAAATGAAGGTTCTGTGAAACAAAAAACGACATACAGATATAAATTAGCATGTGATTATCAACAGCTGTTGTTTACTGCCCTCTGTACGGGCATATACAGTACATTTTAGACCTTTCTGTTTCAGCTTCACCCAGCTACAATATTAGCATGTCTTGGGCTAATAGTGTGTGTGTGTGTGCACAGGTGGTAATCAGAACACTCGCTCCAAAACACACCCATTTTCTTCCCCCACTGACCACTCCACCCCCCACCCCCCCCACTGACCACTCCACCCCCCCACCCCCCCCACTGACCACTCCACCCCCCACCCCCCCCACTGACCACTCCACCCCACCCCAGCAGTTCTTGTATTTGTTTTGCTGAGGTTAAAGTTAGAAAAATACATTTAGGGATTTAGCCTAGTTTGACTGATGCCAGTTTAGGTTTAGGAGGAATAAGGTTAGGTTTTGCCGTATTTTATCCGGGGCGAGCATTTTTTGTATTTGTGTGTGTGTGTGTGTGTGTGTGTGTGTGTGTGTGTGTGGGGCCACCTTTATGTCTCTTGAACAGTGTTGTTTTCGTCGACTAAAACGAAGACGAAAAATGTTCGTCGACTACCTTTTTTCACTGACAAAAACTAATGGAAACTAAATGAAAATTAAGCTACGATGACTAAAACTAAGACTAAATATACTGACAATTTCGTCAGTAATGTGACTGAAACTAAATGAAAACTATTGAAGAGACTATGACTAAAACTAAAATAAAAATGTGCTGCCAAAAACAAACACTGCTCTTGAAGACTAGTTATTTGAATTGTTCCGCCGTGAACCGGCACTACCACAAGGACCGGTGTGTGTGTGTGTGTAGCATTCCTATAGTGATTGCTTGTTGTCTTAACCCATTTTGGGCGGGAATCCCCTGTTGGTGTTTTAAGCATTGTTATACTTTAGCTATTGAAAAATAGCAGATCTACAAGCTCATAGCGCGGCACCGAGTGCCGCGCTACGAGCTTGTAGGTCTGCTATTTATGAAAAATCGTGAAAATGTGGCGCGAACCATTGAATATATTCTTTCAGAGTGAACATTTGTAACTCAAATCTTTGCTTCTGTCAGGTCCCTGGAACAACATATTTTCAGATGGGGGTCTGCAGCCAATTACATATAATCTTGTGGGTCCTTGACATGAAAATGTTTGAAAACGACATGGGAAACTGTCAGGAATTAGAAGGCATTTGTAGAATCGTCCTCGGGTCAAAACACAATTCATATCACCAACATACAGCATGTATTAGTTGTGCATACACATGGTTTGATCCAGTGTGTAACAGTGTCATTTTGTCAGTACATAAGTTACCTGCTGTCATTTAAAATGGACGTTAAGTTTGTTTTAAATTATCTTTTTACGATGGCAAGTGTTGTATTTTCCAAATGGCGGAAATCTCAATTTCTGATCCAAGCTATTGACGTGCACCACCAGGCCATAAAGCAGTTTCATTCATGCAAACCTTTCATTGTGGGTCCATAATGGTCTTTGTCCTGGAGAAACTCGTTTTTCAATGATGTTTTATTCATTTTCCATTGACTTGACACCATTGTAAAGGCGTAATTATGCTTTACAAGGCATTTTAACAAGGATTAGCTGGGCCAAGGGTAATAAAATCTGTCTTTTACAAAGCGGAAACAGTGTCAGCTGTTGCTCACTGTATGTTCTGTATATTTAGATAGGTAGATATGGATGCGTTTTTTAGATGTTGATGTTGATGTCTATATCAGTGTTCAAACACTATAAGAGTAAAGGTCCATTACAGATCATTAGAGCTTAATTTTTTGCTTAAGCTCAGCTAAAGTGGAAAAGCAAGAATTCTACTATTAAGACTAGTCTGTGTTGTAATACTACTACCTAGTTTATGCTGTTGTACACTAGTCTATATTATTATATTAGGTTTTTAGATGCGTGTGTCCTTTTGGCTGTTTTTTCAGACTCAGACTTTTTCCCACTTTAATAATAATAATACATTTTATTTATAAGCGCCTTTCTGGGCACTCAAGGTCGCCGTACAGGTTAAAAAACAGTTAATACAAAAACACAGTTAAAAAACAAAACAAAACTAAGGCACAGCTTGCAGCAGAAAACAACAAAGGTCAGCCATAATGCTAAACAGGTGGGTTTTGAGGTGAGTTTGGAATATGGTAATAAGAGTCCATGTTTCTAATATCAGGGGGGAGGGAGTTCCAGAGGTGGGGGGGGGGGGGGCAGAGCATATTTAAGTTATATGAATATTCATAATTTTCTTCCACTTTCTTGACAGGCGATGAGGAGACCCGGGGTCCAACCAGTCAACACCCGTCTGCCCATCATGATGTCACCGTCTATAAGACCGCAAAGTAGGTTCCATTATGATGTCACTGTCTATAAGACCACAAAGTAGGTACCATTATGATGTCACTGTCTATAAGACCACAAAGTATGTACCATTATGATGTCACTGTCTATAAGACCGCAAAGTAGGTACCATTATGATGTCACTGTCTATAAGACCACAAAGTAGGTACCATTATGATGTCACCGTCTATAAGACCGCAAAGTAGGTACCATTATGATGTCACCGTCTATAAGACCACAAAGTATGATGTCACTGTCTATAAGACCTCAAAGTAGGTACCATTATGATGTCACTGTCTATAAGACCGCAAAGTAGGTACCATTATGATGTCACCGTCTATAAGACCACAAAGTATGATGTCACTGTCTATAAGACTGCAAAGTAGGTACCATTATGATGTCACTGTCTATAAGACCACAAAGTATGATGTCACTGTCTATAAGACCACAAAGTAGGTACCATTATGATGTCACCGTCTATAAGACCACAAAGTATGATGTCACTGTCTATAAGACCGCAAAGTAGGTACCATTATGATGTCACTGTCTATAAGACCACAAAGTAGGTACCATTATGATGTCACTGTCTATAAGACCACAAAGTAGGTACCATTATGATGTCACTGTCTATAAGACCACAAAGTATGATGTCACTGTCTATAAGACCACAAAGTAGGTACCATTATGATGTCACTGTCTATAAGACCACAAAGTATGATGTCACTGTCTATAAGACCACAAAGTAGGTACCATTATGATGTCACTGTCTATAAGACCACAAAGTAGGTACCATTATGATGTCACTGTCTATAAGACCGCAAAGTATGATGTCACTGTCTATAAGACCGCAAAGTAGGTACCATTATGATGTCACTGTCTATAAGACCACAAAGTATGATGTCACTGTCTATAAGACCACAAAGTAGGTACCATTATGATGTCACTGTCTATAAGACCACAAAGTAGGTACCATTATGATGTCACTGTCTATAAGACCGCAAAGTATGATGTCACTGTCTATAAGACCGCAAAGTATGATGTCACTGTCTATAAGACCACAAAGTAGGTACCATTATGATGTCACTGTCTATAAGACCACAAAGTAGGTACCATTATGATGTCACTGTCTATAAGACCGCAAAGTATGATGTCACTGTCTATAAGACCGCAAAGTAGGTACCATTATGATGTCACTGTCTATAAGACCACAAAGTAGGTACCATTATGATGTCACTGTCTATAAGACCACAAAGTATGATGTCACTGTCTATAAGACCTCAAAGTAGGTACCATTATGATGTCACTGTCTATAAGACCACAAAGTAGGTACCATTATGATGTCACTGTCTATAAGACCACAAAGTAGGTACCATTATGATGTCACTGTCTATAAGACCACAAAGTAGGTACCATTATGATGTCACTGTCTATACGACCACAAAGTAGGTACCAGTATGATGTCACTGTCTATAAGACCACAAAGTAGGTACCATTATGATGTCACCGTCTATAAGACCACAAAGTAGGTACCATTATGATGTCACTGTCTATAAGACCACAAAGTAGGTACCATTATGATGTCACTGTCTATAAGACCACAAAGTATGATGTCACTGTCTATAAGACCACAAAGTAGGTACCATTATGATGTCACTGTCTATAAGACCACAAAGTAGGTACCATTATGATGTCACCGTCTATAAGACCGCAAAGTATGTACCATTATGATGTCACTGTCTATACGACCACAAAGTAGGTACCATTATGATGTCACTGTCTATAAGACCACAAAGTATGATGTCACTGTCTATAAGACCACAAAGTATGATGTCACTGTCTATAAGACCACAAAGTAGGTACCATTATGATGTCACTGTCTATAAGACCGCAAAGTAGGTACCATTATGATGTCACTGTCTATAAGACCACAAAGTATGATGTCACTGTCTATAAGACCACAAAGTATGATGTCACTGTCTATAAGACCACAAAGTATGATGTCACTGTCTATAAGACCACAAAGTAGGTACCATTATGATGTCACTGTCTATAAGACCACAAAGTATGATGTCACTGTCTATAAGACCACAAAGTAGGTACCATTATGATGTCACTGTCTATAAGACCACAAAGTATGATGTCACTGTCTATAAGACCGCAAAGTATGATGTCACTGTCTATAAGACCACAAAGTAGGTACCATTATCATGTCACTGTCTATAAGACCACAAAGTATGATGTCACTGTCTATAAGACCACAAAGTATGATGTCACTGTCTATAAGACCTCAAAGTAGGTACAATTATGATGTCACTGTCTATAAGACCGCAAAGTAGGTACCATTATGATGTCACTGTCTATAAGACCACAAAGTAGGTACCATTATGATGTCACTGTCTATAAGACCACAAAGTAGGTACCATTATGATGTCACTGTCTATAAGACCACAAAGTATGATGTCACTGTCTATAAGACCACAAAGTAGGTACCATTATGATGTCACTGTCTATAAGACCACAAAGTATGATGTCACTGTCTATAAGACCACAAAGTATGATGTCACTGTCTATAAGACCACAAAGTATGATGTCACTGTCTATAAGACCACAAAGTATGATGTCACTGTCTATAAGACCACAAAGTATGATGTCACTGTCTATAAGACCACAAAGTATGATGTCACTGTCTATAAGACCACAAAGTATGATGTCACTGTCTATAAGACCACAAAGTAGGTACCATTATGATGTCACTGTCTATAAGACCACAAAGTAGGTACCATTATGATGTCACTGTCTATAAGACCACAAAGTATGATGTCACTGTCTATAAGACCACAAAGTAGGTGAAATTATGATGTCACTGTCTATAAGACCACAAAGTATGATGTCACTGTCTATAAGACCACAAAGTATGTACCATTATGATGTCACTGTCTATAAGACCACAAAGTATGATGTCACTGTCTATAAGACCACAAAGTAGGTACAATTATGATGTCACTGTCTATAAGACCACAAAGTATGATGTCACTGTCTATAAGACCACAAAGTATGATGTCACTGTCTATAAGACCACAAAGTAGGTACCATTATGATGTCACTGTCTATAAGACCACAAAGTAGTAGGTACCAGTACCACACCAGTACCAGTACCACACAGTACCACACAGCCTGTAATTCCTGTTTGTTTTAGTCCGTTTGCTTTATTGTAATGAAGTGGGGTGGCGTTCATTTACCACATTTAGGTAATGTTTGTTAAATGGCATATTGTTCTTTAAAACATTATGGTAGTGGATGCGGTAACGAGTACGGTCGCCCCAATTCCATCTCAGGTTCTTGTATTCTTTATTTTGTTTTACTGAGAATAAGGTTAGAAATACATTTAGGGTTAGACATAGTTTTACTGGGGTTTAAGTTTAGGAATAGGGTTAGGTTTAGGCATAGTTTTACTGAGGTTAAGGATAAGGTTAGGTTTAACCGTTTAAGCTTAATTTACTTGGGTTACTTTAGGAATTCCAGGCGGCGCCGTTCCGCCGGCTGTACGCCCGGGGTGAGTTGGTAAAGGGGCGACTTGTTTGGTATTCGTTGCGGATGTATCTGCATTTGCTGTTAACCCTGCCCAACTGTTGTGCCCAAGTACATAAACTGAATATATCATGTATTTGTAAAATACATGATAGTGAGTGTTTTCCACTCATGTATACAGTTTAGGCATTTAACAGACGCTCTTAATCCAGAGCGATTTACCTCAAGCAAGGAAAATACGAGGTAATACATCAAATGCATAGGAACAGTAATCAGGATCATAGCTAAACCAAGGGTAACCGTCACCCATAATCCATCTCGCCCTCGATTGTTTTTTTGCGCCGACTGTTCGGCGCAGCGGTTCTTGTATTTTTTATTTTGTTTTACTGAGAATAAGGTTAGAAATAAGTTTAGCTGGGGTTACGTTTAGGAATAGGGTTTAGGATTTGTCACCGTTTTACTGAGGTTAAGGTTAGGAATAAGGTTAGGGTTTAACCGTTTAAGCATCATTTCAGGGCTTAAAGTTCTCAGTCCTGGGGACGGATTTCAGTCCTGAGGGGTCATTAATGAGATCAGTGCAGATTTGCAAAAAATCATTTTCAGTCTTGGGATTTTCTTTGTTTGTTTTAAGTCCTGTAATTTTCTTGGGTTACTTTAGGAATAAAGGCTGAGCAGTTCTGCCGGCTGTACGCCCGGTTCGAGTTGGTAAAAGGGGCGTCTTTGTTGGTATTCAAACCAAGAACCGGCAATAATCTGTACATTTAAACTATACACTAAAAGGAAGACACCATTGTCTACACCAGGGGCGCCCACACCTTTTTTGACGTGAGAGCTACTTTCAAAAGGCCCAGCTAAACGAGATATACCCACCAAAAAAACCGTACCTTTTGGAATAGTGGCGCTGATGTTACACAAGGTGAAAATGTAATTTGTTGGGGGTTTTCTTTGTATAACTTTGTAATGCTACTGACGTTTTGTGTGCAACATTTGAGCTGACAGGCCATTATTATGTCAATCAATCAAGTCACCTTAATTCAAGTAATAGATTATATACATTTAGGGGCATGTCATGTGATCTACCTGCACAGCCTTTGTGATCTACAGGTAGATCACACTGGGATCTACTGGTAGATCACACTGGGATCTACTGGTAGATCACACTGGGATCTACTGGTAGATCACACTGGGATCTACTGGTAGATCACACTGGGATCTACTGGTAGATCACACAATCTACCTTTTGGGCACCCCTGGTCTACACATAACTTATACGATGATGCACAAGAGTAATGTTATGTTAAGGGCGTCCACAATAGTGAGTGCATTGATTTAGTTTCTTCATCTTTGTTCCTCCAGGCACAGCTGTGAGGGCGCCTACCATCACAGCCGGCAAGAGTCTCATTAGTGTGACCGCCCAAGCCAATCAGAAGAAGCTGAGTGATCCGGGGGGCGGGACTTTCCGGTGAGATATGCACTCTGTTTTGTTTGCAAAGCTCTCTGCGTTCTTAAATAGGATATGGAACTCATGACCTGATGCTTGTGCTTTGTGCAGATAAGCTGCTTATTAAACGTGTAGGTACACTTATCGGCCACAGGGGGGCAGCTCCTGCCCTATACAATACAGACCTGTAAATGGCCCAGGGAGCCTGATGGAGGGGAAAGGAACTGGTTGGGAGCAACTTCGACATGAAGGAAGCATGAGTTCAAGTCCGTTGCTCCCCCATGTCCCCAGCCAATTAAATATGATATTGGGGGGGGGGGGGGTCCTTAAAATTAAATAGTTTGAGCACCACTGACACAGAAACATAGGGTTTTTCAGAAAAACTAGAACACTAGTTTAGTAGAATTGATCTTAGGTCTACAAATAGGTTAAAAGCTCCCATAGCGTGCAGTGATGCACGCTATGCAGGTTTTCAATGTAATGAGTCACCGGGTTGCAGGGATGGTCTTTTAGAGATGAGTCCCAGGGATGGTCTTTTAGAGATGAGTCCCAGGGATGGTCTTTTAGAGATGAGTCCCAGGGATGGTCTTTTAGAGATGAGTCCCAGGGATGGTCTTTTAGAGATGAGTCCCAGGGATGGTCTTTTAGAGATGAGTCCCAGGGATGGTCTTTTAGAGATGAGTCCCAGGGATGGTCTTTTAGAGATGAGTCCCAGGGATGGTCTTTTAGAGATGAGTCCCAGGGATGGTCTTTTAGAGATGAGTCCCAGGGATGGTCTTTTAGAGATGAGTCCCAGGGATGGTCTTTTAGAGATGAGTCCCAGCGATGGTCTTTTAGAGATGAGTCCCAGCGATGGTCTTTTAGGGATGAGTCCCAGGGACATTTTATGAGTCCCACTTCAACCACGTTAGTCATATTTTGCCATTTTTTACAAATTGCAGCATTTAACTTTTATATGGTTATAATGTGGTTATATTCATGTAGAAAACAGAAGAAGAAATTATTATAATAACTTAAAGCTAGCAAAATAAACTAGAATAAAAAACAGTACAGTAGTGCATCCCGTGGATGCAGAGGTCGTTGTTTTATTGCGTCCCTTAACCCATTCTGACCTGAGATCAGATTCATACGAGGTTTCCGCCGGACACACACTGTGTCTGATTAAACCCATTCTGACCTGAGATCAGATTTAAAAAAATGTCTGTCGTTCTTCGATTCCTCAAAAATAGCAGACCTACAAGCTCGTATCGCGCCACTCGGTGGCGCGATATGAGCTTGTAGATCTGCTATTTTTCAATAGCTAAAGCATAACATGATGCTAACACCAAAATGGGTGCCCGGTCAGAATGGGTTAACCCATTTTGGGCGGGAACCCCTTTTGGTGTTAGCATTATGTTATGCTTTAGCTATTGAAAAATAGCAGATCTACAAGCTCATAGTGCGCCACCGAGTGGCGCGCTATGAGCTAGGAGGTCTGCTATTTTTGAAAAAACAAGGAACGACTGACATAGAAACATAGCTTTTTCAGAAAACTGTCAGGATGTAGAAGACATTTTTTGAAATGGGTTAACAAATAAAGTGCGTTTTGGGATGCAAAATGCACCCTATTTTAATCTGTGAGCGTGTGGTATGTGTGTGTGATCTGTCTGTGGTTCTTCCAGAGATGACGACGACATCAACGACGTGGCGTCCATGGCGGGCGTCAACCTTAACGAGGAGAACGCCCGTATCCTGGCCACCAGCTCGGAGCTGGTGGGCACCAAGATCCGCTCCTGTAAGGACGAGGCCTTCCTGCCCGTCGGCCTGCTGCAGCGACGCATCCTCGAAACGGGTAACGGCCTTGAATAGTTTTCATTTAGTTTTAGTCACATTTTAGTCACCTGGAATGTCTTAGTGTTGGTCTAGTTTTAGTTGACTAAATATCATAAGATTTTAGTAGACTAAAATCTACAGTTTATTTAGTCGACTGAAATGTATTTTGGCGGGCCTTGATGCCGTCGTAATGACTGTTTTTACACTTGCTGAAAATAGCTGATCTACAAGCTCACAACGCGTCGCGCTGCGACACGTTGTGAGCTTGTATATCGGCTATTTTCAGCTGGCAACGAATCGTAATAATAATCGTATCGTAATCGAAACGTATCGGCCTGTTGCAGTGACTAGAAATGGGTAACACTGCAGAGTTTTTTTTTTTTTTTTTTTTTTTTTTATTAGGCATTTGTATTTGACATAACTGCAGAATATCATTGACAGATAAATGAGTAAGTAATATGAAACGAAAAAAGAATAATAGTGACAGGCAGTGTAAATGTTCCAGATACAATACAAATTTAAAAAAGGTATATAAATGCGATAAACAATAAAAATAATTTGTTAAACACTGACTGATGGTAACAGACAAACAAAACAAAGACAACAGGACAGACACTCTTGCTCTCAAACTTTCCCAACAAGTTGTTGTACCCTCTTAGACTTAGAGGGCTATATCACGCAGTCAATGCTGCCCTTTCTTGCGTCCTTATCAATATTAACCAAGAGTGAAGTCGGTCAGATGAACAGTTCTTGACATAATATGAAGGAAAGTCAGACATACAGACAGAGGTACCTAGAATGTATTGATAGATGAGTGTGTGGAGCCCTCTGGTGGTTGGTAAGGAGATGAGGTAAACCTGCACAGAACCCCTCCTCCTATTCTATATAAAAAACTATTTGTTGTTTTTGTTAGTTATATAAATTATGTTACTTTATTAAACATACAGGATCGTGATTTCTTGCTCAAACCATTAATCCGGTCCCTGGCTGTGTGAAACGAGTTGAGAGAGACCTGCTGATTTAAAGTAAATCGCCTCTAACCTTTTTATTTATTTATTGCTTTTCAATTTTGGGACAGATACAGACTTACAAGTTGTTAAACGGGCATAACCCCCCCCCCCCCCCCTCTTGAACAAAACAGGAAACTGCCTCTGATCTGAGGAGGACGAGAGAAAGAAGGGATTTGTGTTGTGATGATGATACTCATTTATGTCTTTATTATTATTATTATATTTAATGTATATTCATACCTGACGAAGGCCACAGAGGCCAAACCGTTGTGTTTTTACCCCGCCTTGGTAAATAAAGTTTTTGCAGAGCTTTCAAAACGCACTAAGCAATGCCTCCCCCCCCTCCCCCTCCCCTTCTCAGCCAAGAAGTTTGGCGTGACGGAGGTCCCCGTGGAGGTGGTGAACTTCATCTCCCACGCTACTCAGTGCAGATTGCGGTCCTTGCTGGAGAAGGTGTCGACCGTAGCCCAGCACCGCGCCGAGGGCGGGAAGGTAAGGTCTCTTACTTACTGATATATATGGGGTTAGGGTATATATATATTACTGATATATTACTGATATATATGGGGTTAGGGTATATATATATATTATTGGTTACGTATTTATTTAGTCGACTGAAATGTATTTCAGGCGTGCCTTGATGCCGTCGTAATGACTGTTTTTACTCTGGCTGAAAATAGCCGATCTACAAGCTAACAGCGCATCACGCTGCGACACGCTGTGAGCTTGTAGATCGGCTATCTTAAGTTACATTAAGTTGAGCCTTTGCATATGCCTGTAAGGTCGTCGGGGGCTAGGGCAAGTGCTACGGGCCATGATGGAGTCTGAAGAGGTGGGGTTTCAGACTGCGGCGGAAGATCGGGAGTGAGTGTCTCCTGTTGACCCTCTCATCCGTCCGTCCTGTGTTTCTGTCCTTTCCCCTCCGTCTGTCCGTCCTCTCCGTGGTTCAGGATGAAGGCTGGTATGAGCAGTCGTCAGACGTCAGGGCGCAGCTCCGTTTCTTTGAGCAGCTGGAGAGAATGGAGAAACAACGGAAAGACGAGATGGAGAGAGAAATCCTTCTGAAGGCTGCCAAGGTACACACGCACACACACACACACACACACGCACACACACACACACACACACACACACACACACACACGCACACACACACACACACACACACACACAGGGCTTAAAGTTCTCAGTCCTGGGGACGGATTTCATTCCTGAGGATCTCATAGGGGTCATTTAATGAGATCAGTGCATATTTGCAAAAGAATATTTTCAGTCTTGGGATTGTTTTTTGCTTTAAGCCCTGCACACACATACACACACACACACACACACACACACACACACACACACACACACACACACACACACACACACACACACACACACACACACACACACACCAGCTTGAGAAGTTTTGCTTTAAAGTCTGAGGTCAAGGCGAGTCATAAAGCAGTCAAGTCTCCAGTCGATGTTTTTTTATGTGTTTTGTTTTCTTTATTTCATTCACGATGTTAACATGTTTTATTGTGATTTTTTGTCTTAAATAAAAAACATTTGATAACAAAAAAAAGAGTCTCCAGTCGAGACGTAAACCAGTCGTCATCGTGTCTGGAGTTGAGTCATAAAAATATAAATATTGTTTAACATTAGTATACAGTTCTGAAGGTTCCAGCACCTTAAATCTGCGTGTCCCTACATATACCTGCATGCAACTGCTTTCGTGTGTGTGTGTGTGTGCGTGCATGCGTGCGTTCACGTGCCATATAGGGCATTCTGACATATGAAGGACTGAGGCAATTAGAGAAGCATACACAGAGTCCTGTAAAGATATCATTATTGGAGTCACACACAGGCTGATTATGTTGATGTAGTACATTAGTGATGCCACGAGGAAGGTGATTATTTCTTGGCTTCCACAGAGTAGAATTCCCCAACCGTCCCTATCATCACCGTCACAGGAATTAAGTTGGCCAATTTAATTCACTCTGCATAGTGACTTATGTGGGCCGTTGAACACATTAACATAACATAACACTGAATTATCCATTTGTGAACTAAATGTACTTCCCCATCTAGAAATTAAATCTATTTTCTCTTTGTTTTTTATTGGAGTATTATCTGTAAGTTATGACCCATACATTATCACAGGCAATTACTTTTTATTGCAGTTCTTGGCCGCAATTGGTTTAGTCCGTCTTTTTCTCTTCATTTTTCATTATCATTGTCTTACTGTATGTGTTTGCTCTAATTTCAGAGTCGTGCGAGACAGGAGGACCCCGAACAGGCCCGTCTGAAGGCAAAGGCAAAAGAGGTAAGCCACGTGCACGTGTATGTGTAATAAATACACATTTAAATGGCTAAAAAAGGATGTATTGTCTCCTCTGCTCTGAAGGGTCACCTCGGGTATTTTCGGAGTCGGGGGACCCGGTGAAGAGCTCTAGCGCGCACACACACACACACACACACACACACACACCACTCCACCATGATTGGTGTCCTTATTCCTCTCTCTGCTCCCGGGCAGTAGTTAGGGAACGTCTGGCAACGGTAGCCATGAGCGTGCCCGGAGGGTGGGTGGGGGTCAAGGGTCATTACGCACAAGTCTCCTGAGGAGGCTGAGGCACGAAGATGGAGAATCATGTCGAGACACGTTAATGTTAAATGTTAAAATAGCGATCCCTCCCTCCCAAACATGACGCATGGTGTTGCTGTGCTGTGCAGGTAATTGCAACAACCACCGATCTCGTGAAAAACGAACAAACGGGACTGGCAAATATTCTAAACTTTCGATTCTGCCGATAGTCATATTCTTCCTGCCCGTCCAGCATGCCTGGACTGCCCGCCTGACTGCCCCCCAGGTTCACACGTGTCACGTTGTGAGCTTGTAGATCGGCTGTGTTTTGGCTTCAGGCTTACAGTTAAAACGGTTAGAAGATTTTAAAATTAGTGAAAAAGGCATTCATGAAATCATTGTATAATCCTTCTTGCAAAACACACATGTGACTCTGGACACATTGTTTGTTGTCTTTCCATCTCTAACCTTTTCTCAAATTCTCTAATTGTTTCCACATAATGTAAAATATATATATATATTATAATTATTTAACCTTTTTGTTAATGAAAGTTGACGGCGGTCAGATTGCGCCCGTCAGATTGAGTCCTTGTCCAGATAATGAGTCATAAGTCATCATCATCATCATATTTCGACCGCATCGAGATCATGGATTTCACAACGCCACGCCAGACTTTCCGGTTCTTCATCCCCAGTTCCTGCTTTACTGATGCATGTGTCCCTATAGCGATGACATCAGGGGAACGACAGTTTTCTACCTCTGGTCTGCTTTGAGGCAGGACTCCAGAGAAGAAGGGAAGATACAGTATAACCTCATTGTCAGCTCTGTATAGCAGTGGCCGGCAAACTGTGTTCTTGGATCTGGATCGGACTAGTGAAGAAACACGGGGAAGGTTGCAGTATATTAGATCAGTCGATGGGTGGCTCTTCCAAGACAGATTTTGCGCTCTCATTATAGAAGGCGGGTGTAAGTGCCATAAGTCATAGATGTCACAGGCATTATAGACTGCCATAGCCATGTCTGTTATATTTGACAACATTGATCTATTTTGAACAGATCGTCGTCACTCATCTGGAAATAAGATCTTGGCTAATGGCTAGAACGGAAGACACCGATATGATGTTTGCGGCTCAAAGAAGAGCACAGAAAAGAAAACTGAATCTTTAAAAAAGTGGCAAATGTTGCATTGTGATTGAAGCACATATCACACCACTACCAGTATACCTTTATGAAGCACATATCACACCACTACCAGTATACCTTTATGAGAGGTAAAGATCTGACATTCTGTCGCCACAGCAATCCATCACTCACGCTAAAGGGACCTACAGTCCACACGACACCAGCCATGCATTATGCATAGACATATAAGACGACGTCTATACTGTATTTACAGCAGAGATGCATATTCAAATTCTGCTGAATGCACGCCTACACAGTACACACACACACACACACACACACGTGCACAGCTAAACACATACAGTATGTGAGCATATCCACCCTATAGGGACGATGACCTCAGCTCCATACTGGCTGTCATGATCAGCTAATTGCTGAAAGGTTCAAAGGCATGGATAGACCGATAGGGGGCAGCAGTCAGTAGGTGTGTGTATCAATCAGTCTATCAGCCAATTTGCACCTGTGAGGTTATTGTCTCCACCAGGCCGAAGGCATGGGCAGAGAGTATGTTTTGCACTCCGTCCGTGTGTGAGTCCGTCCGTGTGTGCGTCCGTCCGTCTGTTACCAGCTAATCTCCGGCACCGTTAACCTGGTCGGTGCCAAATTTTGCACTCACACTCCCTGGATACCAACGATGAACCTCTGCCCCAAATTTTAGCCCCACCAGGAGGCCGACATTCGTCAACACATTTTTTTTATATTACTCCTCCAGATTCTGTCCAAAAATCCCGCAAATCGTTACACACTATCTCTATAGTCATGTGTTCAAGACGGATCTGTCCGATATTTCAGATTCCATCCTAATTGGCTAACATTGGTTTTCAAAGTTTTGAACAAAAAGCCTCAAATCATGAACCCAGCGTGCAATTTACATGAAATCTTTCACAGACTTTCCTACTAGGCTGAGGAATATAATATACCCCACCCTTTTCACATTGGCCTGTTCAACAGGTGGATTTTTGCAAACACACATTTTTGGAACAAAATGCCTCAAATCATCCAATTGCCATCCAAGGCATAAGAAGAAAGGCCACCCTTTTCACATTGGCCTATTATAGCGCCACCAGGAGGCCACAACCTGCCCTGGTGGAGACCTGTGCCCCGAGGGGCACTTTTTCTAGTTGCTTGTGTATTTGCCAGTTCCGTTTTGTATGTGGCTGCTCGTGCGTGCGTGTGTGTGTGTGTGTGTGTGTGTGGGCGCGTGTGTGTGTGGTCATGTATACAACTTCCCTTCCAATTAACATTACAGCCTCTTAACGAGGAGCCTTGAATTATGTCCTCTGTCCACTCGGCTCCTCGTCACTTTCTCCTCCGCCCCCGCAGAGCGGAGGCCGTCGTTCCGAGGCATCGGCACGTCGCTCTAGAGAGCCACGCCAGCAGGGCTTTACTAGCATAAGGTTGTTTATACCATTCTGGGCGGGGGGGAACCCCTTTTGGTGTTGGCATCATGCTATGCTTTAGCTATTGAAAAATAGCAGATCTACAAGCTCATAGCGCGCCACCGAGTAACGCGCTACGAGCTTGTAGGTCTGCTATTTTAGAAAAATCGAGGAACGACTGACATATTAGAAACATAGCTTTTTCAGAAAACTGTCAGGATGTAGAAGACATTTCTAGAATCTGATCTCAGGTCAGAATGGGTTATACAGGGATGTGACTGATTGAGGTATTACATCAGGATGCTGCGTTCGTTGCACTCCGGGAAGGAAAACCTATGTTTTGTGATCCAGTGAGCGGTGGATCAAAAGGATTTACTTTTTAATGTTTTTAGCCCGCTATTCCAACATCTGATGTCAAAAAAGGGGTGACAAATAGACCACCCACACATGGCAGATTTACCACCACTTTGCCTGGAGCTGGTGTTATAGTTTCCCAACCTGGCGGTGTTATCGTCTGTAAAAACCAGATGGTTTTGCTGAAACTTTACATTTTGTGACCCAACACGTCTCTTTGTTTATTTAATTTATATTTTTTTAACATCGAAATGTCACTCAGCAGAATAATAATCTATTGGACGTGGCGTAACAGGCCCTCAGTCTTGGCCTACAGCATTTATTTTTAAGTGACAGCTCATTTGTTAAAGAAAAAAGAAAAAAAAGAAGACGAAGACGACTCTGCATAGCAGAACGACATGTACTCGGTTCGTTTGCAGACAACATGCAACCACAATAATGTTGTTCTCTGTTTCTGGTATATTCCCTACTTCTTCTGATACATTCAGAAACACTTATTTGTCATGTACAATAGAAAGGAGTTGTCCTACCAGTACATATATGTCACATAATATGTGACATATATGTGACCCTATTACTGAAAGCCGACAACTACAGTAACATCTTTAAGACATTTTGACCTGGGAACAATTCTATAAATGTCTTCTACATCCTGAGAGTTTTCTGAAAAAGCTATGTTTCTATGTCAGTCGTTCTTCGATTTTTCAAAAATAGCAGACCTACAAGCTTGTAGCGTGCCACTCGGTGGCTATTTTATATAATGCTTTACTATTAAAAAAAAAACTTTTAAAATAGTTCGAATAGCCGATCTACAAGCTCACAATGTCTCGATGTAGATCGGCTAGTTGAACTATTTAAAAATGTTTTTCAAAATAGTAAAAAATGGCAAATACGTTTTTAGGGATAATGGATAAGGGTGGTGCAAAGATGGAGCCCTGTGTACTGGTAGGGCCTACAAAGGACAGCAAATAATGTCAATCATCCGATAGTACTTACTGACGATGACTAATCGGAGTGATTGTAGTAGTATTTGACATAATAAACAGTGTTTTCACCCAGGTCTGCACTCTGCAGCTGTATGCTCACATGGTCATGCCCACATTGTCTGCCCTTCTTCCTCACAGATGCAACAGCAGGAGCAGGCCCAGATTCGGCAACGAGATGCCAACCTCACGGCCCTCGCCGCGATCGGCCCTCGCAAGAAACGCAAGATGGACTCGCCGAGGTCCGGAGATACAGAGGTAAGCGTCGCACAGAGGGGCCGTACACGCCGGTGAAGTTGGTATAGACTATGCTAGGCCC
>NC_139700.1:54165876-54275928 GCF_964188405.1 Protomyctophum parallelum
GAGAGAAGACATGTGGACATATCCTTATGGAACCATGGAGAGAAGACATGTGGACATATCCTTATGGAACCATGGAGAGAAGACATGTGGACATATCCTTATGGAACCAGGGAGAGAAGACATGTGGACATATCCTTACGGAACCAGGGAGAGAAGACATGTGGACATATCCTTATGGAACCAGGGAGAGAAGACATGTGGACATATCCTTATGGAACCAGGGAGAGAAGACATGTGGACATATCCTTATGGAACCAGGGAGAGAAGACATGTGGACATATCCTTATGGAACCAGGGAGAGAAGACATGTGGACATGTCCTTATGGAACCAGGGAGAGAAGACATGTGGACATATCCTTATGGAACCAGGGAGAGAAGACATGTGGACATATCCTTATGGAACCAGGGAGAGAAGACATGTGGACATATCCTTATGGAACCAGGGAGAGAAGACATGTGGACATGTCCTTATGGAACCAGGGAGAGAAGACATGTGGACATATCCTTATGGAACCAGGGAGAGAAGACATGTGGACATATCCTTATGGAACCAGGGAGAGAAGACATGTGGACATATCCTTATGGAACCAGGGAGAGAAGACATGTGGACATGTCCTTATGGAACCAGGGAGAGAAGACATGTGGACATATCCTTATGGAACCAGGGAGAGAAGACATGTGGACATATCCTTATGGAACCATGGAGAGAAGACATGTGGACATATCCTTATGGAACCATGGAGAGAAGACATGTGGACATGTCCTTATGGAACCAGGGAGAGAAGACATGTGGACATATCCTTATGGAACCAGGGAGAGAAGACATGTGGACATATCCTTATGGAACCATGGAGAGAAGACATGTGGACATATCCTTATGGAACCATGGAGAGAAGACATGTGGACATATCCTTATGGAACCATGGAGAGAAGACATGTGGACATATCCTTATGGAACCAGGGAGAGAAGACATGTGGACATATCCTTATGGAACCATGGAGAGAAGACATGTGGACATATCCTTATGGAACCATGGAGAGAAGACATGTGGACATATCCTTATGGAACCATGGAGAGAAGACATGTGGACATATCCTTATGGAACCAGGGAGAGAAGACATGTGGACATGTCCTTATGGAACCAGGGAGAGAAGACATGTGGACATATCCTTATGGAACCAGGGAGAGAAGACATGTGGACATATCCTTATGGAACCATGGAGAGAAGACATGTGGACATATCCTTATGGAACCAGGGAGAGAAGACATGTGGACATATCCTTATGGAACCAGGGAGAGAAGACATGTGGACATGTCCTTATGGAACCAGGTAGAGAAGACATGTGGACATATCCTTATGGAACCAGGGAGAGAAGACATGTGGACATATCCTTATGGAACCAGGGAGAGAAGACATGTGGACATATCCTTATGGAACCAGGGAGAGAAGACATGTGGACATATCCTTATGGAACCAGGGAGAGAAGACATGTGGACATATCCTTATGGAACCAGGGAGAGAAGACATGTGGACATATCCTTACGGAACCAGGGAGAGAAGACATGTGGACATATCCTTATGGAACCAGGGAGAGAAGACATGTGGACATATCCTTACGGAACCAGGGAGAGAAGACATGTGGACATATCCTTATGGAACCATGGAGAGAAGACATGTGGACATATCCTTATGGAACCATGGAGAGAAGACATGTGGACATATCCTTATGGAACCAGGGAGAGAAGACATGTGGACATGTCCTTATGGAACCAGGGAGAGAAGACATGTGGACATATCCTTATGGAACCAGGGAGAGAAGACATGTGGACATATCCTTATGGAACCATGGAGAGAAGACATGTGGACATATCCTTATGGAACCAGGGAGAGAAGACATGTGGACATATCCTTATGGAACCAGGGAGAGAAGACATGTGGACATATCCTTATGGAACCAGGGAGAGAAGACATGTGGACATGTCCTTATGGAACCAGGTAGAGAAGACATGTGGACATATCCTTATGGAACCAGGGAGAGAAGACATGTGGACATATCCTTATGGAACCAGGGAGAGAAGACATGTGGACATATCCTTATGGAACCAGGGAGAGAAGACATGTGGACATATCCTTATGGAACCAGGGAGAGAAGACATGTGGACATATCCTTATGGAACCAGGGAGAGAAGACATGTGGACATATCCTTACGGAACCAGGGAGAGAAGACATGTGGACATATCCTTATGGAACCAGGGAGAGAAGACATGTGGACATATCCTTATGGAACCATGGAGAGAAGACATGTGGACATATCCTTATGGAACCAGGGAGAGAAGACATGTGGACATATCCTTATGGAACCAGGGAGAGAAGACATGTGGACATATCCTTATGGAACCAGGGAGAGGGGGAGAAACACCACGAGGGTGACGAGTGACCAGTCAAACATGTAAATAAATAAATAAATAGCAGTGTTATGGTGTACCGCGTCCGTACCACAACGTGGATCTGTCTGTATGCCATCTGACCATTATTATCTTGATTACACTGTCATGTTCGTTTGAGGACAGGTAGAGAGCAGAGCATACATGTGTTGTTTGGGAATGTTGCTGAAGGTTATGTTATTTTGTCAGCTGACACCCAAATTAAAGAAACCTACAGCGTGTATTTAATTATTTGATATCTCCGACAGTCAACGCACTGCGAGGCTACAACAATAACTCTGACGACCCATGGTGGTTATTTTGTCATCTAGCTGACACCCAAACCATACAGTGTTTATTTCATTATTTTATATCTACAATGGTATTATGTCTCCACAGTGAGCCTAGCAGCCTACTACTATAGCCTACTAGCCTACTGCTAGGCAGGAAAACGGCTAGCAGAATAACCCGTTCTGAGCAAAACAACTCCCTACGCTCTGGCCTTTTGAAATGTTAGCTATTTTTTTTTGTCCAATGTATTTTTATTTGGGTTAATAAAGTTAACATAAGTAATAAGTATAACTAAATGCATTTGAAATGTAATAAATCATGTACTTTTCAGGATTCAAATTCTAAAATAGCAAAAAAGATATTTAGGATTCCAATTAAAAGCTTTTTTAAAGGCATTTTGATCTTGTAGATCGGGTATTTCTACTACTAAGTAGGATATTCATTTACAAAAACAAAAAAAAGCTAATACAGAGATAAGGGATTTCTTCCGTAGGCCTACAGACAGTATATGCAATGTGGCCGCCCTGGAAGGAGTTTGAAAGTGTTACTGTATGTTTTCTAATCAAAATTAAAATCTCCAAAGTAACTCAAGTTTTCAAATAATTGTAGTGGAGTAAAAGTACACATTTTGGCTCTTGAGATGTAGTGGGAGTAGAAGTAAAAGTACTGGAAATTGGAAATACTCAATTAAAGTACAAATACCTCAAAATTGTACTTAAGTACAGTACTTAAGTAAAAGTACATAGTTACTTGATGCTCTCAGGATCCTGCTGAGGCTCCCGAGGTCATGCTACTCTGGATGCTGTTCTCAGGAGTCTAATGTACAGTTTTATGATGAGGTTGAATGACTTTGGCCCCATGCCCAAGAAGAGCAGCATCAGGTACTGTAAGAGCCATGAATTGGATTATTGTAATTTTTGGTCAATGAAATGAATGGGCTGTCACTGGTGTTAATGTGATTGATTGACGGGTCATAGGGGCGGACCTGGTTCACTAAAGAAGGTGGCCTGTTTACCTGTTTGACACTCAGTGAGAGAGAGGGGCTGTGTGGGACGCCGTACTTTTTGTTGACCGCTTTATTGTCTCCACCAGGCCGAAGGCATGGGGGGAGAGTATGTTTTGCACTCAGTCCGTCCGTCCGTGTGTGTGTCCGTCCGTGTGTGTGTGTGTGTGTGTGTGTGTGTGTGTCCGTGAGCAGCTAATCTCGGCCACCGTTAACCCGGTCGATGCCAAATTTTGCACACACACTCCCTGGATGCCAACGATGAACCTCTGCCCCAAACTTTCCAGAACGGCCTGTTATAGCGCCACCAGGAGGCCGCTTTGTGCAAAACAAGTTTTTGCACAGTACACCTACAGATTTTGTCCAAACATCACGCAAATTGGTACACAGTCTCTCTAGAGCCATTCAACGAAACGGGTCTTTCAGATTTCTCAGACTCCATCCTGATTTACTTTTGTTGCCCTTTTATCCAACCACCAGATGAAGGCAAGCTGCAATGTCCTACATTCCTATCCTGGTGGAGACCTGTGCCCAGAAGGGCACTTTTTCTAGTTCTATTTACTTTATTTACATTGATCGCTGTGGTTACTTTGCTTTATGTTTGAGCACCCTTTGAGTTATTTACTTTGCTTTAATAAAACCCCTTAAACGCATTGCTTTGGACCCAACGAATTCCTTGTGTTTGTGGAGTGGACAACCTGGCCCATCCCATCGTCTCTCAGCGACTTTAAGGGTTATTTTCTCATGTAGTCGCTTAACATGTACTCTGGAAACTCTCATTTTTGTGTTTTTGTTGCTGTTTTTTTTCTGTTGTATTGTCCCCTGTATAGTTGATTGTTATGGACCATGTAGTCTGATTGATTGTACTTTCCACCACTGATATTAACGCTGCCCCCCTCCCTCCCTCCTCCTTCCCTCCTTCCCTCCCTCCCTCCTTTCCTTCTTCCCTCCCTCCTCCTTCCCTCCCCTCCCCTCCCCTCCCCTCCCCTCCCCTCCCCTCCCCTCCCCTCCCCTCCCCTCCCTCCCTCCCTCCCTCCTCCCTCCCTCCTTCCCTCCCTCCTCCTTCCCTCCCTCCCCACCCTCCCTCCTCCTTCCCTCCCCTCCCTCCTTCCCTCCTTCCCTCCCCTCCCTCCTCCTCCCCTCCCCTCCCTCCCTCCCTCCTTCCCTCCCTCCTCCCTCCCCCCTCCTCCTTCCCCTCCCTCCCTCCCTCCTCCTCCCCTCCCTCCCTCCCTCCCTCCCCTCCCTCCCCTCCCTCCCTCCCTCCCTCCCTCCTCCCTCCCTCCCTCCTCCTCCTCCCCTCCTCCCTCCTCCAGGTGGCTTCGGGCTCAGGGGGGCCAGGCTCGTCCAGCACCGCCGTGTCCCCCCGCGGGGGCCTCCGCCAGCGGATCACGCGCGTCAACCTCAGGGACTTCATCTTCTGTCTGGAGCAGGAGAGGACCACGGCCAGGTCGTTGCTGCTCTACAAGGCACTACTGAAATAAGGTGGCCCCTCAAGGATGCGTACTCTGACCCACTGCAGATCACACTTTGTTTTTTGTTAAAAAAAACATTTTTGGGGCCCTATTTTCGCCCACTGCTTTAGCCCCTTAATTAATTATCCCCAAACTTATTTTCCCTTAAAAAAAAAAAAAAAAAAAAAGAAAAACTATTTTGAAAAACATTTTTGAAATGTTACATGTTTTTCAAAATAGTAAAAAAATAAAAAGGCAAAGACGTTTAGGGATAAGGGGTATAGGCAGTGAGGAAAATAGAGCCATTTATGCCCCCCCCCCTCCTGTCCCCACTTTTTACGTTAATTGTCATCTATTATGAATTGGGTAGCCAAATCCTCCGTAAGACCTCCATGCCCCTCTGATACCTTAAGACCTCCATGCCCCTCTGATACCCTAAGACCTCCTCCATGCCCCTCTGATACCCTAAGACCTCCTCCATGCCCCTCTGATACCTTAAGACCTCCATGCCCCTCTGATACCTTAAGACCTCCATGCCCCTCTGATACCCTAAGACCTCCATGCCCCTCTGATACCTTCATGGTTGACCTGCAACTCCTTAACCCATTCTGACCTGAGATCAGATTCATACGAGGTTTCCGCCGGACACACACTGGTCTGATGAACCCATTCTGACCTGAGATCAGATTCTAAAAATGTCAGTCGCTCTTCGATTTTTCAAAAATAGCAGACCTACAAGCTCGTATCGCGCCACTCGGTGGCGCGATATGAGCTTGTAGGTCTGCTATTTTTAAATAGCTAAAGCATAACATGATGCTGACACCAAAATGCCCGGTCAGAATGGGCTAACTGAGTCTCTGAGATTTCAATTTGGGCGTGATTGATTCTTAACCCGTACAAGATGTCACTTTTCAACATGTCCGTGTGTCTAGTTTTGGGGCATTAGTATTTTATGTTACATTTTTTATCACACATGTCAACAGAAACACAAACAAACCATATATTGTGTTGCAATGTAACACTAGTGTACGTGTTCCCAAAAGAGATACAAAAATATGCTGAAAATGATACGTTTTTTTTAAAGAAAAAAAAAAAAAGTAGTTTGATAACTAGGTGAGATGTTGAATCCCTGTTGGCAGAAATTCTGCCAGGATTGTTTTTATTTGCTATGATGGCTCCAGCGCTGTACCTGCAAGAGGTGCCTTTTGAGAGTCTGTCGACACTTCTCCATGAAAAGAAAAATCCAGATCATGTCCTCTTTTTCTTGCTAATTGTAGCCCAAATACAACTCACTCAGGATGCTACGTAATGGCTCTCTATTTTGTTTTCACTTTTACTCATCATGGTTGGAGTCTATCGAAGTCCGTATAGGAACGGACGCTTATACACCGATCATGTTAACGTCATGTTTGCATTTTTACTGTTGTCTGAAGGCTGGTATGTCTAACTGTGTCGCGTCAAATCTCCATAGTGGTCAGATGAATGTACCGACAGTACTGTGGCGCGTCCTTGGTGATGTACACAGTATGCATGGTACTACGAAAGGTGATGGTTTGGTGTGTGTGCGTGTGTGTGTGTGTGTGTGTGTGTGTGTGTGTGTGTGTGTGTGTGACTGTGACTGACTGTGTGTGTGACTGACAGCATGGGCAGACTTGAGCCGACAGCCGCGGACAGAAGAAGCTGTGTTTTACGTCATTTCCGAGTTTTTAGACAGCTGGTGGATGGAAAAGAAGCTCCACCTAGGCTCCGCGGCTGACTGCCGCGACGGACAGATTCCCGGAAACGCTCTCCTCCGCGGCAGTCAAGCTTCTTTTCCATCCACCAGCTGTCTAAAAACTCGGAAATGACGTAAAACACAGCTTCTTCTGTCTGCGGCTGTCGGCTCAAATGTGCCCATGGGGACTATGTGTGTGGTGGCTGTGTGTGTGTGGTGGCTGTGTGTGTGTGTGGTGGCTGTGTGCATGCACGAGTGGAAATCATGGCTCTCTAGGATGGACTGTGAACACAGTTACATTTGTCTGGCTGTTGTTTTTTTTTTTTTTTGGTTAACACAAGCTATCCAAGTTTAGATTACAATCAGCGGAATCAGGGAGCTGGCTCTCCTGTTAACATTAATTCACGCTGCGATCATGAAGGGTAACAAAAAAAGATAAAAGATAGCAAATGTCATATGAAATAACATTCCTGTGATTTCCTCAAAACAAAAAAATTCCCCTTCAAATGGATTTCCCCCCCCCCCCCCCCCTCGTCCTTCGATCATTGTGTAACAATGATTTAGCCCCCCAACCCGCTAAACGCTTTAGGATTCACACGATAGCCCAAACTGTTTAACTGCTTCCATTATTGATTCGTCATTGTCTTGATTGATTATAACACGATTTGCTTCACGGTTTTGTTGTTGTCAAAGGCTGTTTTTAAGTTTAAGTTTGTTTTGGAAAGACTGTGCATTCATTGAGGGTTTTTAACGCTTGAAATGTCTTTTTTACAGTAACGGGCATTTGGTTTGTATAGTATATAGATCTAATTGATGATTGGAGCTGTGGTGTTTGTACTGGTCACTCAGTAGGATCCTGGGTCGTGGTGGAGACACCCAGCTTAAAAGTATCATCTGTTGGAAGGACACATTTTTGTGACTATTTATATTTCCTACATTCTGTATTCAATCCTGACACATTTCAGGCAATGCAATTTTACTATTGTTTGTACCTTTGCAAAAAAAAAAAAGAACTAAATAAAGAAAATTATAAATACGCCTTGTTTTTGGTATGGCTTTTTTACCGTCAGCGACGTGATGTCTGTCTGTTGTAATGTCAAATGTGATGTCTGTCTGTTGTAATGTCAAATGTGATGTCTGTCTGTTGTAATGTGATGTCTGTCTGTTGTAATGTCAAATGTGATGTCTGTCTGTTGTAATGTAAAATGCGTGGCAACAGGTTGTATGGAGCAACGTTTCGGTCCTCAGACCTTCATCAGGCATAAAGAAGAACTGACAAACAGTCAGTATTAATACAACTCTGGGATCAGTGGGGGCCAATCAGATGCCCCGCGCCAATCCGTTACCATATCCGACGCAACGGTGTGCTGCGGGATTATTTTTCTCTACTTCTCAGTTCCAGTTGTCCGACGCACCTGTCCATTGTAGGTGTGCAGAAGGACTTTTTCAGGTCCTTTGGGAAATATTCATCATCGAATGATGAACATTTTGATCTGCTCGTATAAGTCGACAATGATTTCCAATTTGTAGATTTAAAGGTATATTCAGTGATTTCACTTAATTCAAATATCACTTATTTTTTTGTTTTGTTGTGATAATCCTCCCTACTATAGAGTGTGCTGGCCATATAAGGAGTTCCTCCCTGTCCCCAGTTAACCCCTGGGGGTCAAAAAACCTTAGGTTTCGTTTTTGACTCTCTATCCTGATTGGACGAAAGGCTGGGTCCCACAGCCAAAAACGAAACCTAAGGTTTTTTGAGTGAAATCACTGAATATACCTTTAAAAGCCAATGTGTGAAAAATGGTCAACACGTTTCAAACGTTGTGTGCAGTTTGTCATCTGATAAATATATTTCCCCATATCTCTCAGGACATTCTACGGACCATAGCTTTCTTCTCGTTTGAATTGCAGAGGTGTGAAAACAAGACAACAGAGACCATTTTGACTTTTTACCAATACATCTGTACAAATGGAAAAGTTGTGACACAAAGCAAGCTAACAAATACATTAAATATATCTTTTCAAAATCGCTCCTTATAAAAAGAATTAAATTATGTGCCTCATGGCACCAAAGCACAGATTTTTAAAAAATTACCTTTTCAATGAATTTGTATACACAACATATTCACCAGTAAAGTTCTCAAAAAAAGAAAAACAGTAGATTACAAATATCTACATTTGTAAAGGGAGAACTCTTGTATAGATGTTGAACAATGTATGCTTTGTTCCTGAAAGGAGGGAAGAGATCCTGGTATCTATTAATTACATACATACTTGGATTTTGTTAATTTCCCCACGACAAATATTTGTGTCACTGGACTTGGAAGCTCAATTGCTTTGCAGAAGCTGCTACTAGATTGCATCATCAGTCTCATACTGACAGAGGAAGGACATTGGATGATTGGTCTTTGAGTAGGTACTGTTCAGTCCAGGGTGCACGATTAGATTTTTCAGAGTCTCTAATGAGATGATTTAGCACTCGTCCAAAAAAAAAAAGAAGAGATATCCTTTTCTGCAACGTGATCCAAGTCTTCAGGTCTTGACAAGATCAGGTCTTATTTGCTGGCTCGGCATTGCCATTAGTGCACGAGGATATTCCCCTCCGGCTACTAGAGACATTAGAAGGATCCAGACGTTGCTGTTACTATTTTAGTTGGTAATGGCGTTGACGACTGCCACAAGGAGTCCCTCGATTGGTTGGTTTTAGGTCAAACGCGCTAGTCCAGTGGTTCCTGCTTGATCCTGATTGGTGTGCTGGTAATGGACTGGCTCCTCCTCAGGTCGCGACACAGAACGTACTCGCTGAACTGTGACGAGTCGACTCCACCGCCGCACGACGCCTTGACCGTGAAGCCCTTCTGGAACAACCTCTCCAGGACCTGGAGGATTTGCAAAGACAGAGCGTCAACAACGGCCACTAGCTTCCCTTACAGACAGAGCGTCAACAACGGCCACTAGCTTCCCTTACAGACAGAGCGTCAACAATGGCCACTAGCTTCCCTTACAGACAGAGCGTCAACAACGGCCACTAGCTTCCCTTACAGACAGAGCGTCAACAATGGCCACTAGCTTCCCTTACAGACAGAGCGTCAACAATGGCCACTAGCTTCCCTTACACCACACGTACACAGTAATAGACAGAGCGTCAACAATGGCCACTAGCTTCCCTTACACTACAGATACACAGTAATGGAGGTGACTTTATCATTGACATGGAACTGACAGCGATCGTTTTATAAGGTTAACTGAAACTGTCTCCAAGGATGCTGCTGTACTTTGTGTGTTTTGCGTTACCATAGATTTATACAGTTAGTTCATGATCAATTCATGATTGCTGCTTAATCTTCTTCGTATTTTCAATTTATTTTTAATCCATACACAAAATGGCTTCGGCCATTAAGCCTTCATCCATGGCATTATTAAATTTTTATTTCTTTAAAGAAACTGTCACGGCCCGGGCGGTTAGCTCAACCGTCTGGGCACCTAGGCTGCTGAGTCAACTCCCGATCCCGACAGCCTTTGCCGCGTGTCTCCCCCAATCTCTCTCCCAATTTCCTGTCAGTCTACTATCAATCTATCAATAAAAGCAGAAAAGGCCAAAAACAATATCTTAAAAAAAAGAAATGAAAAATAAACTGTCACAAGAAGACTGAATTCATGACTGTCGTGGTGTTGATCACGAGACGGTAACGGATGTGATGAAGTAGCATATAACTCACCTGCACAGAGTTTAGCCTGCAGTAGCCGTTGAGTGGGAAGCGGATGACATGCGTGGGGTCCTGATTCCAGCCGGCGTTGACCGAGTTACACATGACGTCTCCGGTCTCGGGGAAGATCTCCTCTATGAGGACCTTCTCCCCGCTGAGGGCTATCCTCTCCCCCAGGTCTGGGGTGACGCGGACCACCAGACACTCGCAGGGCGCGGTGCGCTGAGCCTCGCGCTCCACTTGCCAGCGCTCCAGCTCCCGAACCATGGGAGTGAGCTGGTAGTAGCGTGCCTCCTCGTACAGCTGGGGAAAGTCCTGCGAGTCGACACAAACACAACACATGTAAAGACTTCAACATGACATACTGTACATAAACCACACCACCGCCTGCAGCATGGCATAATTAGCCATGCAAATCGATACGAAGTCCCACACAACGCATGTAAATGTGTTGAAGACATGGCAAAACTCTCGATAACAAAAAACAAACTGTGAAAGCATGTTTTGGGTTTACGGAACAGTTATGCCAACAAAGAAGGCTTCAGCTCACTTTGCGGGAAACCGCCCCGAGAGGCTGTGTGTGCAACTCGAGCTTAGAACTCACACAGTTTGTTTTACTCGCAACATGAAACAGTATCTGTGAACTCGACGACGTGCTTTTGTAGCGTTTGATATCCAATCTCTCGTCCCCCGCATAGTCGCATACTGCATACACAGGTGGCCAACTGGCCATGGCGTCTCCTGCGCCAAATCCCTCTAAAGCTCTCAATGACGTCTCCCTACGACGTGTTCCATAGTGTGCCGCTTTTAGCGGGGCGAGCAGCAGACGTGTCTATTCAATAATTGGTGCGTGTGAAAGGGAACGCGCTGCTTTTCTCTCGCTGTATTCCGTTTCTTTTCCCTCGTCCATATCGTTTCTGACAACAAGCATACACAGAGCTTACAGAGCTCCTGGGCCCCGGGGCTCTGCTCGGTATCAAAGCTTCAGCCTCCTTAGCTCCCCTCCCTTCATGGCCTTGAAGCAAGGGATAGATGTATTTTATAAAATAAAATAAAAAAGATGGGGGGGGGGGGGGGCTCTGTCCGCAGGGCGTTTTAGTCATCCTGAGCACAGAAGCGCCGAATAACGGAGGCAACGCTTATAGCTAACTATACGGCGGCGAAGATGAGAGAGATGCGATGTGTGCACAGACGCACGCACTCGCACAGCATCAAACATACACGTTTATGCATTCAAACACAGTTTCTCTCTCACAGACGCACCACGTTCCAATTTAATAAAACACACAGCGTGTCCCGCCTGCTGCAAGCCATGCACAGTCGACCCCAATAGCAGCCACGGGCACACCGAAGCACTGATTAAAGTGTCAGCGTCTGCATCACAGTTTAAAGGCAGTAAAAAAAAGGACTGGCTGCTGTCGGTGCACAGTGGAGTAATGAAGGTAATGCTTGTGTGGACACTGGGCCGATCATTTGTTTGAACTCAGTGTCATTGCTCAGATTTCTGTGAATTATGGGAATTTGCCTTGAGGAAAATTCACAAGAGTATTTGCGTTTCAAACATCACGGACAGATGGACGATCGTTTGAGAGCAGTTTACAATCAAACATACAGTAGATGCAACAACAACCTTATACCCAGGCCTACGTGTTGAGCATAAAAAGTTGTTTCTTGTTTGTTTGTTATGCAGTGAAGCGCTTGAGAGTTAAGTGGACAGTAGAATATGTTTGTTATGCAGTGAAGCGCTTGAGAGTTAAGTGGACAGTAGAATATGTTTGTTATGCAGTGAAGCGCTTGAGAGTTAAGTGGACAGTAGAATACCTTGAAGTCCTCTGGCAGGAGTAGTTTAGTTTAGTTAGAGTGAAGTGGACAGTAGAATACCTTGAAGTCCTCTGGCAGGAGTAGTTTAGTTTAGTTAGAGTGAAGTGGACAATAGAATACCTTGAAGTCCTCTGGCAGGAGTAGTTTAGTTTAGTTAGCGTTAAGTGGACAGTAGAATACCTTGAAGTCCTCTGGCAGGAGTAGTTTGCAGGTCCGCAGGAAGCCGAGGATGTAGCGGAAAATGTCCCCATCCCTGTCGATGAAGTAATGCTGCTTCAAACTGTCCAGCACGATTGGCTCTGTGCCATTAAAGAGTCGACTAATTCTGGAGGGGAGAAAGAGACAGACAGACTAGGTCAAATGAAGAAAGATTAGTTAAACAAATTGTATTATAGGCCTGGACGGTTAGCTCAACCGACTGGGCACCTACTGTAGGCTGCTAAGCCAACCTGACGGCGTACCGCGGGTTCAACTCCCGATCCCGACGGTCTTTGCCGCATGTCATCCCCCCCCCCCATCTCTCTCCCCATTTCCTGTCAGTCTACTTTCAACCTATCTATAAAGGCAGAAAAAGCCCCCCTAAAAAATAAGTATTATAAGCCTAATGAGCGAATCTTCTATGAATTCTGTACTGGCCATATATGGAGCGTGTCTTGAGTGTACAGGGTTTGATGAGGTCAGATCAACATGGAATGGTCAGCTCCATATATGGACATCTAAGGGTGGCGGCGGGGGCAGTGTCTTGAGTGTACAGGGTTTGATGAGGGCCCAGGTAGGGCCGGGCCTTTTAAATGGAAAGATATCAGTCAAAAGGGAGACATCGAAGATGAAGGATGGATGGGGAAGGATCAACATATGGAATGTCAGAACAGGTCAGCTCCTTATATGGAGATCTAAGGGTTTGAGGTCAGTTGCTGGCCAATATTGATGACATGGGATCTCCATATATTAATATTGATGACATCATACATCAGGGATCTCCATCCCTGATGATGTCACGTGATGTCATAATGACATATATGGTCATGCCTGGGGTGACCAACCAACCAACCAAACACACTGACAGGAAATGCACAATTTCACAACAAATGAAATAACTCAAACGTGATCAATGAATTTCTGGAAGGCTGTCTTTAGTATCCAGATTTGGCAGCACTTCGTGAGCTAAATGGTTGTTGTGCTATGAACAGCATTCAAGTTCCTTTATTCCTTTGTTTTATTTGTTTCTTTCTTATTGTTTTATTTTAGGAGGGAAACAATAAGCCGATTTCTGGCATAGAAACAAAATGTTAAATTCTTTGGTACTGAGATAGCAGTCAAAATACTGTGATGAACGAATCCACGTATACATTAGTTTTTTTATGGGGGACAGGTTATACTGTACATTGTCATACACAAGTATTCTATACTCTTAACTCTGGGCAAAATGAAGTCCTCACTTTTTCCCCTCTCTCTCATTCTCTATCCTTCTTTCCCTGTCTCCCATCATCTCCCTCCTCCTGTCTTGCTCATTTTCACTCTATCCCCGCTCATTTCTTTCTCAGTAAATCGATGCCAGATCATTTTCTAAGAGCCAGTGCTCATCTTTCCCTCGCTGCCTGTGGCGTTCCTCTGTTTTCCACTCGGAGACTCACCTCCTTGCTCCAGGCCATCTCAGCCTTTCTCTGCTGCATGCCCTCCCTCCCTCCTCCCTCCCTCCCGCCTCTCTCTCTCTCTCTCTCTCTCTCTCTCTCTCTTTCTCTCTCTCTTTGTCCTCTGAAAGGCAATTAAAATCTACCCTTTACTTCTCCTCTCTTCTGTTCTTCTTTCTTTCTGCCCTTCCTCTATATTGCTCTCACAAATTGGATATGGTGAAGGGGGGGGCAGCAGAGACTTTAGGACTCAGAGCAGCAGTATGGCGCGCTCTGCTTGTGCACAAGTAGGCCATACATGGCCTACTTGTGTGCAAGGAGGCATTTCTAGTTTTCACTACTTTTATTCGTGTCATTTCTTTGACGTGTAGGAGCCTATATCATTGATAGAACATTGACGTGTAGTTTAGGAGCCTATATATCATTGATATATAGGAGCCTATATCATTGATAGAACATTGACGTGTATAGGAGCCTATATCATTGATATATAGGAGCCTATATCATTGATATAACATTGACGTGTAGTTTAGGAGCCTATATATCATTGATATAACATTATTGAAGTGTATTCTAGGAGCCTATATCATTGATATATAGGAGCCTATATCATTCCAGTCTTACCGTGACTCTGGGTACTTGGTGAGCGTGGCGAGGCTGCTGGTGTACATGTGCCCTCCCACGTCGATGTGGACCGGGGCGTTGGACTTGGTGAGCTGGGCGGCTGACGGGATGCCCTGCGTGGTCATCGGAGAGACGGGGGACCTGCTGAGGGACATCCTGGACATGCACCGTCCGTCCTGATAGAATATAATGGGAACAAGACTCAATTTAACGTATATTATATGATTCAGTAATCATCGCCTGTAATCACATTGACATTGTAGGCATAATGCATAAAACTTGTTTTGGCTCATATTTATATAGGTGGGAGAGCTATATATAGATTGAGCAACCACAACATGATAATATTGAGAGCAATATTGCAGAAAGCTTATATCAAGACCATCAACATTATAACCAGTCAATAGTGCAGAATCTGCAGAGTGAAAGCCACTGTGTGCCTGCATGGACCCTGCCCTAAATTCAGCCTGTAGGTTCAGTCACAGACTATAGCATAACATTGATTTCTCGGCCTATAGCTATAGGCCAGGCCAAGGGTCATCCATGAGCAGACATGCAGACACCGATGGGACTCAACTCAAAAAGATGTCCATGCATCCACCACCATTCCTAAGGCTATAGATGCTAATAGAACTTCTAGCTACGGAACGGGACTGGGTCCCTGCATGTATAAATAAAAAAATGAAAGGGTCTGAGCGAGTCAGAGGCATATATATACGCTCACATAAACCCAGATCTCTCAGCCGTGGCACGTTCGGCGCTTCTTGCCTTGCATCATCATGGCACCATTTCTTCTTTTTCAACCCCAAACTCCCAGGAGCTCCTGGTGAGCTGCTGCCTGCCTGCTGCTGCTCTGTTCATGGTCCATGAGGATGGTTTCTGTTTTTAAGACTAGCTACAGGGCACACTGTCTGTGACTGTAGTTTCACTTTATAGCTGCCCGTCCCTCCAATTGAACTCGCTGTTATAATGTGATGCTATATGCTTTTCAATCATATTTCTATAGCCCGCTAATCTATGCCACAACTCGAATATTTAATTATATCGGTGATTATAGCGGGGGGGAAGAAAAGAGATGAAACTGGTCCCTCAAATTACCATGAAAGTAGGCAAATATTCATATTCATATTCATAGCGCATGATGAAGGGTGGTTGGTCGAGGAGGGTGCCGTGCGTGCGCCCGCATTGATGATGAACAGAGGGCGGTTGTGTCCCGGGGCCAGTGGGCAAGGGCAGACCCAGGATTAATTGAACCATCCCCCCACAGAAAGTCTCTCAATTGTGAAGAAGTTCTTTGAACCATAAAAGGTGAACAGGAGGCGGACTTCTCCCTGCCCCGGGCAGGTCGATGGCGCCCCGGGCTATGGGAGGCTACAAACAGACCGCGGATTATTCCATCCACACAACATTGTTGGGTGTTGTCTTTCTTTCTATAATGCAAAGAGCTATTTTATAGTATAGGCTATACTGCAGGTTGAGAAAGTGTAATTATTCCTTTTTAAGGAGTTCAGTAATGCCGGTTGTAGCATATCTAGACATTTTAAGGCACATTTGCTATAGTTTGCTCCTTTTTTTCTTCTTTTAATTGTTTATTTTTTATTTTTACATGATGTCTAAAACTAGTCTAGACTATAAGCAGCTGTTAACTGTTAAAATAAATACTTCAATCAAACTACTTCAGCTATAGTGCACCAAAGTAAAGCAAAGGATTAAAAGTATCACTAGCCTATACTAAGCAGATTGCATTGCTTCATTCACGGATGTCTCTATAGAAATATACAAATGGGGGGGGGGGGGGGGGGGCTAATAGGTCGATATGTGTAGCCTAATGAAATCAAATCCAGTCAGAAATTAGCCATGGTTCACATGACGGTCATGTTTCAGGGCTTAGTCAGAAATATACAATCATTACATTACCTCAGTGAACCTTCTATATCGGCTATAGTTATACCGTTTCAAACATGATTATTATTAAATGAAAATACCAAGATAATAGGCTATATAGCGTCCGTAAATGTCTATCAAAATCCGGTTGTTCTCGCGCGGTTTCCTCTAATGGCGTCCAAATAAATTGCAAACAGACAAAACTTTGACTTTTAAATCTACAGTAAACGACTCTCTGACACTGTGGTGTGTTGGTGTGTGTCTTTAAGAGACTGTCAGTGTCAGGACACACACGCACACAGTGACACGTACACGCACGCACACACACTCACATACACACACGCAGGTTCAAGGCGCGTCCTTACCCTGAGAGGACAGCGACACAGTAGACATGGATATATATTTAATATCTTCTCAGTTCCAGATATTTAGTGAGAAGGAGGAGGAGAAGATCCGTCACTTTTCTCTGCGCTGTTCTGCTGCTGCTGCTGTCCTCGGCTCCCTTCCTTCCTCCAAACCGCCCGACTGACTGAAGCCTCTGAGCGATCTGAGAGACAAGCCAGAGAGAGAGAGGGAGAGAGAGAGAGAGGAGGGCTGAAAGAATTCGTGCCCGGGGCTGTCCCAAACCGCCCCGGGGCCGAGGATTAGGTTACAAATAACGCAGGCTTTCTCTTCTCTTCTCTTCTCTTCTCCTCTCCTCTCTCTCTCTCTCTCTCTCTCTCTCCCTCTCTCTCTCTCTCTCTCTCTCTCTCTCTCTCTCTCTCTCTCTCTCTCTCTCTCTCTCTCTCTCTCTCTCTCTCTCTCTCTCTCTCTCTCTCTCCCTCTCGCCCCAACTCGCTTCACTAACCAGGAAAATGTGATCCTTTGCTCGCAGTCCAACTTAAAGCGTCAATTTGACTTGACAAAATGCGTTGTTTGCGTGATATACTGTCTATACTAGCCTATACTCATGCTCTGCTGCTGCATGCATGGTGTCTTTTTGGGTAACTAATAATTAAATGAGATTCCGAAAATATCATTATTATTCTCTGAAGGCAAGCCTTGAAATAGGTTCATTAGACTATCTTTAGAGAGGGAAGGACTCGTAAAAACAGACAGAAGCTCATAAAAAACAAACGCACAACAGACCCTGCTCTCTCTCTCTCTCTCTCTCCCTCTCCCCCTAACAACTCACATTTTAGCAACATAAATCCTCTGGCACCGGAGGAGCCAAATGACGTCTATCGTCATGCATTATGCCATGGCAAAAAAAAGCGCCCTTTCAACAGCCGCCGGCCAAATGCGCCATTTCAATTATTGCGCACTGGTTAGATGGAGATGGACGCCGAGGGTGCACAGACAGACAGAATAGAATAGATTCGTTTTCTCCCTCCTCATCCCAGTCCCCAGACGACGCTCGGGGAACTGTTGTTGTCTCCAATGTCCCCTTTTGTTATGGCTAAGAAACATTGTTGGAATTCTGTAGCTAATAATTTTAGTCAAATGTGTTCAATGAATGAATCATCAAACCAATTGGATAGCCAGGCCCAAGCCCATTAAGTATAGGCTATATATGTTGCATTCATTGCTTTTACGCAATGCACTTTAATATACAAAGGGCAAGGAGGCACTGCTTTCTGTTTCATTATGGTGATTTTGTTAATGTAAGTGCACTGTAAAACATATTTTACAGTCTATGGTTGCATGTCAACTCAAGACGCGCCATCATCACCACGAATATACCATCCATTCAAGTCCCAATCAACGCTCCATTAGTCTTACAGAAGGCTGTGGCCTGTGGTAGCATACACAATTCAATTAAAATACTGTTTGCATGGGGTTTTCTTGTCTCCGGTCCTCTCCCACGGGGACCAATAGGCCGGTGTGATTAAAAACAGACATATTGTGTAGGTCTTCATTATATAGGCCTATAGCTTTGACGCCGGAGAACTGCCCTCCCCTCCTCGACTAAGTCAAGCAAAGCAATAGAGCGATACACATAACGTCTGTTTAGACACCGAGACTCCACTGTTAAATTTTCCTCTTCCATTTGTTTTTTGCCCGGGGCTCCGTGGCTGCGCATGTCTCCCTTTGCTGTGCAAACCGGCAGAAAGTACTCCACTCGCTCCCCCCCCCCCCCCCCCCCCCTCTCTCTCTCTCTCTCTCTCTCTCTCTCTATCCCTGTGCTGTGTGTGTGTGTGTGTGTGTGTGTGTGTGTGTGTGTGTGTGTGTGTGTGTGTGTGTGTGTGTGTGTGTGTGTGTGTGTGTGTGTGTGTGTGTGTGTGTGTGTGTCTCTCTCTCTCTCTCTCTCTCTCTCTCTCTCTCTCTCTCTCTCTCTCTTTCTAATTAAAGCAACCCTGCAGTTAGCTCAATTAGATGAAGTAAGAGAGGTGGGGTGGGTGGGGAGGGGAGGAGGGAGAGATGTTGTGAATTTAAAGATTTAAATAGCTTGTAAACCCACCCCGGGCCAACGCAGTTAATGTAGTTATAATTTATGAATCTTATACGCAGACAAACGCAGTATAACTATAAGGGATGATGAGAGCCAGGGTGTAAAAGGTATCCAGGGCTTAAAGCTCTCAGTCCTGGGGACTGATTCCAGTCCTGAGGATCTCATATAGGGGTCATTTAATGAGATCAGTGCATATATTTGCAAAAAAAACATTTTCAGTCTTGGGATTTGATTTGTCTTTAAGCCCTGCAGGGCATCCAGGGACGAGGGGAAGAGAGTGTCCACTCCCAGAGCACTCTGGGTGGGTTGGTCCACCATGCACTGACATCACACAGTGCTAAATCCATCATGCTCAATGTGACATTATGAGGCCAAAGGGCTGGGCTGAAATACTTAGCGTCACCATGGCACTCTAGTGGGACTTAACAGTTACGCTGAGGCCTATTACACAGGGTCACGGGCCACGTAAATACATTACTAGTAGTTGTGGTGGAGACAATAATTGCAGCCTTAACCCATTTTGACCTGAGGACGATTCTAAATATTCTAAATGCTGACAGTTTTCAGAAAAACCTCATGTTTCTGTGTCAGTGGTTCTCAAACATTTTCATGTCAAGGACCCCCAGAATTATCTGTATTTGGCCGCCGACACCCATCTGAAAATGTGTTGTTCCGGGATCTGCCAGAAGCAAAAGATTTGAGTTACAAACGTTCGCTCTGAAAGAATATATTCAAAGATTTGCGCCACTTTTTCACGATTTTTCAAAAATAGCAGACCTACAAGCTCGTAGCGCGGCACTCGGTGCCGCGCTATGAGCTTGTAGATCTGCTATTTTTCAATAGCGAAAGCATAACATGAAGGCGTTCCCGCCAAAAAGGGGTTAAGATGCATGTGTGTCTGTCTATGTGTGTACATGTAAGCCTTATAGCATATGCATGTGTGTGATGCATGTGAAGGGAGCATGGTGGTGGGGGGGGGGGGGGTCAGGGGGAGCTGTATGATGGCTGTACCCCCCCCCCCCCCCTGACAGTGAGCCTGGGGCTGGGGGGGGGGGGGGGGAGGGGTGGTATAGCCTCACGTATAGCCAGCCTTCATCTGCCTCATGTATCCACACAATGATATTAGTGTCGCTAGGCTGGGGGGGGGGGGGGGGGGGGGGGGTCTGATGTGACAAAGGGAAGAGGGGAACAGGATGGGGGGGGGGGGGTTAGGTTCGGCGTTCCCTCCTCCAGGCTAGGAAAGGAGATGACTGTGGATGAAAAGGTGACAGACAGTGGCCTGCCGGGTGACTTTTCAGACTTGCTGCCTACAGGCCATGCATGGGCGACTGGCGGCCCGCCCCCCCCACCAACACTTAATGCAGGGGTCGGCAACCCAAGATGTTGAAATAACATGTCTGTTTGCTCAGACACTATGACATAAATACTCCATTCATTGTCAATGGGAATTCAATCTTTATGTAGGACATAAATAGTCGATTTGCTCGTCCACATATGATGTAATTCTCCATTCATCGTCAATGGGAATTTAATGTTTGTGTAAGACGAAAATCGACACTAATAGCTGAATATTCATAAGAGGGGAATCACACTTGTGTGAAGTGAGGAGCGCCCACCATGGCTGCCACCTGACGTCACTGCTTAGAGCAAACATTAAAAGTCCATAGACGTTGGCTGCCAGCCACCTGAGGTCATTTCTGAAATGCAGATGTTGGAGGCACTAGCGTCCCTCAAAAACGATGAAAAATCTGTGTGTGTGTGTGTGTGTGTGTGTGTGTGTGTGTGTGTGTTTGTTTATAATGTACAGTATATATAGACACGATATATGGAAGGCTTTCACTCACCTCCATATGGTTATTTGATACTGTAGGTCGCCAGAGTTACCCCCCTGCATATTGGTACTCCATCTATGGAGCTATCCCACGTACTGTATCTAACCAACCTATCTAAGTACGACATCACAAACTCCATATTTGGTCGTGGTTGATCTAGAGCTCCATATATGGAGCCCGTATTGACACCTAGTTCTGACATCATGCTAATATAGAACTCCGTATACGGTTATAGCTGACTCATCGTGACATCAGTAAGATATCCAGCTAAGTGTGTACTATAAGGGTGGCTGTCGCCCGTTGAGTATTAGATAAAAGCTGTATTTATTACACTTGACTTCTCAAGACTATATTCACATTCAACCTTCAAGTACCCCGTGGCCAGCTCTAGAACCATCATGTCCATCCAGAGGATCCATGCCCGTCAGATCTTTGACTCCCGTGGCAATCCCACCGTGGAGGTCGACCTGTACACAGAAAAAGGTCTGTTTAGGGCCGCGGTGCCCAGCGGTGCCTCTACCGGCATCTACGAGGCGCTGGAGCTCCGTGACAACGACAAGACCTTCTACATGGGCAAAGGCGTCTCCAAGGCCGTCGAGCACATCAATAAAACAATCGCACCTGCACTGGTCAGCCATGAGAGCATCAACGTCCTGGAGCAGGAGAAGGTGGACAGGCTGATGCTGGACATGGACGGCACCGAGAACAAGTCCAAGTTCGGCGCCAACGCCATCCTGGGCGTCTCCCTGGCCGTGTGCAAGGCCGGCGCGGCGGAGAAGGGCGTGCCCCTCTACCGACACATCGCCGACCTCGCCGGCAACGCCGACGTCGTCCTCCCGGTCCCCGCGTTCAACGTCATCAACGGCGGCTCCCACGCCGGCAACAAGCTGGCCATGCAGGAGTTCATGATCCTGCCCGTAGGCGCCGGCAGCTTCAGGGAGGCCATGCGCATTGGCGCCGAGGTCTACCACACCCTGAAGAACGTCATCAGGGAGAAGTACGGCGTGGACGCCACCAACGTAGGCGACGAGGGCGGCTTCGCCCCCAACATCCTGGAGAACAAGGAGGCACTGGAGCTGCTGAAGGACGCCATCGCCAAGGCCGGGTACACCGACAAGATCCTGATCGGCATGGACGTGGCGGCCTCCGAGTTCTACAAGGGCGGCAAGTACGACCTGGACTTCAAGTCCCCCGACGACCCACGCCGTCACATCACCTCCGACCAGCTGGCCGACCTCTACAGGAGCTTTGTCAAGGATTACCCCGTGGCGTCCATCGAGGATCCCTTCGACCAGGACGACTGGGAGGCGTGGTCCAAGTTCACAGCCAACAGCAGTGGCGTCCAGGTGGTGGGCGACGACCTCACGGTCACCAACCCCAAGCGCATCGCCAAGGGCGTGGCCGACAAGGCCTGCAACTGCCTGCTCCTCAAGGTCAACCAGATCGGCTCCGTCACGGAGTCCCTGCAGGCGTGCAAGATGGCCCAGGGCAACGGCTGGGGCGTGATGGTGAGCCATCGCTCCGGAGAGACCGAGGACACCTTCATCGCTGACCTGGCGGTCGGACTCTGCACCGGACAGATCAAGACGGGCGCACCGTGCCGATCCGAGCGCTTGGCCAAGTACAACCAGCTGCTCAGGATTGAAGAGGAACTGGGCAGTGATGCCCGCTTCGCTGGCCAGAACTTCAGGCATCCTGTCTGAGCTGGACTGGTCGTCCTCCTTCATGGGCCTTGTGTGTTTTCACTGTGTATTTACTTCAACAAGATCAGAGAAAAAGAAACATGCAGAAAGTCAGGCATACAATTTGAAACAAAATACATACATTTTGTTTATTGAGGGCCGTTGGTTAATAATATTAACGTATTATTAATGTCTGGTTTTCCGAAATTACAATTAACCCATTCTGAACGGGCACCCATTTTGGTGTCAGCATCATGTTATGCTTTAGCTATTGAAAAATAGCAGATCTACAAGCTCATATCGCGCCACCGAGTGGCGCGATACGAGCTTGTAGGTCTGCTATTTTTGAAAAATCGAAGAGCGACTGACATTTTTAGAATCTGATCTCAGGTCAGAATGGGTTCATCAGACCAGTGTGTGTCCGGCGGAAACCTCGTATGAATCTGATCTCAGGTCAGAATGGGTTAAATGTGGAAGCTATGAAAATGTAATGTTTAAAAAAAAAGTCAGAATAAAAAAGCTCGACCCCACTCGTGACGTCGTGACTCGTAAAAATAAAATAAAAAATAAATTAAAAAACAGGACCCGCATGCACTCCTGACATCAAGTGCATGGCAGACCAGTCTATGGATGTTTATGTTGGGATAAAAAACAATAACAAATAAAAGCCAGCCATAGTAGGCGCCCCTCACTTCACACAAGTGTGATTCTTTACATATATAACTTTACCCCCATTTGAAAAGATATGCCAGGGGACCCCCATAAGAGAAGACTTTTACGACTCTAGCAGAGATTCTCAACCCGTTTAATTTCAAGGACCCCCCAGTTTGACATGCATTAGTCTACGGACCCCCATTTAATGCATGGGACCCCCAATTTATATTGTAAAACCAATGATAATTTAACTCTGAGACGGATCCATTTGGTTCCATTTGTATACTCTCAAAGAGTTACAGACCCACAAGGGTCCATTTTGTCCTAAACTATAATTTAACTGGGGACCCCCTGGAACTCCATCAAGGACCCCTGGGGGTCCCCGGACCACACTTTTGGCATAGATGATATCGCAGGCTGGCAACACAACATTGGAGCCACGCTGCGCATGTGCATGGATCCCATGTGCATGGATCCCATGTGCATGGATCCCATGTGCATGGATCCCATGTGCATGGATCCCATGTGCATGGATCCCATGTGCATGGATCCCATGTGCATGGATCCCATGTGCATGGATCCCATGTGCATGGATCCCATGTGCATGGATCCCATGTGCATGGATCCCATGTGCATGGATCCCATGTGCATGGATCCCATGTGCATGGATCCCATGTGCATGGATCCCATGTGCATGGATCCCATGTGCATGGATCCCATGTGCATGGATCCCATGTGCATGGATCCCATGTGCATGGATCCCATGTGCATGGATCCCATGTGCATGGATCCCATGTGCATGGATCCCATGTGCATGGATCCCATGTGCATGGATCCCATGTGCATGGATCCCATGTGCATGGATCCCATGTGCATGGATCCCATGTGCATGGATCCCATGTGCATGGATCCCATGTGCATGGATCCCATGTGCATGGATCCCATGTGCATGGATCCCATGTGCATGGATCCCATGTGCATGGATCCCATGTGCATGGATCCCATGTGCATGGATCCCATGTGCATGGATCCCATGTGCATGGATCCCATGTGCATGGATCCCATGTGCATGGATCCCATGTGCATGGATCCCATGTGCATGGATCCCATGTGCATGGATCCCATGTGCATGGATCCCATGTGCATGGATCCCATGTGCATGGATCCCATGTGCATGGATCCCATGTGCATGGATCCCATGTGCATGGATCCCATGTGCATGGATCCCATGTGCATGGATCCCATGTGCATGGATCCCATGTGCATGGATCCCATGTGCATGGATCCCATGTGCATGGATCCCATGTGCATGGATCCCAGTTGGTCCACGATGTGTGTGACCAAGTCTATGGACTTATTATGACAACTCTTCTTCCGTACAGACCTTAGAGTATATATAACTCTATGGTACAGACTTACAGGCCAAGTCAATGGAAAATAACGTTGCATGACATCTTTGTGTGACATCATGTGGATAGATAAAAGGTGTCCCTGGCCTCACTTCACTTGTGAGTTTTAAACACTTTTATAGGTAGGCTACATGCTTTTTACAGACCGAGTGGTGGCTGTAGTTTCAGTCACCTTCACGTGACGTCATTATGGTTATTTGATAGGTCGCCATAGTTAACCTCTGAATATTGGTACTCCATATATGGAGATATCCGACAATATACGTAAGTCTGACATCAGCACAAACTCCATATTTGGTTGTGGTTGATCTATCTAGAGCTCCATATATGGAGCCGGCAGAGACATAATACAGTATAATACTTCTGACATCATGCTAATATAGAACTCCATATATGGATATAGGCCTATAGCTGACTCATCGTGACGAGGAGTGGTGCTTCCCTGTCGTCTATGGTGCTTTACTATGCATAATATTGGCCTTGGGTACCGACAATAATATTGTCTTCTGTCAAAATAGCAATGTCCTACTTATCATAAAACAGCTCTTGCTTGCATACATATTTCTTTGATATATTGATAATATCGTTATAGCCTCCCCTCATAATGTTTATACTGTAGCCATTATCCAAGTCATACAGTGTCAGACAAATATGTGTGTACAGTAAGGTACAGTACCACCAGGAATAAGAACTATTAAAGACATTGAAGGTTTGGTTGTGAACCTGAGGGAAGTCCGCTTTCATTCCACAGTCTCAGTAGCCCTCCTGTGGACACAGTGGACATTGCAGGCCTAATGATAATACTAAAATCATGATATAAAAGGAAATCACTGATCCAGTGCATGGTTCTTATTTAATGTATATGCCTTTTTTTCTATATCACTATTGACTTTTTTTTATTTCAGTTACTTTGTGTGCATTAATTAATTAATTCAACTGCAAACATGACACAGCTGCTCTAATCTGCTCTTGGTATTGTAATTTATTTCACCAAGAAAGGCCTCGTATACTTATTTATATTATAATATAATACATATAATTACATCCAGTATAATAACCAGTGGTGGAATACATTTACTATAGGCTATAGGCTACAGTACTTAAGTACAATTTTGAGGTATTTGTATAATATTTCCAATGTTCAATACTATTACTTCAACTCCATTACACCTCAGAGGTAAATATTGTACTTTTACTCCACAGTCTCCACTACAATTCTTTGACAACTTTAGTCACTAGTTAGTTCTTGAGCTTAGTCCAGTTACCCTGGGTAAACATACTACCTTTCCTTTCCTTACTTCAGCCCTATATGTACATTTCAGCTATTTTCAAAATAGTTTTACATTTGAAAAGTTGAAATGGGACATTCTGCATAGTGAGTAAGTACTTTTGGTACTTTCAACCCATTCTGACCGGGCACCCATTTTGGTGTCAGCATCATGATATGCTTTAGCTATTTAAAAATAGCAGATCTACAAGCTCATATCGCGCCACCGAGTGGCGCGATACGAGCTTGTAGGTCTGCTATTTTTGAAAAATCGAAGAGCGACTGACATTTTTAGAATCTGATCTCAGGTCAGAATGGGTTCATCAGACCAGTGTGTGTCTGGCGGAAACCTCGTATGAATCTGATCTCAGGTCAGAATGGGTTAAGCACAAGTTTGGACAGGCCTTATTTGCATGTCACAATGTATATGTAAATAAACGGAACTGAAAATGAGTGAGTTGAATTAAGGACTTTCCAAAACCTTGTTATTTCAAAACAAAAAACCACAGATGATTGACGATAACAGTATCATTTCTATCAAAAGCAAGGAGTCATGGTGACAGTGGCAGCATTGCCCAACTGCCCTCGCCCACGACATGAAAAATGTTGTTTGTTCAGAATACGCTTCTCACCGAGCGCTCATGTGGCTCTTTTTGACTACAAAGGGTTATTAACCAAGAACTTTCCAGAACCTGTGAAGTTCTGTGATGTTTTAGTCCTCAAGTTTCCACTATAAGACAGTATAGGGCTGTCAGAACCAATTCCATGCATGATTTGAATGAAGTGCTTATTTTCTTTTTACCATTGAGCTATATTGCTTGCTCAGGGGATACATTGGATATTGACCATCAGGTCAACGTTCCAGCCCACCCACGACAACCAGACCAGACCAGACCAGACCAGACCAGACCAGACCAGCCCACCACAACCAGACCAGACCAGACCAGACCAGACCAGACCAGACCAGACCAGACCAGCCCACCACAACCAGCGTGCAGATAGCAGAAATTATCATGATGGCAGAATGGCAGCAGGCCCGGACGTTTCCTAGTGGCCTGCCGCCTATTGGCCTGCCTGCCTGCCCGTCAAAATATACTGTATATGCCCGGTACATCCTATGGCCAGTCCACCCCAATTGTATACGTTATCGTTATGTAAGGCAGTGCAGTACAAATGGAACCAACATTTGTACACTCTCAGAGTGAAATTAACATTGATTTTACAATATAAATTGAGGGTCCCAGAGATAGAAATGCCATTAAATGGGGGTCCGTACACTAATGCATGTCAAACTGGGGGTCCTTGAAATGAAACTGGTTGAGAATCACTGCAAGAGCCGTAAAAATCTTCACTTATGGGGGGGGGGGGGTCCCTGGCATGTCTTTTCAAATGGGAGTCCGCGGGGCGAATTAGTGTCAACTTGGGGGTCCTTGAAGGGATAATGTATGGATGAGTGGTCATTGTTTATAATGAATACATTGACCCAAAACACAACAGAACGAGGTATTTCCTTGTATTCTGTATCTGCCCAGCTGCAGCACAGTCGGAAAACAATTAAGGAAATGAGTTGATCAAATGGAATCCATTTTCGGGTGTACTGTCTGCATCGTCTATTCCTCACTCAAATGTTTTCAAATACATTTTTCAGAGCAATGTTTAGCTGTAAATGACATTGTGTGTGTGTTGTTTACATGTTGGAAACAGCAGTAAATCAATGTTTAGCTGTAAATGACATTGTGTGTGTGTTGTTTACATGTTGGAAACAGCAGTAAATCAAGCGGCGAGGCGCAGCTGGTGCTCAGAGGGTTTGATTAGGCATCGGTCTGTTATAGAGCGGAGCGGTCATTATCCAGAAATAACAGACCGCTGAATTCTGCGAATGACCAATCAGAATAAAGCATTCAACCAAGCCATCTAATATATTGTATGAACATACTCTACCATACAGATTGAATAAGTTATATTGTATTAACCTACTCTACCATACAGATTGTATAAGTTATATGGGTGATCTAAAGGTCAGAGGTCAAAAGTCATGAGGAAACGCATATGCGTAGTATTTAAGTTTTATTGCTGATGATGTGTTTTTTCAAACGGCTTGTGTTTTTTCAAACTGCTCAAAATGCCGGAAAACTGAGGGTGGAGCTTACTGGTGAGTGACAGAGGTGGTTCCGATAAGTCCACATATCAGCCATGGAAACAGGTGTCATGGCTTCTGGCCAAACGAGGTGTTAGACATCATTGTGGTACAGTATGCTACTTCTCATATTGCGAAACAAAAATACTGGTGACAAAAAGAGAAAAAAGAGAGAAGTATGAGTATGTGACAGTCTATAGTGATCATGTTGAAATGTGTTGTTCAGTAGATTCTATCACAGATTAGATTCTATCACATGAACTCAAAGGGGTCAATGTCACCCAGAGTCGTGATGCTGCACAGATACACAATACACATAGACCTATACACACTTTCTCACATGCACACTCTTAATATGCATGTGAGCGCGCATGCATTACTATTTGATCCAAAGAGAATGGATTCCGTTTTTCCCAGGTGTAAAGATAGATTGTTATCAGCGAGCCAGGTGCAGATTCTACCGAGTTCAGAGCTGAGGGCCTTTTCAACCTGCAGTTTGTTCCTGTCCGAGGACGGCAGTGCTGAGTCATCTGCGAACAGGAACAAGTTGCAGTCACAATATGGGTGTTGGTGTGTATTTAACGTCCTGCGCTGAGTACCTCTTATCACTCTCCTCTGTCCTCTGAAGAGTTCTGTCCTCACAGAGGACTCTTCCTCGTCTTCACCATGAGGCTTCTGGCTCTGCTGTTGGTGCAGCTGGCGCTCCCGTCGCCGGCCAGTGGACACGTCGTGGCCTTCGATCAAGGCTGTCCAGAATTCTTCATCCCGAACCCGGCCAGCCAGAACTCCCACATCTTCCCTACCATCCTGCTGCGCGGAGACCAGAACCGCTACAGACAGATCTGTCAGTTTTACGAGAACCACAACAGATTCGCCACGCTCTATGACACCACAAACCGGATCCCGGTGTATTCTGCATACACTGTAGCACTGCCGATCGGCAAGAAAAGCAAAAGTGGCGCACTTGAACAGTGGAAGATTGAACCCCAGGTGAGTCTTTTTAACTGCTTAACCACTTGAACATGAACTCTAGTGTTTAGTGATGGGGGAACATTTGGCAAAACAAAGAAACTATCTACAAGCTCACATTATGAGCTTGTAGATTGTCTATTTTCAGCAAATAGATTTAGTGTAGAGGGGGAAAAGGAGGGGGCCTATTACAGTGGTGGAAAAAGTACTGAAAGTTTCTTCTATTTAGAAAGGTCTTTCGATCTGTTGGCATTTTGTGATATTTTGAGTGATTGGCTTATTCCTTATTTACTTTTGTATATATTTGACAGAGATTATATCTGAGATTATATCTGATAGGCCTACACCAGTGACAAACTATAATTTATACTATAAATGATAGTATAAATTATAATTATAAATTATAATAATACTATATTTATTATACTTTATATTGTACAGCTTGAAAACGAGCAGGAGGTGAAACAGATGGACCGAGCCGAGAAGGGATTCCAATGTAAGCACCAGGCAATGGATGACGACTATACAAACGACATCAAGGAACGACGTGAAAAACAGCTGCCGGACATTTACACCAGAGGCCACCTGAACCCAAAGACTGCTGCCGACAGCAAGGAGGGGAGAGAAGCCACCTTCACTCTCACCAACGCAGCACCGCAATTAGGTCAAGCTAATCTAGCATGGAGCAGAGAGGTTGAGGACCTTGTTTTTAAAAACGAGCTAGGAATAAAACAATGCAGTGAAAAGGCCTACTTAGTGACCGGGGTGGTGCCAGGAGAGAGCTGGTTGGGGGGGGGAGAGGGAGACGGTCAGGCTGAGAAGAACGAGAAACGAGTCAACGTGCCCCGAGAGTTCTGGACCGCTTACTGCTGCAGAAAGAAGATTAAAATAAAAAACAATAATAAAAATAAAGCCAACCAAGTGCCGCCGCCAACGGATCAGTACCGGTATGTTTCTAAAGCCTATCGTGCAAACAATGAGGATGATTTCAAAATGTCGGAGATGAGTGTGGGTGATCTGGAGAAGTGGCTTTCCGATGTGTACAAGAGTGCAAGTAGCACAGTGTTTGGAGGGATTAGAGGGTGCGGGGGGCAGGACCAAGCAGGGCCAGCCAGCAGGTCAGGACCAAGGTCAAGGAGGCCGAGCCAAGCAGGGGGATTGATTATGTCAGGGTCGAGTCCAAGGAGGCCGAGCCAAGCAGGGTCACCCATTAGGTCAGGGTCGAGTCCAAGGAGGCCGAGCCAAGCAGGGTCACCCATTAGGTCAGGGTCAAGGTCAAGGAGGCCGAGCCAAGCAGGGTCACCCATTAGGTCAGGGTCAAGGTCAAGGAGGCCGAGCCAAGCAGGGTCACCCATTAGGTCAGGGTCAAGGTCAAGGAGGCCGAGCCAAGCAGGGTCACACATTAGGTCAGGGTCAAGGTCAAGGAGGCCGAGCTGGTAGAAAGAGAGGTGATGCTTTGCTAGCTTTTACGGTAGAATTTATTAAGGCCTGCCTGCAACTACTGTTTAGTGATTATTCTATTGATTACTTTTATTATGAATCGAATAAGCAAGAAGCACATTTCTTTGGCTAATTTGTCAACACAAAAATATTGTAATAGATTTTTTTTCCCCAGACTAAATGGATTTAGTCCGATAACAATTAAGGCATTTGGAATAGGTGTGTCTCGGGCCTATGGAAATCTAACACACTTGTAGGGAACGTGAGCTGGGTTTAGACCGTGGTGAGACGGGCTTTAGTTCTACCCTACTGATGTAGGGAACGTGAGCTGGGTTTAGACCGTGGTGAGACGGGCTTTAGTTCTGCCCTACTGATGTAGGGAACGTGAGCTGGGTTTAGACCGTGGTGAGACAGGCTTTAGTTCTACCCTACTGATGTAGGGAACGTGAGCTGGGTTTAGACCGTGGTGAGACGGGCTTTAGTTCTACCCTACTGATGTAGGGAACGTGAGCTGGGTTTAGACCGTGGTGAGACGGGCTTTAGTTCTGCCCTACTGATGTAGGGAACGTGAGCTGGGTTTAGACCGTGGTGAGACGGGCTTTAGTTCTACCCTACTGATGTAGGGAACGTGAGCTGGGTTTAGACCGTGGTGAGACAGGCTTTAGTTCTACCCTACTGATGTAGGGAACGTGAGCTGGGTTTAGACCGTGGTGAGACGGGCTTTAGTTCTGCCCTACTGATGTAGGGAACGTGAGCTGGGTTTAGACCGTGGTGAGACGGGCTTTAGTTCTGCCCTACTGATGTAGGGAACGTGAGCTGGGTTTAGACCGTGGTGAGACGGGCTTTAGTTCTGCCCTACTGATGTAGGGAACGTGAGCTGGGTTTAGACCGTGGTGAGACGGGCTTTAGTTCTGCCCTACTGATGTAGGGAACGTGAGCTGGGTTTAGACCGTGGTGAGACGGGCTTTAGTTCTGCCCTACTGATGTAGGGAACGTGAGCTGGGTTTAGACCGTGGTGAGACGGGCTTTAGTTCTACCCTACTGATGTAGGGAACGTGAGCTGGGTTTAGACCGTGGTGAGACGGGCTTTAGTTCTGCCCTACTGATGTAGGAACGTGAGCTGGGTTTAGACCGTGGTGAGACAGGCTTTAGTTCTACCCTACTGATGTAGGGAACGTGAGCTGGGTTTAGACCGTGGTGAGACGGGCTTTAGTTCTACCCTACTGATGTAGGGAACGTGAGCTGGGTTCAGACCGTGGTGAGACGGGCTTTAGTTCTACCCTACTGATGTAGGGAACGTGAGCTGGGTTTAGACCGTGGTGAGACGGGCTTTAGTTCTACCCTACTGATGTAGGGAACGTGAGCTGGGTTTAGACCGTGGTGAGACGGGCTTTAGTTCTACCCTACTGATGTAGGGAACGTGAGCTGGGTTTAGACCGTGGTGAGACAGGCTTTAGTTCTGCCCTACTGATGTAGGGAACGTGAGCTGGGTTTAGACCGTGGTGAGACAGGCTTTAGTTCTACCCTACTGATGTAGGGAACGTGAGCTGGGTTTAGACCGTGGTGAGACGGGCTTTAGTTCTACCCTACTGATGTAGGGAACGTGAGCTGGGTTTAGACCGTGGTGAGACGGGCTTTAGTTCTACTCTACTGATGTAGGGAACGTGAGCTGGGTTTAGACCGTGGTGAGACATGCATTAGATGTGTTGCTGGAGGGAGGATCATTTGGTGCTTGGCTTGGCTGAGGAGCCAATGATAAAATAAAAACTCTGTTTTTCAAACTCCATTTCAAGCAAACAGAACGTTCTGCCTTTTTCCCCATGCCCTACCTAGGAAATCTGCTAAAGCAGAAGTACCTTTATACTGAAACATTATTAAAGTTTTTATAATAAAAATAAAAGTTAATGTAAATACTTGACCTTTTACAAAATAATAAATGTCTTACAGTAATTCATCATAGTGGACAGTAAAACAAAAATGTCTTTCCAAATCACAATAAACACATCCTGTCCTCCTCAGGGGTACCAATGAATCTGTTTCTAAAGCTAATAAGGTCTCAGGATGCAACTGTGCACAAAAAGATCTTTTACTTTTGGATACATTGTTTGTGACATACATGTAAGGTTTAGGGCCATAATTATTTTAAGACTGTATGTTGAATTGTTCTTAGTTTTGGTTTGTACCATAAGTCAACAGCCCAGCACTCTTTATATTTAAGAAACAAGATCTGCATTTCACGAATGTTACAGCATAAATGAATCAGAATCAGATTGAAATCCATATGCTCATCAAAGGTCAGGCCATGAGGTCTGTTCCTATGCTCTGAATGTTGTTCTTCTTGCCTGAATCTTCTTAATAAATTCTCAACACTTCACCCTAAATGGACATTCATATTTCCCTATATCTATTTGTTCTGTCCCCACAGTGTAGTGGTCATGTTTAACTATTCTGTGAAATAGCACCACCCTGTGGTACCCCAGGGTTTTCTTATTTTCACGTTTGCCTTGTGCTTGCAATTATATACAACATATATTTCAGCTGTGCTGCCTGCTGTACTGCTGTTTGTGTCTTCTCTTGGGCTAAAAGCAATGTTGTGAGTAATAAGTTTATGATGGCAGGTTATTTTATGTTGTTTGTTGTTATTTGCATTTGTATACAGATGTATTTTACAATCAGCTTAAGCGATAAGTGATTTGTAGCTGTTTGTTTAACACATGCTTTCTGTATTGTAACAGTAATTTGGAAATGTTTGTATTTTGTTGTTACAGTTTCACAAATTGACCAGTAAAACTTCATAAAGACAACACCTTCTCTGTGGAGTTTGTTGGTAGATGTTTAGCTGGTGGGCTAGCTGGCATCCTCAGCTAGTGAGGCCTACACAATTAATATTAACATCCTCCCATATCTATATAGTTTAAAACCCTTCCACTGAAAAGACATTTGCTTACAGTAGCATGTTCAAAGTCCAGACCCATGAGCGATGTTTGTGCTGATAGTGGATAATGTTCTGCCAACAGGCCCAATAAACACCCATATCATACCACCACCTCCAGACTGTGTTGAATAATAGAGAGTATTCATATGCATGATTTTCCCATCAGGACACGCCCCCCTCACCTAGACTGAGTGGCAAAACATTGAGCAGCATGGAGTTTGAAAGCACTCAACTGTCCTAGGCTGCGTACCACCTGTTTCTAAATGTCACATAATGCAGGAGCCAGCAAAATGTTGTGTTATTGAAAACAAGCACTTCCTAACTCTGACACTTAAAATGCAGGACATTTCTTGACAGAAAGTATCTCATAATGTTTCTATGGTGGATTTTCATGAAACAAAAACTTTGCCGATAGAAAGAGGATAATTCAAGCTTTTCGTTCAGCTGCAATGTTGGTGAGTTTAACATTGTTTTAATGCAATCAGACAGGACTTTAATGTTGGTGAGTTTAACATTGTTTTAATGCAATCAGACAGGACTTTAATGTTGGTGAGTTTAACATTGTTTTAATGCAATCAGACAGGACTTTAATGTTGGTGAGTTTAACATTGTTTAATGCAATCAGACGGGACTTTAATGTTGGTGAGTTTAACATTGTTTTAATGCAATCAGACAGGACTTTAATGTTGGTGAGTTTAACATTGTTTAATGCAATCAGACAGGACTTTAATGTTGGTGAGTTTAACATTGTTTAATGCAATCAGACAGGACTTTAATGTTGGTGAGTTTAACATTGTTTAATGCAATCAGACAGGACTTTAATGTTGGTGAGTTTAACATTGTTTAATGCAGTCAGACAGGACTTTTCTGTTTGGATGAATGGGCTGTCAAGGCCAGAAAGTAGTTTTTTGCCACTCAGTGGGCGTTCCCGCATAACTTCCAGGTACGATGATGTCACGCGCATACCCGCTGCCGTGGTCGTTGCAGTTGAGAACTGAAAATCGTTGGCGAGGGTTCAGCGAGGACCACGGCAGCACTTCTTTCCTCTATTCAATGTTTGCATCACATGACTCTCTGGGGGTCTAGTTTAACCCATTTTGACCTGAGATCAGATTCTAAAAATGTCTTCTACATCCTGACAGTTTTCTGAAAAAGCTATGTTTCTATATGTCAGTCGTTCTTCGATTTTTCTAAAATAGCAGACCTACAAGCTCGTAGCGCGCCACTCGGTGCCGTCATAATAAAGGCTTTTTTCACTTGACTGGAACAGAGTGCCTTATTGTCTCCACCAGCCGAAGGCATGGGGAGAGTATGTTTTGCACTCCGTCCGTCCGTCCGTGTGTCCGTGTGTCCGTGTGTCCGTCCGTCCGTCCGTCCGTCCGTCCGTGACCAGCTAATCTCAGCCACCGTTAACCCGGTCGATGCCAAATTTTGCACACACACTCCCTGGATGCCAACCATGAACCTCTGCCCCAAACTTTCCAGAACGGCCTGTTATAGCGCCACCAGGAGGCCGCTTTGTGCAAAACAAGTTTTTTCACAGTACACCTACAGATTTTGTCCAAACATCACGCAAATTAGTACACAGTCTCTCTAGAGCCATTCAACGAAACGGGTCTTTCAGATTTCTCAGACTCCATCCTGATTGGTTAAGATTGGCTTCCAAAGTTCACAGGAGTGCTCAGTTTCAAACAAAATGCTGCAAATCATGAACACATCGCGTGATTTCCGTGAAATTGTGCACGCACATTCCCACTAGGCCGAGGACGAAATGCCACATGAACAATTTCAACTCAGCCTCAAGGTGGCGCTATAACTGGCCCAAAAGTGTTTTTACCTCTAACTGCACGGATCTGTGGATAACCTGGTGGAGACCTGTGCCCAGAAGGGCACTTTTTCTAGTTGCACCTCTTCTTATTTAGACTGTGTGTATTTCAACTCCAACTAAATGTTGTTCCCCCAGTATGACACGGAAAAGAAGAATAGCATAAGCTCAAATTAAGCTACATGTCTTCAGGATATTGGCTCTCAAACATACACGATTTGTTTATGTTGGGGGACCTGAACACACAACTTTGACATCTTCACAGTTTATTACTACAGCTACAATGCATATTGAAATATTTACCTTCAATAAAGAGTGTTTGACATAGGCCTCTAGGCCTAAACCTTTTGCCGTGTCTGCATCACACGAACAGTTATGTTTTCAAATGGTTTAACCTTTTGGAACAAAACTCTTGTTTCAAGATGAATACACAGAGACAGTTGTTTCATAAGTAAAAGGTTCATATATTTATTTATAATCACAGCACATGTTTTAGAACAACTAACATGAATGCATCAGGTGAAATGGCAGTGTTAAGGCTAGGATATAATGTTCATATATTTTTGAACACATGTTTCCACTCAGTCGTTAAAGTCCTGAAACCATGTGTCCCGTTGGAAGTGCAATAAACCGTAATTCCCCAATAAGGCAGTTTTGATTTAATTTAATTTCAGCCAGGAATTTTACAATCACATGAAACTGCGAAAGAGCAGGACCATTATATTCCATAAAATGTATCTCTTACACGTCTTATTTAATAATGACCACCACCATAATATATACATTAACGAGCATCTTCAAGTGACACTGCTCATAAGTTAGCTGACAATTACCGTAATGTTGAGGCAATGTATATTTAACTTCATAGAAGTCACTAAATAATACATTTCAAACTGTAAGCGCTGTGGTATTTCAGTTAAATAGATTAGTTGAAGGCTGCTATTATTATATAGGGTGGCCTAATGTGATCTTCCGAATAATATAATATAATATTTCAAATGTACAGTATACAAAAACCTCTGGATTACCTTTTTGGTATTTGGTTAGAGAGGGAGGGGGGGAAATCGTTTCCTCCGTGGTCCGGTGATATTCCACACATTTGATTAAGCATGAATTTGTCGTGTTGAAAATGTGCCAGCAGGGTGTATTAAAACACAGAAAATAATCTCTTCACGCAGTCTATAAAGTGAGGGAATTTTTAATAGAGGTCCTTGAAGGGCTTGGGGTAATTAAACATCAAATAGTCCATATAATAAAAGTCATAAGCCTTCTGCCTCTCCGTGGAGTTCAACTGTGCAAAGTACCTCTGGGTGATTTTGGAGGAAGTCCTTTCCGCATGTGGGTTCCTGTCCTTGAAGTCGGGGAAGGTGAGGTTGCTCGGCGCTCCGATCTTCCGCAGCAGAAAGTTGGCCTCTTCCTCAAGGTTCTCAAACTTCCCGATGAAGTTGTAGCGAAGGAGGCAGGGGTTGCAGAGCTGGCTGACCGGCTCCCAGTGGATGTCCATGCCCACGGGCCGACGCACGTCCAGCAGGTACCGGACGAACTCCCGGAACGTGACTCCGGTGCCCGTGCGCAGGGCGGTCTGCGTGGCGTTGGCGCGGTACCTGGAGATGATCGGCCGCCCGAACACTGGGTGGTAGTAGGAGTTGGGGCTCTCGAACTTGTCGCGGAACGCCGACACCAGCCGCTCGAAGGGCTCCCGCACGAACAGCACCTTGGCGTAAGAGCGGAGCCTCTCTGCGATGCCGGCGCCGTCGTGGCCCTCCAGGCGGCTCAGGTGGTTGGTGTAGTGGGCGGCGTCGTGGGGGATGCCCTGCGTGGAGGCGGCGCTCCCGCCCAGCACCATGAGCACCCGCTTCCAGTTGGAGCATCCGGCCTTCGGCACCTCGCAGTACAGCAGCCGGGAGCGCTCCTCCACGTAGATGCGAGACACCTGCCGGCGGGAGACGCTCCGCTCCGTGACGCCGGGCTGGTACTTGGCGCAGACCTCGCTCAGCAGGCGGCGCCGGGACTCCTGTGTGCTGGACAAACGCTGCTGCTGGTCGTCCTGACCGGCAGGGGCGGTGGACGTCGCGGAGTTGGCCTTCAGGAGCAGTTTCCTGTGGCGTTTGGTGACCGGCGGCTGTTTGGGCCCGACTGCTTGGTCTTCAGAGGGCGGTGGAGGAGAGTAGTAGGAGGAGGCTTGATGGAGGTCTCCGGGGTTGGAGACGGGGTTCTCCTGTTTTAGACGACTGCCTTCAGCTTGGCCTGGATCCAGGTGCTCCACTGCTGCAGTACCGCTGTCCTGAAACCCAACGAGAGTACGGAGTCAGTCATTACATTAACTGTTGCATTCTCTCTCTCTCTCTCTCTCTCTCTCTCTCTCTGATGAAGATGATGATGATGATGAGCACCTGATTATCACCCAAAACATGTGTTCAAGTCCAGCATTCTTGTTCAGCAACTGTACATATCTGTGATGTCAGGATGGCATGCACTGTATTAGGCTATACATTAGTTTTGGTGCAAGCTATAGTTGAGAGTGTCAGCACTCTAAATCCTCTTAACAGCTCAATTAATATACAACTTACTTATCATTTTCCATTTAGTTCTTCTGTGTTTTCTTTGTTTTGTTGGGTAACGCTTTAAGGTGTGATTTATCATGTTAAAGGACGACCACACAATCTATCTTTATGGTCCTCACTAATGCTCATTATAATAGAGCGTCGCAGTCCCGCCCCCTACCAGGGCCCAGTCCCGCCCCCTACCAGGGCCCAGTCCCGCCCCCTACCAGGGCCCAGTCCCGCCCCCTACCAGGGCCCAGTCCCGCCCCCTACCAGGGCCCAGTCCCGCCCCCTACCAGGGCCCAGTCCCGCCCCCTACCAGGGCCCAGTCCCGCCCCCTACCAGGGCCCAGTCCCGCCCCCTACCAGGGCCCAGTCCCGCCCCCTACCAGGGCCCAGTCCCGCCCCCTACCAGGGCCCAGGAAATGATTCCTACCAGGGCCCAGGAAATGATTCCCTGTTCATTTTCCTCATAGACTTTAAAAAAAGTATTTATTTAAAGACCTTTTAAGCCTTGTACAAAGCCAACTCGAGTTGTGAGAAATCATGACAACAAACAAAACATTTTGGGCCGAACAAAGAATTAGAAAGAAATGGCAGGTTACAACACTTTTTTTGTTTGTTTGTTTGTTTTTCTTCTTTGTAATTATTTGTTTGGTCCAAAATATTGTGTTTGTTGTCATGAGTCACGACTCCAGTTGGCTTTGCCTTTGTCTTTAAATAAATACTATATATGGTAGCGTTTTTGTCTATTCACTCAGTGTCTCAGTGGAGGTCTGTGGACCGTTCAGAAAACATGCCTACCAGTGAAACATTACTGATGGGAAATCCAAGCTAATAGAAACGGCAGGCTTTCCATTCCTGGAAAGTTTGCATGCTATAATGGAAGTCATTAAAAACACTAAGATCATTTCTTGTCTGTTTTATTTAAATGTTATAGTGGTTTGGGCCACTATTCCCAAACAGCACAGATAGTTACTGGTTCTTTGGTTTCTATAGTTATTGAAGACCAATAAGGCCAAAACAGTAAACACACATTGGAGTGGAAGCAAGCGCAATATACTAAACATTCCACAAGATGGCACTAGATCTTTATATTCCATGATGGAAAGGGCTTCTCATGCCAGCTCAAAGTGTAAACTAAAGGCTGACAACACATACAAGCATGTACGCACGCACACGCACACACACACACACGCACAGTCGCACACGCGCACACACACACACACACACACACACACACACACACACACACACACACACACACACACACACACACACAAAGTTTATCCTACCTTTTGAATTGGCCACCGTGGAGCCACCATAAAGTTGTCTCCTGGAGGACAAACACAATAAAAACAGCTGTTGAGATGTTTCTTCAAAGCAGATGAACAGTATTAAACAGTATTAAACAGTATTAAAGCAAATGGTCTGTGAAAATGTCATGAAGTCAGAAGTCATGATAAAACGTGATGTGAGCCAGGCAGCCAGCACATCAACAACTCTCTTCAGCTGAAAAAGTATTCCTTGTCGAGCGACACATAATAATAATAATAATAATAATAATAATAAAACTTTATTTGTATAGCACATTTCATGACATGAAATGCAGCTCAAAGTGCTTTACAGAACAATGGAGAATAAAAGAAAAGCAAGGCAACGACATTAAAAAACAAGCAGTAATGCAGTACAGTGAGGACATGAAAAATAAAAAATATAAGATCAATTAAAGGCAATGTTGTAGAAGTGGGTCTTGAGCTGAGCTTTAAAAATGTCTACAGAGGCTGCCTGACGAAGGTACAGTGGGAGCTTGTTCCATGCCGACGGCCCGTAGAAGCAAAAAGCTGCTTCCCCGTATTTTTTAGTTGCCATTTTTTGGGGCAAAGCGAGCAGGCCGGCGGTGGAAGACCTTAGGGGGAGGTTTGGGACATATTTAGGCAGGCAGTCATGTAGGTAGGAAGGAGCGAGACCATTGAGAGCTTTATAGACAAGTAAAATAATTTTAAAATCAATCCTAAAAACATGGTGCACAACAGTTTCTTTCTTCACCAAAGCATTCATTAATTAAGACTTTATATGGCAAGGTCTATTAATTACTGTAAATGATGGTATTTGGATTAGATTATCAACCTCTTTCTCTGTGTCTCTATCTATACAAGTATATTCAGGAATTGAGGTCCTTGGCCTGCTGGCAATGTGCAAATATGTAAATATGACGCTGGTCGGCCTAGTAGCTGCTACACGCACGCACGCATGCACGCACGCACACACACACACACGCACACACGCACACGCACACATAACGGGCGAATGCCGACTGTGAGAGCTTACTGTACCAGCTCAACCTTAATACGACTGACACACAACCTGGACATTTGGGTCAGGCTGTATATACTGTATACATGCACCTCCACAGCTCTAATACTGTAAAACATAAGGATTCAAGATGCGGGACTAACCGGCAAACATCTATCAATATCTTCAAAGATATCGATAGGATGGTTCTGTGTTACAGTCGTGGGGACCTCATGTTTATGTATTATTCTTATGGCGGTGTGTTTTTCTGTGCTATGTGTAACGTGTTAGTGTTATATTTAATCCTGTAGACTTTATATCAGTGTAATTCATAATTATAAAAAATATGAATTATAAGTTAAAAAATTAAGAGTCAAAATCAATCTGAATTTAAGAAGGGGCACCAGTGAAATGAGCTTAGGAATAAGCACCAGATTGATTTGTATTTAACCCTTAAGTTAAACCACTAATAAAACAATTAAAAGATTATAAAATAATCAATTATTATTTTATCTTAATAAATCTATGGAATCTGAAGGTAAGAGGTCTTTTCCATTACATAGCCTTTCTTACTTTGCATGTGTCAAAAACCAGTAAATTCAACTTCTTGAGCAAATAATAGACTTGTTTTTAAAAATGAATCAATTTACTTCCACACCTAAGCTTATAGACAAATTCAGTAGAACAATAATCAAATGAATTCTTAAACAAGGGTTAATACAGGTTCAAATGGTGTGTTTTTCTGTGCTATGTGTTTTTTTGTTGTGGGCGTTTTTGAACAGACCAGTGAAGACGAATTTACCTTTGGGGACAATAACAAAGTTTGTTATTTATATTCGCTTGGGGACAAAAACAGAGTACCGGTATTCGTTTCTCGTTTCTATAGCTTCAAAATCAATCAGTGAAGATTCTAAAAATAAGCGTTGGTCTCTTTTTCTTTGTTTTGTTTTGTTTTGTTTTCAAATGATGGATACCTCCCGCTGGGAAGGAAACGCTTTAGCAGGAACCTTCTCAACTTCCACAGCTGTGTTGTTTTTGGCAGCAAATCTTTAGTTTTAGTCATAGATTCTTCAATAGTTTTCATTTAGTTTTAGTCGACTTTTAGTCGACTAAATATCATAAGATTTTAGTCGGCTAAATCTACAGTTGATTTAATCGACTAAAACCTATTTTGGTGGGCGTTGATGCCATCGTAATGACTCTTTTTACACTTGCTGAAAATAGCCGATCTACAAGCTCACAACGCGTTGTGAGCTTGTAGATCTGCTATTTACTGGATCTCTTGTCCACTATAGTCCCTTCCTAACATTTTAGTCTAGTTTTATTTGTTGACGAAATTGTCGATATTTTTAGTCATAGTTTTAGTCATCATGGCTTAGTTTTCATTTAGTTTTCATGTCGTTTTTGTCAGTGTAAAAAAGGTAGTCGACGGACTACCTATTTTAGTCATAGTATTAGTCGAGGAAAACATCACTGTTCCACAGCTGCCGCGTGAACCTTCCCCCCCGAAAGGTCACACGATTACTTTACCAATGATCCCCTCTGCCGTCGACATTTATCTGCACAGGCAGTAGATCAGTTAATGGCGCCACTGTTCCCGGCATAACCCCTTCTGACCTGAGATCAGATTCTAAAAATGTCTTCTACGTACATCCTGACAGTTTTCATTTTGACCTGAGATCACATTCTAAAAATGTCTTCTACATCCTGACAGTTTTCTGAAAAAGCTGTATGTTTCTATGTCAGTCGATTTTTCTAAAATTTAAAAATAGCAGATCTACAAGCTCATAGCGCGCAGATGGAGTTGGAGAAGGCAGCGTGGAGAGGAGAGACGGCGGTGTGCATTACAGATGGAGTTGCCAAGAGAGGACCCAAGATTAGGTTCTGATAGAGAGGCCAGGTGTGTGTGTGTGTGTGTGTGTGTGTGTGTGTGTGTGTGTGTGTGTGTGTGTGTGTGTGTGTGTGTGTGTGTGTGTGTGTGTGTGTGTGTGTGTGTGTGTGTGTGTGTGTGTGTGTGTGTGTGTGTGTGTGTGTGTGTGTGTGTGTGTGTGTGTGTGTGTCTGTGTCTGTGTGGCTTTGTTTGGATGTGAGACAGAGAGAGACAGAGAGAGACAGAGACAGAGAGAGAGAGAGAGAGATAGAGAGACAGAGACAGAGACAGAGAGAGAGAGACAGAGAGAGACAGAGACAGAGAGAGAGAGACAGAGAGAGACAGAGACAGAGAGAGAGAGAGAGATAGAGAGACAGAGACAGAGACAGAGAGAGAGAGAGAGAGAGAGAGAGAGAGAGAGATAGAGAGACAGAGACAGAGACAGAGAGAGAGATAGAGAGACAGAGAGAGAGATAGAGACACAGAGAGAGAGAGCAGTGGTTCCCAAACTTTTTAGCTCGACACCCAAAAGAGAAATGAGACGTACGTTTGCCCAGGACCCGAACTAGTGAAAATATCTACAAGCTCATAACTTCTTAAACATTTTTTTTTTTTTTTAATACAAGACATATGACCACAAACGAAACATAGGGGATAAAACAAGAGACAAAACAAAACAGTGAACAGAACAAAGGGAAACAAAACAAAACAGACCCTCATAACTATCCACCCGCCCTCGCCCTCCCATGCCCCGGGGGAAACAGAATAAGTTACTGTGCTTGAGATTCATGCATTAAAGTAATTAAAATTAAATGCTAGCAATAATGGAAGCAGTGTAACGAAAAAAATAAAAAAAACAAATTAAGCTATTTCATTTTCAAATGTATACATACATACATATATACATACTGTACATATCTACGTCTACATACATACACAGGTCCGAGCACACATACATGCACGTACACATATACGCATACTCACAGTAGAGGGGGGGATATTGGAATTAGTTCCTACGTAAATTGTGGTCAAGGAATTAATGTATGTGAGAAATGGGTCCCAGGTTCTGTAGAAGTTATTCAATGAACCTCTAACCGTGTATTTGATTTTTTCCAAATGGAGAAAGGATGACAAATCTTTTAGCCATGATGACACATCAGGAGGATTAGGGCTCTTCCAGTGGAGCAATATACGACGCCTGGCTATAAGGGAGGAAAAAGCAACCACATCGGCCTGGAATCTATTGAATCTGCTTCCTACAGGGGACACACCAAAGATAGCTATGGAAGGACAGGGTGGTACAGAGAATCCCAGGACCAGACTGAGTGTATCAAAAAAGGATTTCCAAAAAGAGGCAAGCTTTGAACAGGAATAAAAAGTGTGTGTGTGGTTTGCAGGGGAATGAAGGCACCTGTTACATGAGTCATTTGTATCTGGGAATAGTCTGCTAAGCTTAGCTTTAGTGTAATGAATCCTATGAACCACTTTCAATTGGATAAGGCACATACGAAAACATTTGTTTTCTAATTCATAGAGTTTCTTTGATTTCGGCATGAAATTCCTGAAAAAAATGAATATGTTTGTTTTGAATTCATGACAAATTATGAGAATGTTTATTTATTTTTTAATGAAATGAAGGGACCCCTAAAAATGTGACCCCTAAAAAAGCTCTTCGCGCCACGTTGCAAGCTTGTAGATCTGCTATTTTCACTTCAGTCAGGACAACTCAAGAATGGATGGAATATATATTTATTGTGTATAAAATGAGCAATATATTTACTATATGGTTTGGCGATGAATTGGATCTGCTTTTTAGGTACTCAGATTAAGCGCATCGGTCCCAACCATAGGGACTCCGAATCCCCTGTACCTAAACAGCAGATCCGAAACGACAGGTGTGCAGCAGCAAGCAAGCAGATTGAGCAGTGCTAACCTCCAGTTTAAATAGCTGGTATGAAGATGGAATGGAGTGTGTGATTGGATGAAGTTGAATCATGTGAATGAGAACGTGATGCTGATTGGCGGCCCAATGAAGGAGTTTCCTGACTGAACTTGCTCTGCGCATGTCTGTCACAGGTGCGATGCTCATTAGTTTGTGTCCCCGGGGCAAATGTCGAATCTCTTTTATCGTTTGGGTCGCGACCTGAAAAGTTTGAGAACCCCTGCTCTAAAAAAAAGAACTCCAGATGAACGTGACAGACAGGTAAATGCAGAAAAGCTGAACACTTTAATCACTTTGTGTCTACTGTACCGTTACAGTAAGTATAATTGAGAATGACTGCTGCTATGTTTTTTGATGCCAAGAAGAACAAATCCATGCGGGGATTCATTGTTCTTGAAAAATATAAAGTCAAAACTAGATGACAATGCAAAAACAATTAAGGACAGCTAGCAATCACATCACATAAATATCCATACCTAAGTGCTGCGTCAGCCAAATCTAGACACTACAATCTACAGTCTGATTTACACTCTGTCCAGTCCATTTCACTGTCTCTCTCTCTCTCTCTATCTCTCTTCATTTGTGGCTGAATTGAGTTATCAGTCTAACCCTCAATGTGGTTAATTGCAACACTGCTAGCCTACCGTATATATATATATATATGTATATCTTCTCTGTGAGACATATACCCTAGTTTGAAACTCTGAGGAAGGCCTGCGTGCCGAAACGCGTTCGTTTCTCTAGGTGGACTGCTGCTGCATGTGATTTCATGAAATAAAGAAACTCAAAAGAGACTCTGCACCCATCAGATACACAGACTCACCCTGACTCCCTGAGTAGAGACTCTGCACCCATCAGATACAGAGACTCACCCTGACTCCCTGAGTAGAGACTCTGCACCCATCAGATACAGAGACTCACCCTGACTCCCTGAGTAGAGACTCTGCACCCATCAATTTACAATTTAGGCATTTAGCAGACGCTCTTAATCCAGAGCGACTTACATTTAGGCAAGAACAAAAGCATGGGAATACATCACATAAAAGCATTTATCATGAAACATGCGTAAGATAAGAAGGTAACAGTGGAATATCTATATGATGAAACTATACATACACTATACATAATAAACTATACATATTCACTACTATGCTATACATATGTACTATGGCGTGCTATGACTATATACAATACAATTATAGTGCTGTCTACATAACATGCTATAAGTCTGTGTCAAATGCTATCTAAGCCAACAGAAATGCTATGTAAGGGGTTAGGGTAAGTGCTATGGGCCATGATGGAGTCTGAAAAGGTGGGTTTTCAGGCTACGGCGGAAGATTGGGAGTGATGCTGCAGTTCTGACTGCAATGGGAAGTGCATTCCACAGTTTTGGAGCCAGAAGGGAGAAGAGTTTGGGACGTGTGGAGCGTTGTCCCGGCGTTTTTAGTGAGGGTACTTCCAGTTTCCCTGCGTTGGCTGATCTGAGTGCGCGGGAGGGTTTGTAGGGTTCAATCATACTTGTAAGATATGGGGGAGCCATACCTTTGGTTGCTTTGAATGCCAGCATCAGAGTTTTGTATTCTGTGCGGGCAGCGACCGGGAGCCAGTGGAGGGAGCGGAGCAGGGGGGAGACATGTGAGAATTTTGGCTGGTTGAAGACCAAGCGAGCTGCTGCATTTTGGATCAGCTGGAGAGGCTTAAGTGCACATGCTGGTAGGCCAGTAAGGAGGGAGTTACAATAGTCGAGTTTTGACAAGACTGTTGTCTGGATTCAGATCAGATACAGAGACTCACCCTGACTCCCTGAGTAGAGACTCTGCACCCATCAGATACACAGACTCAACCTGACTCCCTGAGTAGAGACTCTGCACCCATCAGATACACAGACTCACCCTGACTCCCTGAGTAGAGACTCTGCACCCATCAGATACACAGACTCACCCTGACTCCCTGAGTAGAGACTCTGCACCCATCAGATACACAGACTCACCCTGACTCCCTGAGTAGAGACTCTGCACCCATCAGATACACAGACTCACCCTGACTCCATGAGTAGAGACTCTGCACCCATCAGATACACAGACTCACCCTGACTCCATGAGTAGAGACTCTGCACCCATCAGATACACAGACTCACCCTGACTCCCTGAGTAGAGACTCTGCACCCATCAGATACACAGACTCACCCTGACTCCCTGAGTAGAGACTCTGCACCCATCAGATACACAGACTCACCCTGACTCCCTGAGTAGAGACTCTGCACCCATCAGATACACAGACTCACCCTGACTCCCTGAGTAGAGACTCTGCACCCATCAGATACACAGACTCACCCTGACTCCCTGAGTAGAGACTCTGCACCCATCAGATACACAGACTCACCCTGACTCCCTGAGTAGAGACTCTGCACCCATCAGATACACAGACTCACCCTGACTCCCTGAGTAGAGACTCTGCACCCATCAGATACACAGACTCACCCTGACTCCCTGAGTAGAGACTCTGCACCCATCAGATACACAGACTCACCCTGACTCCCTGAGTAGAGACTCTGCACCCATCAGATACACAGACTCACCCTGACTCCCTGAGTAGAGACTCTGCACCCATCAGATACACAGACTCACCCTGACTCCATGAGTAGAGACTCTGCACCCATCAGATACACAGACTCACCCTGACTCCCTGAGTAGAGACTCTGCACCCATCAGATACACAGACTCACCCTGACTCCCTGAGTAGAGACTCTGCACCCATCAGATACACAGACTCACCCTGACTCCCTGAGTAGAGACTCTGCACCCATCAGATACACAGACTCACCCTGACTCCATGAGTAGAGACTCTGCACCCATCAGATACACAGACTCACCCTGACTCCATGAGTAGAGACTCTGCACCCATCAGATACACAGACTCACCCTGACTCCATGAGTAGAGACTCTGCACCCATCAGATACACAGACTCACCCTGACTCCCTGAGTAGAGACTCTGCACCCATCAGATACACAGACTCACCCTGACTCCCTGAGTAGAGACTCTGCACCCATCAGATACACAGACTCACCCTGACTCCCTGAGTAGAGACTCTGCACCCATCAGATACACAGACTCACCCTGACTCCCTGAGTAGAGACTCTGCACCCATCAGATACACAGACTCACCCTGACTCCCTGAGTAGAGACTCTGCACCCATCAGATACACAGACTCACCCTGACTCCCTGAGTAGAGACTCTGCACCCATCAGATACACAGACTCACCCTGACTCCCTGAGTAGAGACTCTGCACCCATCAGATACACAGACTCACCCTGACTCCCTGAGTAGAGAATCTGCACCCATCAGATACACAGACTCACCCTGACTCCATGAGTAGAGACTCTGCACCCATCAGATACAGAGACTCACCCTGACTCCATGAGTAGAGCGCACCTTCACCTATAACGTTGTTTTTTGTTTGTTCTAATTGCAACACTCAACAGCTGCATGCAAATTTAGCTTGAATAGTTTATTTCTGGAAAAAAGGGATGAAGGGAAACAGGGCACTTGCTATGTTTGTCGAGGTAGATGGAGGCTGAGACCAGTGTTGTTTTCTATTTTAGTTTTAGTCATAGTCTATATGGAATGAAACGTCATTTCGTTTTTTTGTCACTTTAGTCACCTAGGATGTCTTAGTGTTAGTCTAGTTTTTGTCGACTGAATATCGTAAGATTTTAGTCGACTAAATCTACAGTTGATGTATTCAATGGCGTCGTAATGGCTGATTTTACACTTGCTGAAAATAGCCGATCTTACAAGCTCACAACGCGTCGCACTGCCACGCTGCGACGTGTTGTGAGTTTCTCTCTCTCAAAAACAAAACAAAAACGTGTTTCTCTAAAGTCAATTCCTCCTGCCGATCAGATTATCCTAAGATCCCCTGACCCTTTGGGCTTTGCATTATCACTATTATCTGATAACTAAGGCCTATCTCACGCCTACAGCCACAACACTGCTACTGTACGTTCTCACAGTCAGGACGTGTCTGTCTACTAGCTCGTATATTATTATTGCTTACTGACGTCCATTTGATATTTTCTAGTCACTTCAAGGGCAGCTTCGCTGATGTGTTTATGAACGTGGGGATGTGGCAGAGAGCGGCAGAGCGCATACAGTAAAGTCATAACTCAAAGCATGGTACCGTATGGGATACACCTTGACTGCGTAGCGTTTCGGCGTGACCTTGTCACATCTGGTCTCACACAACTGCTATAAAGGATAAGTCCATTTTCTTTTCAATGCCGTTCCTATTTTCCCAAGTTGTTTTTCACGTTGTGGTTCAGCTGTCTGTCAACTACAATCCAACAGACAAACATCACCAAGCGACACCTTTCAAAACAACACTTATTACAGAACCACTGCCATTTTATCTTCCTATCTCATTTCATTGTGTATTGTTTTTTATTTGACCATTATCCACACTGACTGTTGAGGAAGCCTGAAGAATAGGCATTTCAAAGCCTATAATACTGCTACCATATGAGACAAAAAAAATGTAGTTAATGTTACGTCCCCACCAAAGAGGTCCAGGGTTTATTTATAGTTGTTACGTCCCCACCAAAGAGGTCCAGGTGTTATTTTGTGCAAAAGCGCATTATTGGCTATTTCCCCTAATATAAGCCCTCAATGAATTTAATTGAATTGCATTGAATTCAATGGGGCATTGGGGTGTTATGCTAATTCGCTTATTTCCATATATATATATATTTGTATATATCCTCTCTTCATAATGTAAATAGTATCCCAAGTGGCACACTTTACTACTTATTTCGATGGAAATAGCACAAAAACCCAACCCCCATTGAGGGCTTATATTAAGGGAAATAGCCAATAATGCACTTTTGCACTAAATAACACCTGGACCTCTTTGGTGGGGATGTAACTGTGGCAGGGGGCGGGATCAAGGTGTCTGTGAGTGGGGTGACAGGGCTGGCTCTGCCAGCTCACAGGCGCACCTGCAGCAGATTGTGTCAATTAAATGAAGGACAGCTGCTGTGTCTATAAGGAAGCTAATGTGTTTGTGTTCTCTGTTGCAGTGAGAGGCTAGCTGGGTCCAGACAGGGAGCCACACAATACTACACATTCCTGCCTGCTAGAATTGGATGTTTAATGTCACACTGTGACTGTTTAGTTGAGGTTATAGGATTCACATTGAGGACACTGTGACTTGATACATTTTAGTTTTGGCTCCTGTTAATGACGGAGACAGTGTTTGTTCCCTGGCTTAAGAGGAATAAACAGCCTACTTGAGAACAACTGCCTGTGTCCTGTCCTTCCGTGCCCTGGGTTGTGACCCGCTTGGTCACAGTAACAACTACAAATAACACCTGGACCTCTTTGGTGGGGACGTAACAAATACAAATAAGTAACACCTGGACCTCTTTGGTGGGGACGTAACAACTACAAATAACACCTGGACCTCTTTGGTGGGGACGTAACAAATACAAATAACACCTGGACCTCATTGGTGGGGACGTAACAACTACAAATAACACCTGGACCTCATTGGTGGGGACGTAACAACTACAAATAACACCTGGACCTCTTTGGTGGGGACGTAACAACTACAAATAAAGGTAAGAAAGCCTTCTAGCATGGAATTATCCTTTAAGATAATCCTTTTGGAACTTCTCAAGGGAACTTTCAAGGCCAATTTGAATCTGGCCTGCAGGTCATTCCACGACCAGGGGCCAAAGAAAGTAAGACACTTTTTTATCCCCCTCAGTTAATATAAAACGCATTATACAGGCACATTTCAGCCACCTCCTTTTCCCATTAGGACCACTCTACGCAACGTCCTCAAACAGCGACACACACCTACGGTAACATAATTCTACAGGCGACAGGTTTCTGTGTTACTGTGTTACACTTTTCTTTTCTTTTAGGCGCTATAGCTTCTAGTATGAAGAATAAAGAAATGTTTAAGCCACTTAAATATACTATGTACTATGTACCTATATACTATGATGTGCGACAAATATAGAAATAATATCAGATCCACAAGCTCACAATGCGTTGCAGCATCGTGAACTCAAGAGAAAAGGACTCATCCTTTGCAGTCAAACATCGAGTCAGCACACGTAAAATGAGCATTGGTAATTTGTTTGTGAAACGCCCCCCCCCCCCCCCCCCCCCTTATTTGAAAAACTCTTGGCTGATGGGAGTTATTGGCCTCCTCACGGACACAACAGAGCCAAGACAAAGCCAGCAATGCTTGACAGCCAATCAACAGGAGGCACAAGTCATAGTCCAGAAAGATTACTCTGACAGCGCTGCAGAATCCTAAATAAAGTGTGTAGCCTACATAATGTATAGCCTATACAGGCTAATGTACTGTACACAGACACACAGACAGGCAGACAGACAGACAGACACACAGGCAGTGTGGCAGGCTCCTGCGGTGTGGTCCTGCTCATGTTTTATGTGCCAGAGGTAATGGGAGATCCAGATGGCTTCTCAGCGCCAGCTCCACCATCAACCTGACACCCAAGGTTATCAGCATCCTGGGCCGCCGTGGCAACTCTGTGTGTGTGTGTGTGTGTGTGTGTGTGTGTGTGTGTGTGTGTGTGTGTGTGTGTGTGTGTGTGTGTGTGTGTGTGTGTGTGTGTGTGTGTGTGTGTGTGTGTGTGTGTGTGTGTGTGTGTGTGTGTGTGTGTGTGTGTGTGTGTGTGTGTGTGTGTGTGTGTGTGTGAGAGTTTGAGGCTTCACGGTTATTCACCGTAGAAGATTTTGGGGTGCACATTTCTCATACTTGGTCTTGGAAAACTCTTTTGTTAATTGTGTCCGTGCTCAAGTCAAAGCTTAGAGGTCCCTCCACTTATCGCCTATCGTCTCTCTCGTTGACATTTAAAGTGAAGTCATAAATACAGCGGTGGTTTAGAGCATGGGGGTCCTCAACGTGTTTGGTGGGGGGACCCTCGGGAATGATTTGGCCATGGTTTGAGCACCACTGATATAGAAACATAGGTCAAGTACGTACATGTGTCTCCTGTCACTGGCCTAATGGTGTATTTTATTTTATTTTATGGTATTTTATTTGATGTTGTATATTATGTAATCTGCCTCGTAAGGATCTGGAGTGTCAGTTTGGTAATCACTTGATCATTGTCTGCAAACCGTCATGTCGGTTTATTGTAATTGTTTATGTAAACTGTAAAAAGTGTCCTGTAAGTCCATATGGGCTGGGCTTCTTCGAAAGCATGACACTTAAAGAATAAAGAATGAATCAATCAGAGGCTAAATGGGTTTACACCGTTACCCCCTACAGCCCTCCTTCACGACTGAAATGAACCCATGAGCCCGGCGATCACAGCCTGACGCCGTCTGGACAGACGGGTCCTTTGAGTCGTCCCATGAATCGCGTTACATTAATTACAATTACAGCGGGCATCGTCCCAGCCAGGCTTTACGGATTGCCACAAACTTTAAAGCACTTCCTTAACCCATTTAGACCGCCTGAGGCCCATTCCAAAACACCCTAAAAAAAACAGTTTCTCAGACTCTGTTCTGATAGAAACATTCTTCATAACCTGAAGAAGAAGGCGTCTTGTTTGCCGAAACGTCGGTTCAATGAAGGATTCTTGCATCGTGACTATGAGCTGTGTGGCCTCGTTTTAAGTTTTATCTCCTGTGGTCACTCAGAACCTCCACCACTACTGGTGTGTAGTTTTATCTCCTGGTCAGAACCTCCACCACTACTGGTGTGTAGTTTTATCTCCTGGTCAGAACCTCCACCACTACTGGTGTGTAGTTTTATCTCCTGGTCAGCCCCTCCCCACTACTGGTGTGTAGTTTTATCTCCTGGTCAGAACCTCCACCACTACTGGTGTGTAGTTTTATCTCCTGGTCAGAACCTCCACCACTACTGGTGTGTAGTTTTATCTCCTGGTCAGAACCTCCACCACTACTGGTGTGTAGTTTTATCTCCTGGTCAGCCCCTCCCCACTACTGGTGTGTAGTTTTATCTCCTGGTCAGAACCTCCCCACTACTGGTGTGTAGTTTTATCTCCTGGTCAGAACCTCCACCACTACTGGTGTGTAGTTTTATCTCCTGGTCAGCCCCTCCCCACTACTGGTGTGTAGTTTTATCTCCTGGTCAGAACCTCCCCACTACTGGTGTGTAGTTTTATCTCCTGGTCAGAACCTCCACCACTACTGGTGTGTAGTTTTATCTCCTGGTCAGAACCTCCACCACTACTGGTGTGTAGTTTTATCTCCTGGTCAGAACCTCCACCACTACTGGTGTGTAGTTTTATCTCCTGGTCAGAACCTCCACCACTACTGGTGTGTAGTTTTATCTCCTGGTCAGAACCTCCACCACTACTGGTGTGCGCTCCTAACCTCTTTGTTTGTTCTGATAGAAACATGAAACAAAAAAACATATTTTGCCCTAATTTTCATTACAAAAAAAAGCAATAAAAAGGTGAAGACAAAACATACAGAGATTTGTAGAACTCATCAACAGATTTGTCTTTCTTTATAGATTGTTTTTTAAATGAACATTAGGGCAAATTAAAGTAATTTCTAGTAATAGCCAAATGTTTAAGCTATATCAAATGTTTTCTGGATGGGAACCCCTTTTGGTGTTTTGAGCATTGTTATATTTTAGCTGTTTAAGAATAGCAGATCTACAAGCTCATAGCGCGGCACCGAGTGCCACACTACAAGCTTGTAGGTCTGCTATTTTTGAAAAATTGTGAAAATGTGTCGCAAATTTTGAATATATATTCTTTCAGAGCAATTATTTTTAGCTTCTGGGGGCTCCCTAGCTGGGACAACATATTTTGAGATGAAATACATATGATTCTAGGGGTCCTTGACATGAAATAGTTTGAGAACAACTGATATAGAAACATAGTTTTTTCTGAAAACTGTCAGGATTTAGAAGACATTCTGTAGAATCGTCCTCAGGTCAAAATGGGTTAATTCATGTGTTATCTGCTACAGAGGAAATAAAAGAAAACCCACGTCTTCCCCAGGCTCTCCTTTTTTGTTCAACACAATTTAATTTGATGTTATCATTTTACTTTGTACTTTTACCAGCTAGCCTAATTAATTTACTGTGCAAATTAGTTTGTACTGTATGACATCTGCATCAGAAAGAGTAACAAAAACAAAGATATTATTATTACGATCAGCTCCATTAGTATTATTGTCATCTGGACTTTAATTAGTCCCCAAGAAGGAAACTCCATTAGTATGCAGCAACACCACCATAACACCATTATATATATATATATATATATATATATATATATATATATATATACACACACACACACAAGTCCTTTAACAAGTCCTTTGTTAAAGTCCTGCATGGGTATTCAAAACACCACGGAGAGGAGAGGAGAGGGTGGATATCATGTTGCAAAATATAGTTCTGAATATTATTTCTGGTTCTCAATTCTGTTATGATGAGTCTGACCCCTCTAGCGAATCTTGTGCCAAGCATTCCGTGGTCAATAATAATAATAATATTAATAGTAACGACAATATTGCCGATGATGAGGTGTGTGTGTTCCTTCTTCAGTAAGGGCTTGATATAGCCTACTTTGTAGCACTGTAACCTGTTGTATACTGTATGTAACAAAGTATAAATTGCCCGGTTATACTTCACATAGACAGCACAGGCACATTGTTTGTATGTATCTGTGTACATCTGTTTGTATCTGGGTGTATCTGTGTGTGTGCGTGCGTGCGTGCGTGCGTGGTACAATAAGTGGGTGGGTGGCTGGGTGCAGGGCAGCTGCATTCTCTTCTCAGAACGAGAAGCCTAAATAGTGGAAGACCTATTTTAGGATCCCGTTCTACACACACAGTGCTGTAGTCCAGGGCTCTCCCAGCTGAACGTCAGGCTTAATTGCCTCGTTCATTTGTAAACTAGAGGTTCCTCAGCTTCTAAAGCGATTACAAAATTGTTACCTAGACCATATACTTGGAACATTCAAAACCAGTCTAGTGTGAAAGTACTCTCAAATGGATGACGGCTATGTAAAACAGATGGACTGGCTCACATCAATTTCAATATAAAGCAGGAAAACCTGTGTTTAAGTGCAATACGTCCCATTATACTGGTAGTCGTATATGTGTTATGGCATTCATCCACATCTCATAATTGACAAATCTCTCTATTTAATGCGCCATCACTGCAAACCCTGAAACAAAAGCACCAGGACTAGACTAACAAGTAGCAGCGAGCCAGCCGTGCCAATCTGTGGATCTAAATCTTTCTTGAAATGGTCCCGTCATCTGCCATGGCTGTGTAAACACAGTTGTCGCACAGGCTGCGACAGGCCTACCGTTTACCTACAGTATCTATTTAGGGTATGCAAAGCCTGCACCTGCTCCCCTCGACCCCCCCTCCCCCTCGCACCCCGCACGGACGCACGCACGCATGCACGCACGCACAGCGGATAAAAGGCAACCCCACTAAGCACATCTCTCTCTCTCTTCAAAGACCAGCCACTGAGTCAGGAGTTCCGAATCTTCACCTGCCTTTTAACAGCACCTCCGCCACCCTTCCCACCCAAATCACATCCGAGAGGCAACTTCGGAAAATTACCCACTCAGAGCTTGTACGACTGCAGACGGCAAGAAATGAAAAACGAAAACGTTTTTTTTTGACCATGCAACAGCCTGCACGTTATCCCATGAATAACATGCAACAGCCTGCACGTTATCCCATGAATAACATGCAACAGCCTGCACGTTATCCCATGAATAACATGCAACAGCCTGCACGTTATTCCATGAATAACATGCAACAGCCTGCACGTTATCCCATGAATAACATGCAACAGCCTGCACGTTATCCCATGAATAACATGCAACAGCCTGCACGTTATCCCATGAATAACATGCAACAGCCTGCACGTTATCCCATGAATAACATGCAACAGCCTGCACGTTATCCCATGAATAACATGCAACAGCCTGCACGTTATCCCATGAATAACATGCAACAGCCTGCACGTTATCCCATGAATAACATGCAACAGCCTGCACGTTATCCCATGAATAACATGCAACAGCCTGCACGTTATCCCATGAATAACATGCAACAGCCTGCACGTTTCTCATGAATAAATAACGGAACGTAACTCAAGAGAGTGCACAAATGTAACCAAATGGACGGGTCCATTTGGTCACTTTGTAGTTAAATTAACACATTTTACTGTGTTGGAGGCAAGGCTTTTGCACACCTGAATAAAAATCTTTGTGACTATAGATCAGTGCATAGATGGAGTATAGTACTATACAAACACTGAATAAAGAATTTTAACAACAAACAAAAGCAAAAATATTTGTTATTAGCAATGTTTCAGTCAAAGACATTCTCCAGGCATGGTTACAGACATCAGCACTACTGTATATTCAACACACAACACTTTGTTAGTAAACTCGATTTCAAGGTAAAATACACAAGAAAGCATTTCTCAAATGTTTCTCTGTATATTTTATTGATTGATTCAAGTGAAGAATTGTGCAAGTGCTTTTTTATTATTTACTGCAGGGTTGGGCAACTTTGACGATGGAGAGGGCCACTATATTTCCACACTCACTCCCTAGGGCCATATATTACTGTCGTCGCAAAATAATATTTTTGCTATATTCGAATTAGACAAAAATAGAAAAATGCCTGAAGAAGGTCAGTAGACCGAAAGCTTGCCAAATAAATTGATTGTGCGCAGATCTGAGTGTGCGGAGCTTCCCTTTATTTTTTTCTGCTATATTCGAATTTAAATGAAGGTACAGTGTAGAGAGACAGGGACACAAGGAGAGAGAGTAGGGGAGTAACATAGTGAAAATAGTCCGGCTGGCCGAGAATCGAACCGGGGACTTGCTTGCTGCCAGGCATTAGAGCCCATGTGGTACGCGTCCTCAGTGGCGTGCACAGACATTTAGAGGGGCAGGTGCTCAAGTGAAAAAAAGGGCACCTTGTGCAGCGCGTGGAACTGGCTGGTTGCCTTAACCCATTTTGGGGCGGGAACCCATTTTGGTGTTAGCATTATGGTATGCTTTAGCTATTGAAAAATAGCAGATCTACAAGCTCATAGCGCGCCACCGAGTGGCGCGCTACGAGCTTGTAGGTCTGCTATTTTTTTTTAATCGAAGAACCACTGACATAGAAACATAGCTTTAGATTGTGGGGGGCCTAAATAATATAGTAGAAGCGTTTTTATCAAGAATTGATCAATGTCACCATGGTCCACACACTACACATTAAGAATTTTAAGAGCACATTGCCAAAAGGGCAGGGGGTGCTCTAGCACCCCCTAGTGTCTATCTGTGCACGCCACTGCGCGTCCTAACCACTGGGATATCGGGTTGCCCCACACGGGGGCGAGCAACTTTGAGCGTTGCTCCAGGGCACGTCATCGGAAGTCGTTGGTGAGGGAGGTGACAGGAGTGTTTCCTCCTCACTCCAATGACGTAATCAATCAATCAATCAATCAATCAATCAATCAAGCAATTAAACTCACTGTCCTCTAGATTGCTGGTTCCCAAACACTGGATCGTTTAATTATTATTTAAAAAAAACATTGCCAAAAAATCACGAATTCAACCAAAATTATATGATTATTTTCTTCATAACTTCATGAAAGAGAAATCTAAGAAATTCCATAAAATAAGTAGTGAAAATAGCAGATCTACAAGCTCACTTGTACTAGCTTGTAGATCTGCTATTTTTGCTGAATGCTTGCCTATATCTTCACCGAATGCTCTTATTATGACATAACGCCCAGAAGAGAGAAGCTATGGAGCGTCACAGTCCCTCCCCCTTTCAGAACGACGAGTGGCCCAGGAAATGAAATGCAATGCATTTCTCCCATAGGCTTTTCTTAACCAATTCTGACCTGAGATCAGATTCATACGAGGTTTCCACTGGACACACACTGGTCTGATTAACCCATTCTGACCTGAGATCAGATTCTAAAAATGTCAGTCGTTCTTCGATTTTTCAAAAATAGCAGACCTACAAGCTCGTAGCGCGCCACTCGGTGGCGCGCTATGAGCTTGTAGATCTGCTATTTTTCAATAGCTAAAGCATAACATGATGCTAACACCAAAATGGCTTCCCGTTCAGAATGGGTTAAAGTATTTAAAGACGGTTACGCCGCGGACAAAGCCAACTCGGATCGTGACAAATCATGACAATGAACACAATACTTTGGGGCCGATCAAATCATTAGAAAGAAGAAAATAAAGGCAGGAGACAACACTATTTGTTTTGTTTTTCTTCTTATAAATTATTTGATCGGCCCCAAAACATTGTGTTCATTGTCATGATTTGTCACGATCCGAGTTGGCTTTGTCCGCGGCGTAACCGTCTTTAAATAAATACTTAAAGAAAATCCTATGGGAGAAATGCATTGCATTTCATTTCCTGGGCCACTCGTCGTTCTGAAAGGGGGAGGGACTGCGACGCTCTATAGCATGCAGATGGAGAAGTGGATGCTGGGTGTGTGTGTGGTGATGGAGGTGGAGGTGGTGGATGCTGGGTGTGTGTGAGGTGATGGAGGTGGAGGTGGTGGATGCTGGGTGTGTGTGTGGTGATGGAGGTGGAGGTGGTGGTGAGCAGGGGCAGGGGGAGGGGGAAGGGGGGATCTGTCCAGGCTGACAGCCGTGCTGTCAATCTCTGGCCCTACGCGGGCAACGCCCTCGTCCATCAATTACACGCCAAACGCCGGGCGCTGGAGACAAGAAGAAGACACTTTAAAAATAGAGAAAGTGCTGCAGGAATCCATCAGTGGCTCTTATGGGTGATGGTATTAGGACTACAGAGGAAAAAGGGGTTTTTCTCCAAGTTTGCACTGCTTAATTCCCAAAGGTGTAAGATGCAGACGTGCAAAGAAAAAGATTTCAAGGCTTTGACCGATAAAGGTCAGGGTCTATCTCAGAAGCAGACACCTCAGGCAAGCTGATGGACAGTGTGCAATGCATGTATTAAAGCAACATAAAGTCTCACCACTGAAAATGTTTGCATGACCAAGTCCTGAATTTGCACACACTACAGCACACTACACACTACACACTACAGCACACTACACACTACACACTACAGCACACTACACACTACACACTACACACTACACACTACAGCACACTACACACTACACACTACAGCACACTACACACTACACACTACAGCACACTACACACTACACACTACAGCACACTACACAGCGCTGATTCCTAAACAATCACACACTACAGCACACTACACAGCGCTGATTCCTAAACAATCACACACTACAGCACACTACACAGCGCTGATTCCTAAACAATCACACACTACAGCACACTACACAGCGCTGATTCCTAAACAATCACACACTACAGCACACTACACAGCGCTGATTCCTAAACAATAAGTATGTTAAACATGCTGTCAACCTGCAGGTGAAAGAAATCACAGATTGAGGCTTTATATGACCTCACAGAAAGCCTTCAGTTTGTTTCTACAGCTATTACTAATGCCAGACGTGCACTAAATGGTCACTTTACTTTTCCTCTGCACTAAGGCGATTAAGAAAACAGTCATGAAGCCGTTGCATACTGGCGTGTGCAGCGTGCTCCCTCCACATTATGACTCTGACAAGAAATACACCTACATTTTGTTTCAAAAGGAAACTTACGGCAGCAACAGTCAGAAAGGAAATCGTATCAGATTTATACCGTAAGGTTGTTGTTATTTTTTGTATTTTCGGAATGTCGTTCTCTAGGTTAGTGTGTTTGTTCACAGACATCCATCATGCTGCATTTTATGATTTGTACTGTGATGTGTTGGGGGTGCGTGCGTGAGTGTGTGCGTGTGCGCATGTGTGTGCGTGTACTGTACAAACAACCAATTATTCACCAGCCTGATGGGTGGGTTGGGGGGGGGGGGGGGGCTGGGGGGTCCCCAATTTAAATATGATTATTTTGGTGGGTCACAGCTTGAAAGGTTTGAGAACCACTGGTGATATTTGAGGGTATAGTAACGTCATTGGTGTGTGTGTGCGTGCGTGCGCGTGCGTGCGTGTGCGTGGGTGTACAAACAACCAATTATTCAGCAGCCTGATGGGTGGGTCGGGCGGTGGACACAGCCAGGTGTCGCTCGCTCGGCTGTCATATGATTATTTTGGTGGGTCACAGCTTGAAAGGTTTGAGAACCAGTGGTGATATTTGAGGGTATAGTAACGTCATTGGTGTGTGTGTGTGTGTGTGTGTGTGCGTGCGTGACTGCGTGTGCGTGGGTGTACAAACAACCAATTATTCAGCAGCCTGATGGGTGGGTTGGGCGGTGGACACAGCCAGGTGTCGCTCGCTGGGCTGTCAGCCTAGTTGTGGACTTCATTACTATCGTAACAACAACACAACTCTGTCTGTCTGTCTGTCCGTCCCGTCGTCGTCTCCCAATGGGGTGTTGGCTTTTGAAATATACGGTCGAATGCACCGATATAATTGCTCATCTCGGGAGGAGGAAAAGCCCCGTCCGCCATGCGGCACACAAGCTCAGCTGGTGAGCTCCATCGATGACGTCGTACCCGACAACTAAGTAACACCATCGCAGATGGCGATGGATGCTGCTGAGGTCCGGCTCGGGAACACATGTATAGAGGCTAGTATTATTGGACAGTCACACACTGTCCTTGTATTATAGCTGAGAGGAGGGAAAGGCATTTTCATTTATTATTCACTAATAATTATTATTAATCCCTTTGGGGTGTTTTAAGCATTACGTTATACTTTAGCTATTGGAAAATAGCAGATCTACAAGCTCATAGCGCGCCACCGAGTGGTGCGCTACGAGCTTGTAGGTCTGCTATTTTTGAAAAGTCGTTTTTTAACAAAAATATTTGCTTCTGGGGGGGTCCCTGGAACAACATATTTTGAGATGGGGGTCCGTGGCCCAATAGAGATCATTCTGGGGGTCCTTGACATGAAAAAGGTTGAGCACCACTGATATAGAAACATGGGTTTTTCAGAAGACTATTAGGATTTAGAAGCCTTTTTCTTTATCGACATCAGTCCAAAAGGGGTTAATCTGTATGATATAATAAATCTAAATGTATATAGTGTTTGTTGTGCAGTGTGTTCGTTGCACTAACACGCCTAACTAGGCCTACATGAGTTCCACTGATGAATGTCGCGTTCATCGCTCCACTCAGCAAAGCAAATTCCCTAACAATGACAATTCCTTATGGCGTGTGATGATGATGATGTTCTCTCTATTGTGTTTCTATGCATTGCAAATGTCTCCCCCATTTTAATGTCTCTTTCTACGTTGTTGTTTTTTTGACGGCATGCGTTGTCGTTGACTTGGAAAGCGAACCCAGTGAGAGGCACGTGTGTGTGTGTGTGTGTGTGTGTGTGTACGGTGTGTGTGTGTATGTACGGTGTGTGTATGTACGGTGTGTGTGTGTGTACGCAGAGCTGAGCCCTCTGGCATCCCCGTGGCTCAGCCGTGCCAAATGTGTGTCAGCACAGGCGCTGTGCTGCCCATGCAGGCTGTGTGTGAGCACAGGCGCTGTGCTGCCCTGCAGGCTGCGTGTGAGCACAGGCGCTGTGCTGCCCTGCAGGCTGCGTGTGAGCACAGGCGCTGTGCTGCCCTGCAGGCTGTGTGTGAGCACAGGCGCTACAGTGCTGCCCTGCAGGCTGTGTGTGAGCACAGGCGCTGTGCTGCCCTGCAGGCTGCGTGCCAATATGCCACCGGTGGCAGCAGGCAGGGTGTACGTCCTAAGTTATTCTACTCAGTGGATGATGATTAACACCTTCAAAACGGGAACCCCCTTTTGGTGTTTTAACTAAGCATTAAGTGTTATACTTTAGCTGTTGAAAAATAGCAGATCTACAAGCTTGTAGGTCTTGAAAATGTGGTGCAGATCTTTGAATATATATTCTTTTCACAGTGAACGTTTTTTAACTCAAATCTTTACTTCTGGAGGGTCCCTGGACTGAACATAATTATTTTCAGTTGGGGGTCGGCAGCCAATTACATATAATTTTGAGTCCTTGACATGAAATAGTTTGAGAACCACTGATATAGAAACATGGGGCTTTTCAGAACACTGTCAGGATTTAGAAGACATTTATAGAATGGTTCTCAGGTCTAAATGGGTTAACACAATTGTTCTTCTCCCAAACTACCATCTCTCTCTCCCAAATTACCATCTATCTCTCTCTCTCTCTCTCTCTCTCTCTCTCTCTCTCTCTCTCTCTCTCTCTCTCTCTCTCTCTCTCTCCTATTGTATTTCTGATTTACTCTATTTTTTGCTCCACCTACTGTATGTAGGTGAGTCAACAAAAACTGCACTGCATGCTGACATGTTTTAACCAACTCTGAACCAACCTCAAGAAGTGCAGACTATGGCTGAATAAAAACAGCACGGGAAGTCAAAACAAAGCAGAAATCGGGTCGGGGGTCGTGCGTGCGCGGCCGGGCGTGTTTTACGAACTCCTGACCCGCGTCCGTTCCGTCGTCGGTGCAGGTGCTCCTCTCTCCCACAGGACTCTAATTAATTACACAACAACCACATGGTGTACCGTTACGGTATGCCCAGCTCAGCACCTGCTCCAGCCAATCCCCTTGGAGGATCGCTATATAGGGCCACAACTGTGCTAAGTGGGCTGGGACTGGAGTGAGCCACACTAATGATACCGTGAGAGCTTACACACACACACGTGTGTGTGTGTGTGTGTGTGTGTGTGTGTGTGTGTGTGTGTGTGTGTTCACATGCACAGTACGTGTGCTAGCCTACTGTATGTATGGACGTACAGTATGGGGCACCGCACCTGCAAACGTGCATGCGCACAAATGTGTGCTGCTTACACACTTATGTACAGTAGATTGACTACACACATAAACACACTGTATCCTATTAGGCTATACAGTACATGCACATAACTATGCAGTATATTCATACTAATGATTCATCCCGCTGGGGATATTTTCCCGTTTCAGCTTCACCCAGCTGATGGCTTTTACTCAGGCGGTCATATATTGAGCGCTCGGGGGAGGAGGCGCAGTTATAGGGTTTAAAGGGACACTTCATCCTTTTTGCAAAACAATATATGTTAATGACGTTTAGAAGATTTAGAACACTTTCCTGGGGGTCTTTGTGTGTGTAATGTGTGGTTTTAGACACATAAAGACCCCCAGGAAAGTTTTCTAAATCTTCTAAACGTCATTAACATATATATTTTTGCAAGCAAGTGTCTTGCTCATGGACACCTCAACACATAGCCGGGGGGGGGGGGGTCGAACCTGAGACCTTCTGTTTCCCAGGTCGGCCTCTCAACACATTCAGCTAAAATACTGAGCAACATGTCATCTACTATATAATGCGCCACGTCTCTGCGTGCACACGTGTGTGTGTGCGTACGTGTGTGTACGGTTGTAATGCCACGTAACTCGAGAACCGTTTGCCCCGCCGACTTCACATTCGACACACGCGTTCCACACCCCCCCCCCTCAGGGAGTGCAGGGCCCGGTATCGAGTCGGTCGGACCCACGGTTCTCCAGAACCGCCACAAACCACCTCTGACAGTTAAAACGGGTGCTATGACGACAACGTGTATCATTAGGTTCCCACGTTGCATCGTTCCCAAGTAGGCCCGGTGGCCGACTGCGACGGGCACGTACTGTACAGGTCTAGTAGCCTTATGAATACAAGACATGAAATAATAAGGTAAACAGTACAGCAGGTGCTACTGTAGCAATCATACTAATCAAAGTTCCATTCAGTGTAGAAGAGCCTTTCCAGTGAGCCTATACAACAGTGTTGTTTTTGGCAGCAAATCTTGATTTTAGTTTTAGTCTCTTGAATAGTTTTCATTTATATTAGTTCACGTTTTAGTCACCTGGAATGATTTAGTGTTAGTCTAGTTTCAGTCAACTAAATCTACAGTTGATTTAGTCGAACAAAATGTATTTTTGGTGGGCCTTTTATGATGGCGTCGTAATGACTTGCTAAAAATAGACGATCGTCTATTTTCAGCATTTAAGTAATCTTAAGCTTAGTTTTCATTTAGTTTCCATTTAGTTTTCGTCAGTGGAAAAAGGTTGTCTTAGTTTGTCAATGTCAGCACCCTGCCTGACCCTATTTGACCTGAATGGAACACTGTGTTTACCCTACTGAAATATGTCATGCCAATATGGCTGCTGAATGGAACACTGTGTTTACCCTACTGAAATATGTCATGCCAATATGGCTGCTGAATGGAACACTGTGTTTACCCTACTGAAATATGTCATGCCAATATGGCTGCTGAATGGAACACTGTGTTTACCCTACTGAAATATGTCATGCCAATATGGCTGCTGAATGGAACACTGTGTTTACCCTACTGAAATATGACATGCCAATATGGCTGCTGAATGGAACACTGTGTTTACCCTACTGAAATATGACATGCCAATATGGCTGCTGAATGGAACACTGTGTTTACCCTACTGAAATATGTCATGCCAATATGGCTGCTGAATGGAACACTGTGTTTACCCTACTGAAATATGACATGCCAATATGGCTGCAGTGGAGAAAGGTCTATTTTCAATAATTAATTGGAATAATTGAATAATACTATAACACAATAGTGTTACTATAGCGATGCGACGCATTGTGAGCTTGTAGATCGGCTATTTTCACAAGATTTTGTACAGTTTGAACTTGTGTAATGGCACATTCTGCACAATGAGTAATTTTACTTGTAGTACTTTAAGTACATTTTGATGCCGATACTTTTGTACTTTTACTCAAGTACATTTTCAATTCCGTACTCTTACTTGTAACAAAGTAGTTCTAAATTGCAATATTGGTACTTTTACTTAAGTAAAACAATTGAGTACTTTTTCCACCACTGGCTATAGACAAATCCACAGAGGGTTGCCTGGGTGCGTCCATTACTGAGGTGTACCATTAAGTGCAGCAGCACTGATTAGCTACACCTGGCCTACAGAGCACCTGCTCCATGGATTACACCTCAGTAATGGCCGCACCCAGGGCACCCCTCTGTGGATTTGTCTATAGGGGCGGCGGTGGCTCAGGGGTAGACCGTAGAGTGGCTGGATGGTAACCACAAGGTTGCCGGTTCGAACCTGGGCTCCCACAGAGTTGGTGTCGAAGTGTCCTTGAGCAAGACACTGAACCCCTAATTGCTCCTGATGTGCTGGTTGGTGCCTTGCATGGTTTCCTCTGCCATCGGTGTGTGAATGTGTGTGTGAATGGGTGAATGTAATGCACAATATATGTAAAGCGCCTTGGATAAAGGCGCTATATAAATGCACCATTTACCATTTACCTATTTTTGTAATACCTGGCCAAACTGTATCAAGGTACAGCAACAGCTCATTAATAACAAACGATGAACTGGATTTGACTGTGAATGAATCCAACGCAGACGAACAATCTCCCACAGCGAATTACAGACAGTACTGTCGCTAAACTTCACAGTCAGTGCACCCCGATCCCCCGGCAGTCATTCTGGCTTCCGTCACAGTCCTCCTCCTCTAGCATATATATTTCATCGTCATCCTCCATGGAGTCTGTGTGTGTGTGTGTGTGTGTGTGTGTGTGTGTGTGTGTGTGTGTGTGTGTGTGTGTGTGTGTGTGTGTGTGTGTGTGTGTGTGTGCGTGTGCGCGTGTGCATGCACGTGCGTGTGCATGCATGTGCGTGTGCATGCGCGTGCGTGCGTGTGTCTTATACTCTAAGACACATGACAAGCTGTTGCCTCCTTTTATTCCAGGAAGACAGCAGAGAATGTTTACTCCTAGAGTCAACATGTTTCTCAGACACATTTCAGTGGAATTCTCTTTCAGCTTATAGCCTTAAATCCTATCCAAACAGTATAAAACCTCACCACCACAATAATAATAATAACCAAATGCAATTTTATAGAGCTTAGCAGTGGGCCTGCCAAGACGACAACGGGCAAATGGAAATGCAACACTCTCTAAAGCACAATAATGACAATCAGCAACAACACAAATAAAGGCAAGGGAGTTATTAATATATTTACTGATTACATTAATCTGACTAAGTCCACCTAAGGAAATTTGATAAACAAGGGGGATTTGATTTGCAGACTTAGTTTATTATGACTAATTAAAAAGACAACATATCAGCACAGTCTACCACACAGACAAGCCAGTTTACTGAGCCTAATCAAATGCAACAATTGAACAATATTAACACGGTGTCCTCCTATTTCATTAACCATTTGAACCCCAACATCCCTAATCTCTGGGAGGGGGAACATTTTCCAAAGAATAGCAGATCTACAAGCTTACGTATAAGTATACAGTAGTTGTATAACTCTGGTCTGGTCTGTTTTATTAATAATAGAGGGCTTAACCCATTCTGAACGGGCACCCATTTTGGTGTTAGCATCATGTTATGCTTTAGCTATTTAAAAATAGCAGATCTGGTGGCGCGCTACGAGCTTGTAAGTCTGCTATTTTTTTAAAATCGACGAACGACTGACATTTTTAGAATCTGATCTCAGGTCAGAATGGGTTAATCAGACCAGTGTGTGTCCAGCGGAAAGCTCGTATGAATCTGATCTCAGGTCAGAATGGCTTAAGTGATTATGGCTATGGTCACACATCTGCGTCAGAATCCTAAGTCATCTACTTCCCATATTGTTTTGCGGGTAGTGGACAGTGGCGGTTTTCTGCAGTGCGTCAACTCATTTTACAGTTTTATCTAGAGCGAATAATAACCTTGCGTCGCCACCAGGTGGCAGAAAAGAGAGCGGATATCAACATAGCTCCTCCAGATACTCCAACATACCTAGCTGTAGGTTCTCTGATGACTATAGTTTTGTATACAAACTCACAATTGTATTTTCGTAATTGTAGTATGTAAATTCACACTATCATGTGTCTTCTGCAGAAGACACATGATAGTGTGAATTCACACTGGATGTGGATGTTTTTCGGACAGTTTTCCTTTGTGTTTTTGACCACCGCCTGTAGTTAACCTGCAACAAAGGCCAAAGAAAAGCGCAGTATTTTACTTTCGACCAAACGTAGGCTTGCAAAGTTCTACTGGCAACTTGTTTCACGGTACATTCTGACGCCATCAGGACAACATGCAGGCCCTCATAGAGCGCCGAATTCCTGACGCCACTCGCTCATCCCCTGGTTCTGCCGGTTATTTCTCTATGGAGAATAACATGGGCTCATCTTAAAGTCGTCTCATATAAGCATTGTGGTCCAAAAATAAACAAGCTGTCTGTGTGTTATTGTCAGGGAGGTGTCTCTGTATCGTTATATTGTCAGGGAGGTGTCTCTGTATCGTTATATTGTCAGGGAGGTGTCTCTGTATCGTTACATTGTCAGGGAGGTGTCTCTGTATCGTTATATTGTCAGGGAGGTGTCTCTGTATCGTTATATTGTCAGGGAGGTGTCTCTGTATCGTTATATTGTCAGGGAGGTGTCTCTGTATCGTTATATTGTCAGGGAGGTGTCTCTGTATCGTTATATTGTCAGGGAGGTGTCTCTGTATCGTTATATTGTCAGGGAGGTGTCTCTGTATCGTTATATTGTCAGGGAGGTGTCTCTGTATCGTTATATTGTCAGGGAGGTGTCTCTGTATCGTTACATTGTCAGGGAGGTGTCTCTGTATCGTTATATTGTCAGGGAGGTGTCTCTGTATCGTTATATTGTCAGGGAGGTGTCTCTGTATCGTTATATTGTCAGGGAGGTGTCTCTGTATCGTTATATTGTCAGGGAGGTGTCTCTGTATCGTTACATTGTCAGGGAGGTGTCTCTGTATCGTTATATTGTCAGGGAGGTGTCTCTGTATCGTTATATTGTCAGGGAGGTGTCTCTGTATCGTTATATTGTCAGGGAGGTGTCTCTGTATCGTTATATTGTCAGGGAGGTGTCTCTGTATCGTTATATTGTCAGGGAGGTGTCTCTGTATCGTTATATTGTCAGGGAGGTGTCTCTGTATCGTTATATTGTCAGGGAGGTGTCTCTGTATCGTTATATTGTCAGGGAGGTGTCTCTGTATCGTTATATTGTCAGGGAGGTGTCTCTGTGTCGTTATATTGTCAGGGAGGTGTCTCTGTATCGTTATATTGTCAGGGAGGTGTCTCTGTATCGTTATATTGTCAGGGAGGTGTCTCTGTATCGTTACATTGTCAGGGAGGTGTCTCTGTATCGTTACATTGTCAGGGAGGTGTCTCTGTATCGTTATATTGTCAGGGAGGTGTCTCTGTATCGTTATATTGTCAGGGAGGTGTCTCTGTATCGTTACATTGTCAGGGAGGTGTCTCTGTATCGTTACATTGTCAGGGAAGTGTCTCTGTATCGTTTGCGACAGTCAGTCATTCATATAATGATACAGTCTGTTTCTAGCTAAAATGTAACTAATTCAGTAGGAGTAGCGTTTTCTCTCAGTCAGTTGATTCTTCATATCCATGAGTGAAACGGCCGGGATGACATGTTTCTTTTTCAAACACAGTTCTTATATAAAAAAAGTACATGAACCTGTGCATTAGCGCCCTCTACCGATATTGACGTCAGACTTCGGTGCTCTATATGGAGAATAAAGAGACTATGTTAGGCATTTGTTTTTTTCAGCACGACTGCTGGGTGATTACGAGTGTCCCTGATAGATGGATGGACAAATGGATGGACAGAGAGACAGACAGACAGACAGCTAGACAGACTAGATATTTTATTCATCCCATTTATAATTCAACTTAAGTGGAGAATAAAGAGACTATGTTAGGCATTTGTTTTCTTTCAGCACGACTGCTGGGTGATTATGAGTATCCCTGATAGATGGATGGACAGAAGGACAGAGAGAGATACTTTATTCCATCCCATTCATAATTCAACTGTAAGTATCCCATAGCTCGCACAGGGACACAGAACAAAGCAACAACTCCTGTAGGATGCAGCATGCCTGAGGCTTAAAGCATAAGACAGATGCAGAGAAGATACTACTTCAAAGGAAGTATATAGTAGCCTATGAATAAAAAGTGATGAAGTGCATAAATAAAGAATAAAGAATACTTCATTCTGTACTGCAGTCTATGGTAGATGTTTGTGTCTAAAGACCACAGTGCCCACCAGAGACGTGCCGAGAGTGTTCAGAGGGCACTTTTGGACAAAAATAGCGAACATAGCAGATCTACAAGCTCACAACGTTGTAGATCAGCTATGTTCTGTTCGGGACGCAACCCAGCACTCTTTAGCTGGTGGAGATGCGGTGTAATGACACGAATGAATGGATTTATAAACGCAGAATACTGTGTTCAAGTTCAGGAGACTTCGGGCAATTCTCCTGAACGCTGCCTTCCTTCCTTTCCGCATGGCATGGAGAGGAGTGGCATTTGCATTTCTTTCACCAGTGGCGTGCACATATAGACACTAGGGGGTGCTAGAGCAGTTTTGCTCTTTAAAAAAAAAGAAAAAAAAAAAAAGGTTTTTTTCTTTTTTCTTAATTTGTAGTGTGGAACACGGTGACATTGATCAAATCTTGATAAAAAAACGCTTCTACTATATTATTTAGGCCCCCACAATCTAAAGCTATGTTTCTATGTCAGTGGTTCTTCGATTAAAGAAAAATAGCAGACCTACAAGCTCGTAGCGCGCCACTCGGTGGCGCGCTATGAGCTTGTAGATCTGCTATTTTTCAATAGCTAAAGCACCAAAATGGGTTCCCGCCCCAAAATGCACTGCACAAGGTGCCCTTTTTTTTCACTTAAGCACCTGCCCCTCTAAATGTCTGTGCACGACACTGTCTTTCACCGTAGTGAATGCTGCATTGGTGGTCTGGAGAGGGCCGTTATGTGTGCACGTTCCCTGGTACACCCACCAGGCCACCACCACTCACAGAGTGGCTTTGAACAAGACAGTGTGACAAGTTAAAGGTATATTCAGTGATTTCACTCAAAAAAACTTAGGTTTCGTTTTTGGCTGTGGGACCCAGCCTTTCGTCCAATCAGGATAGAGAGTCAAAAACGAAACCTAAGGTTTTTTGACCCCCAGGGGTTAACTGGGGACAGGGAGGAACTCCTTATATGGTCAGCACACTCTATAGTAGGGAGGATTATCACAACAAAACAAAAAAATAAATGATATTTGAATTAAGTGAAATCACTGAATATACCTTTAACCCATTCTGACCTGAGATCAGATTCATACGAGGTTTCCACTGGACACACACACTGGTCTGATGAACCCATTCTGACCTGAGATCAGATTCTATTTTATTTTTTATTTTTTTTCAAAAATAGCAGACCTACAAGCTCGTATCGCGCCACTCGGTGGCGCGCTATGAGCTTGTAGATCTGCTATTTTTCAATAGCTAAAGCATAACATGATGCTAACACCAAAATGGGTTCCCGTTCAGAATGGATTAAAGTGGCGTAAAACTATACGCCATGGTCCATGTCCATGCTCCTTGTTGGAACATCTCCAGACCCACCCTTGTGGTGTGTGACCTGGTGTGACCCACCGACATGCAATTATAGTTTTTATAGTGATCAGCAATTACATGACTATTCATGTAATTCAATTTAAAGAGTATTATTCACACAGTACAGCTCTGCACTTTGTGTCTCACTATGTGGACGGCCAGAAAGGGCAATTTGCACCAGTGTCGGGGACCGACAATATGATCTACAAGCTCTTATGGCGCGTTGCGATGTGATGCGTTAGCGTTAGTAGAGGGCAGACAGGGTAGGGGTCGAAGGTTATAATTAATCTTCTGCACTAGGTATGTTGGGTGTGTATTTTTGTATATGTTGTACGGGTCACTGTGTGCCTGTGTTGTCTTGTATTGTATTGTACTGTATCTGTATGCTGCAGAGCGGGTCCTTGTATTGTATTGTACTGTATCTGTATGCTGCAGAGCGGGTCCTTGTATTGTATTGTACTGTATCTGTATGCTGCAGAGCGGGTCCTTGTATTGTATTGTACTGTATCTGTATGCTGCAGAGCGGGTCCTTGTATTGTATTGTACTGTATCTGTATGCTGCAGAGCGGGTCCTTGTATTGTATTGTACTGTATCTGTATGCTGCAGAGCGGGTCCTTGTATTGTATTGTACTGTATCTGTATGCTGCAGAGCGGGTCCTTGTATTGTATTGTACTGTATCTGTATGCTGCAGAGCGGGTCCTTGTATTGTATTGTACTGTATCTGTATGCTGCAGAGCGGGTCCTTGTATTGTATTGTATTGTATTGTATTGTATTGTACTGTATCTGTATGCTGCAGAGCGGGTCCTTGTATTGTATTGTATTGTATTGTATTGTATTGTACTGTATCTGTATGCTGCAGAGCGGGTCCTTGTATTGTATTGTATTGTATTGTATTGTACTGTATCTGTATGCTGCAGAGCGGGTCCTTGTATTGTATTGTATTGTATTGTATTGTATTGTATTGTATTGTACTGTATCTGTATGCTGCAGAGCGGGTCCTTGTATTGTATTGTATTGTATTGTATTGTATTGTACTGTATCTGTATGCTGCAGAGCGGGTCCTTGTATTGTATTGTATTGTATTGTATCTGTATGCTGCAGAGCGGGTCCTTGTATTGTATTGTATTGTATTGTATTGTATTGTATTGTATCTGTATGCTGCAGAGCGGGTCCTTGTATTGTATTGTATTGTATTGTATTGTATTGTACTGTATCTGTATGCTGCAGAGCGGGTCCTTGTATTGTATTGTATTGTATTGTATTGTATTGTATTGTATCTGTATGCTGCAGAGCGGGTCCTTGTATTGTATTGTATTGTATTGTATCTGTATGCTGCAGAGCGGGTCCTTGTATTGTATTGTATTGTATTGTATCTGTATGCTGCAGAGCGGGTCCTTGTATTGTATTGTATTGTATTGTATTGTATTGTATTGTATTGTATTGTATCTGTATGCTGCAGAGCGGGTCCTTGTATTGTATTGTATTGTATTGTATTGTATTGTATTGTATCTGTATGCTGCAGAGCGGGTCCTTGTATTGTATTGTATTGTATTGTATTGTATCTGTATGCTGCAGAGCGGGTCCTTGTATTGTATTGTATTGTATTGTATTGTATTGTATTGTATCTGTATGCTGCAGAGCGGGTCCTTGTATTGTATTGTATTGTATTGTATTGTATTGTATTGTATCTGTATGCTGCAGAGCGGGTCCTTGTATTGTATTGTATTGTATTGTATTGTATCTGTATGCTGCAGAGCGGGTCCTTGTATTGTATTGTATTGTATTGTATTGTATTGTATTGTATCTGTATGCTGCAGAGCGGGTCCTTGTATTGTATTGTATTGTATTGTATTGTATTGTATTGTATCTGTATGCTGCAGAGCGGGTCCTTGTATTGTATTGTATTGTATTGTATTGTATTGTATTGTATCTGTATGCTGCAGAGCGGGTCCTTGTATTGTATTGTATTGTATTGTATCTGTATGCTGCAGAGCGGGTCCTTGTATTGTATTGTATTGTATTGTATTGTATTGTATCTGTATGCTGCAGAGCGGGTCCTTGTATTGTATTGTATTGTATTGTATTGTATTGTATTGTATCTGTATGCTGCAGAGCGGGTCCTTGTATTGTATTGTATTGTATTGTATTGTATTGTATCTGTATGCTGCAGAGCGGGTCCTTGTATTGTATTGTATTGTATTGTATTGTATCTGTATGCTGCAGAGCGGGTCCTTTTATTGTATTGTATTGTATTGTATTGTATTGTATTGTACTGTATCTGTATGCTGCAGAGCGGGTCCTTGTATTGTATTGTATTGTATTGTATTGTATTGTATTGTATCTGTATGCTGCAGAGCGGGTCCTTGTATTGTATTGTATTGTATTGTATTGTATTGTATTGTATTGTATTGTATCTGTATGCTGCAGAGCGGGTCCTTGTATTGTATTGTATTGTATTGTATTGTATTGTATCTGTATGCTGCAGAGCGGGTCCTTGTATTGTATTGTATTGTATTGTATTGTATCTGTATGCTGCAGAGCGGGTCCTTGTATTGTATTGTATTGTATTGTATTGTACTGTATCTGTATGCTGCAGAGCGGGTCCTTGTATTGTATTGTATTGTATTGTATTGTATTGTATTGTATCTGTATGCTGCAGAGCGGGTCCTTGTATTGTATTGTATTGTATTGTATTGTATTGTACTGTATCTGTATGCTGCAGAGCGGGTCCTTGTATTGTATTGTATTGTATTGTATTGTATTGTATTGTATTGTATCTGTATGCTGCAGAGCGGGTCCTTGTATTGTATTGTATTGTATTGTACTGTATCTGTATGCTGCAGAGCGGGTCCTTGTATTGTATTGTATTGTATTGTATTGTACTGTATCTGTATGCTGCAGAGCGGGTCCTTGTATTGTATTGTATTGTATTGTATTGTACTGTATCTGTATGCTGCAGAGCGGGTCCTTGTATTGTATTGTATTGTATTGTATTGTATTGTACTGTATCTGTATGCTGCAGAGCGGGTCCTTGTATTGTATTGTATTGTATTGTATTGTATTGTACTGTATCTGTATGCTGCAGAGCGGGTCCTTGTATTGTATTGTATTGTTCTGTATGCTGCAGAGCGGGTCCTTGTATTGTATTGTATTGTATCTGTATGCTGCAGAGCGGGTCCTTGTATTGTATTGTATTGTACTGTATCTGTATGCTGCAGAGCGGGTCCTTGTATTGTATTGTATTGTATCTGTATGCTGCAGAGCGGGTCCTTGTATTGTATTGTATCTGTATGCTGCAGAGCGGGTCCTTGTATTGTATTGTATTGTACTGTATCTGTATGCTGCAGAGCGGGTCCTTGTATTGTATTGTACTGTATCTGTATGCTGCAGAGCGGGTCCTTGTATTGTATTGTACTGTATCTGTATGCTGCAGAGCGGGTCCTTGTATTGTATTGTACTGTATCTGTATGCTGCAGAGCGGGTCCTTGTATTGTATTGTATTGTATTGTATTGTATTGTACTGTATCTGTATGCTGCAGAGCGGGTCCTTGTATTGTATTGTATTGTATTGTATTGTATTGTACTGTATCTGTATGCTGCAGAGCGGGTCCTTGTATTGTATTGTATTGTATTGTATTGTACTGTATCTGTATGCTGCAGAGCGGGTCCTTGTATTGTATTGTATTGTATTGTATTGTATTGTATTGTATTGTACTGTATCTGTATGCTGCAGAGCGGGTCCTTGTATTGTATTGTATTGTATTGTATTGTATTGTACTGTATCTGTATGCTGCAGAGCGGGTCCTTGTATTGTATTGTATTGTATTGTATCTGTATGCTGCAGAGCGGGTCCTTGTATTGTATTGTATTGTATTGTATTGTATTGTATTGTATCTGTATGCTGCAGAGCGGGTCCTTGTATTGTATTGTATTGTATTGTATTGTATTGTACTGTATCTGTATGCTGCAGAGCGGGTCCTTGTATTGTATTGTATTGTATTGTATTGTATTGTATTGTATCTGTATGCTGCAGAGCGGGTCCTTGTATTGTATTGTATTGTATTGTATCTGTATGCTGCAGAGCGGGTCCTTGTATTGTATTGTATTGTATTGTATCTGTATGCTGCAGAGCGGGTCCTTGTATTGTATTGTATTGTATTGTATTGTATTGTATTGTATTGTATTGTATCTGTATGCTGCAGAGCGGGTCCTTGTATTGTATTGTATTGTATTGTATTGTATTGTATTGTATTGTATTGTATCTGTATGCTGCAGAGCGGGTCCTTGTATTGTATTGTATTGTATTGTATTGTATCTGTATGCTGCAGAGCGGGTCCTTGTATTGTATTGTATTGTATTGTATTGTATTGTATTGTATTGTATCTGTATGCTGCAGAGCGGGTCCTTGTATTGTATTGTATTGTATTGTATTGTATTGTATTGTATCTGTATGCTGCAGAGCGGGTCCTTGTATTGTATTGTATTGTATTGTATTGTATCTGTATGCTGCAGAGCGGGTCCTTGTATTGTATTGTATTGTATTGTATTGTATTGTATTGTATCTGTATGCTGCAGAGCGGGTCCTTGTATTGTATTGTATTGTATTGTATTGTATTGTATTGTATCTGTATGCTGCAGAGCGGGTCCTTGTATTGTATTGTATTGTATTGTATTGTATTGTATCTGTATGCTGCAGAGCGGGTCCTTGTATTGTATTGTATTGTATTGTATCTGTATGCTGCAGAGCGGGTCCTTGTATTGTATTGTATTGTATTGTATTGTATTGTATCTGTATGCTGCAGAGCGGGTCCTTGTATTGTATTGTATTGTATTGTATTGTATTGTATTGTATCTGTATGCTGCAGAGCGGGTCCTTGTATTGTATTGTATTGTATTGTATTGTATTGTATCTGTATGCTGCAGAGCGGGTCCTTGTATTGTATTGTATTGTATTGTATTGTATCTGTATGCTGCAGAGCGGGTCCTTTTATTGTATTGTATTGTATTGTATTGTATTGTATTGTACTGTATCTGTATGCTGCAGAGCGGGTCCTTGTATTGTATTGTATTGTATTGTATTGTATTGTATTGTATCTGTATGCTGCAGAGCGGGTCCTTGTATTGTATTGTATTGTATTGTATTGTATTGTATTGTATTGTATTGTATCTGTATGCTGCAGAGCGGGTCCTTGTATTGTATTGTATTGTATTGTATTGTATTGTATCTGTATGCTGCAGAGCGGGTCCTTGTATTGTATTGTATTGTATTGTATTGTATCTGTATGCTGCAGAGCGGGTCCTTGTATTGTATTGTATTGTATTGTATTGTACTGTATCTGTATGCTGCAGAGCGGGTCCTTGTATTGTATTGTATTGTATTGTATTGTATTGTATTGTATCTGTATGCTGCAGAGCGGGTCCTTGTATTGTATTGTATTGTATTGTATTGTATTGTACTGTATCTGTATGCTGCAGAGCGGGTCCTTGTATTGTATTGTATTGTATTGTATTGTATTGTATTGTATTGTATCTGTATGCTGCAGAGCGGGTCCTTGTATTGTATTGTATTGTATTGTACTGTATCTGTATGCTGCAGAGCGGGTCCTTGTATTGTATTGTATTGTATTGTATTGTACTGTATCTGTATGCTGCAGAGCGGGTCCTTGTATTGTATTGTATTGTATTGTATTGTACTGTATCTGTATGCTGCAGAGCGGGTCCTTGTATTGTATTGTATTGTATTGTATTGTATTGTACTGTATCTGTATGCTGCAGAGCGGGTCCTTGTATTGTATTGTATTGTATTGTATTGTATTGTACTGTATCTGTATGCTGCAGAGCGGGTCCTTGTATTGTATTGTATTGTTCTGTATGCTGCAGAGCGGGTCCTTGTATTGTATTGTATTGTATCTGTATGCTGCAGAGCGGGTCCTTGTATTGTATTGTATTGTACTGTATCTGTATGCTGCAGAGCGGGTCCTTGTATTGTATTGTATTGTATCTGTATGCTGCAGAGCGGGTCCTTGTATTGTATTGTATCTGTATGCTGCAGAGCGGGTCCTTGTATTGTATTGTATTGTACTGTATCTGTATGCTGCAGAGCGGGTCCTTGTATTGTATTGTACTGTATCTGTATGCTGCAGAGCGGGTCCTTGTATTGTATTGTATTGTATCTGTATGCTGCAGAGCGGGTCCTTGTATTGTATTGTATTGTATTGTATTGTATCTGTATGCTGCAGAGCGGGTCCTTGTATTGTATTGTATTGTATTGTATTGTATTGTATTGTATCTGTATGCTGCAGAGCGGGTCCTTGTATTGTATTGTATTGTATTGTATTGTATTGTATCTGTATGCTGCAGAGCGGGTCCTTGTATTGTATTGTATTGTATTGTATTGTATTGTATCTGTATGCTGCAGAGCGGGTCCTTGTATTGTATTGTATTGTATTGTATTGTATTGTATTGTATCTGTATGCTGCAGAGCGGGTCCTTGTATTGTATTGTATTGTATTGTATTGTATTGTATCTGTATGCTGCAGAGCGGGTCCTTGTATTGTATTGTATTGTATTGTATTGTATTGTATTGTATTGTATCTGTATGCTGCAGAGCGGGTCCTTGTATTGTATTGTATTGTATTGTATTGTATTGTATTGTATCTGTATGCTGCAGAGCGGGTCCTTGTATTGTATTGTATTGTATTGTATTGTATTGTATTGTACTGTATCTGTATGCTGCAGAGCGGGTCCTTGTATTGTATTGTATTGTATTGTATTGTATTGTATCTGTATGCTGCAGAGCGGGTCCTTGTATTGTATTGTATTGTATTGTATTGTATCTGTATGCTGCAGAGCGGGTCCTTGTATTGTATTGTATTGTATTGTATTGTATTGTATTGTATCTGTATGCTGCAGAGCGGGTCCTTGTATTGTATTGTATTGTATTGTATTGTATTGTATTGTATCTGTATGCTGCAGAGCGGGTCCTTGTATTGTATTGTATTGTATTGTATTGTATTGTATTGTATTGTACTGTATCTGTATGCTGCAGAGCGGGTCCTTGTATTGTATTGTATTGTATTGTATTGTATTGTATTGTATCTGTATGCTGCAGAGCGGGTCCTTGTATTGTATTGTATTGTATTGTATTGTATTGTACTGTATCTGTATGCTGCAGAGCGGGTCCTTGTATTGTATTGTATTGTATTGTATTGTATTGTATTGTATTGTATCTGTATGCTGCAGAGCGGGTCCTTGTATTGTATTGTATTGTATTGTATTGTATTGTATTGTATCTGTATGCTGCAGAGCGGGTCCTTGTATTGTATTGTATTGTATTGTATTGTATTGTACTGTATCTGTATGCTGCAGAGCGGGTCCTTGTATTGTATTGTATTGTATTGTATTGTATTGTACTGTATCTGTATGCTGCAGAGCGGGTCCTTGTATTGTATTGTATTGTATTGTATTGTATTGTACTGTATCTGTATGCTGCAGAGCGGGTCCTTGTATTGTATTGTATTGTATTGTATTGTATTGTACTGTATCTGTATGCTGCAGAGCGGGTCCTTGTATTGTATTGTATTGTTCTGTATGCTGCAGAGCGGGTCCTTGTATTGTATTGTATTGTATCTGTATGCTGCAGAGCGGGTCCTTGTATTGTATTGTATTGTACTGTATCTGTATGCTGCAGAGCGGGTCCTTGTATTGTATTGTATTGTATCTGTATGCTGCAGAGCGGGTCCTTGTATTGTATTGTATTGTATCTGTATGCTGCAGAGCGGGTCCTTGTATTGTATTGTATTGTACTGTATCTGTATGCTGCAGAGCGGGTCCTTGTATTGTATTGTACTGTATCTGTATGCTGCAGAGCGGGTCCTTGTATTGTATTGTATTGTATTGTATTGTATTGTATTGTATTGTATCTGTATGCTGCAGAGCGGGTCCTTGTATTGTATTGTATTGTATTGTATCTGTATGCTGCAGAGCGGGTCCTTGTATTGTATTGTATTGTATTGTATTGTATTGTATTGTATCTGTATGCTGCAGAGCGGGTCCTTGTATTGTATTGTATTGTATTGTATTGTATTGTATTGTATCTGTATGCTGCAGAGCGGGTCCTTGTATTGTATTGTATTGTATTGTATTGTATCTGTATGCTGCAGAGCGGGTCCTTGTATTGTATTGTATTGTATTGTATTGTATTGTACTGTATCTGTATGCTGCAGAGCGGGTCCTTGTATTGTATTGTATTGTATTGTATTGTACTGTATCTGTATGCTGCAGAGCGGGTCCTTGTATTGTATTGTATTGTATTGTACTGTATCTGTATGCTGCAGAGCGGGTCCTTGTATTGTATTGTATTGTATTGTATTGTATTGTACTGTATCTGTATGCTGCAGAGCGGGTCCTTGTATTGTATTGTATTGTATTGTATTGTATTGTACTGTATCTGTATGCTGCAGAGCGGGTCCTTGTATTGTATTGTATTGTTCTGTATGCTGCAGAGCGGGTCCTTGTATTGTATTGTATTGTATCTGTATGCTGCAGAGCGGGTCCTTGTATTGTATTGTATTGTACTGTATCTGTATGCTGCAGAGCGGGTCCTTGTATTGTATTGTATTGTATCTGTATGCTGCAGAGCGGGTCCTTGTATTGTATTGTATTGTATCTGTATGCTGCAGAGCGGGTCCTTGTATTGTATTGTATTGTACTGTATCTGTATGCTGCAGAGCGGGTCCTTGTATTGTATTGTACTGTATCTGTATGCTGCAGAGCGGGTCCTTGTATTGTATTGTATTGTATCTGTATGCTGCAGAGCGGGTCCTTGTATTGTATTGTATTGTATTGTATCTGTATGCTGCAGAGCGGGTCCTTGTATTGTATTGTATTGTATTGTATTGTATTGTATTGTATCTGTATGCTGCAGAGCGGGTCCTTGTATTGTATTGTATTGTATTGTATTGTATTGTATCTGTATGCTGCAGAGCGGGTCCTTGGGGTCCAAGACAAATTTCTCTCTTGGGAGACAAAATAAAGAAACCTTGAACCTTGACCTTGTTAGGGTAGCTTGCAGATCATATATTTTTTGGTGCATGACAAGCTGCGTGCAACTATAAGATCACCCAACCATTCCTCTAAAACACGAAAAGAACTGACCGGCTCCTTTGAAGCTAAATTAATTAATTAGAAACCCAGGACTATAATTAATATATTATTTATTACTGGCTCAGAAATATCACCCACGCCCACTTCAATCATGATACATAACAAAGGCTATAATGAGTCCTTCATATTATGGTGTGACATTTAAACATAATCTGCTTTTCGTTGATAATGGATAAATGACTACTCGGTGTTACACAACACTTTGGCTTGTTTCTACATTATTGCTGCTGTCACAGACTTTGCCTGTCTGGGTGTTGTAGTTCTATGTTCTGTTGTAGTTGTTTTTGTTCTATAGCAGGGGTGGGCAACGTTGACGACGGAGAGGGACAATATATTCCCGCTCTCACTCCAGAGGGGCCACAGTGCATGTTACTGTCGCAGCAAAAATAGCCGATCTACAAGCTCAAAACACGTTGCAATGCGACGCGTTTTGAGCTTTTATAGATTAGCTATTTTTTGCTATATTTCAATTGAAAACCTGAATAATTTGTTTTGCTATTTTTGAATTGGAATCCTGAAAAGTAACCTTTTTATTGAATTTCAAATGCAATATAGTCATTAAGTACTAGTCATTTATTAATACTATAGTCATGAAGTAATTAAAGTGGGTTTGGAATTGTAAACAGCTGAAATCAATACTATATCAGTATTCTGATATTAATCCATTCTGAACGGGCACCCATTTTGGTGTTAGCATCATGTTATGCTTTAAAGCTATTGAAAAATAGCAGATCTACAAGCTCATAGCGTGCCACCGTGTGGCGCGCTACGAGCTTGTAGGTCTGCTATTTTTGAAAAATCGAAGAATGACTGACATTTTTTTTAGAATCTGATCTCAGGTCAGAATGGGTTAATCAGACCAGTGTGTGTCCAGTGGAAAACCTCGTATGAATCTGATCTCAGGTCAGAATGGGTTAATACTATAGTCATGAAGTAATTAAAGTGGGTTTGGAATTGTAAACAGCTGAAATTAATACTATATCTGTATATCAGTATTCTGACATTAACATGCGGGCCGCATTAAGTGAAGGTGGGGTCCTCATGTGGCCCCCGGGCCGCCGGTTGCCCACCCCTGTTCTACAGGTTCAGGGATAGGGTTAGTAAGGGGGGACGTCAGAATAATGGGGTTGTAGGAACAATTACATAAATGTCCCACTTCCCACGATGGGACATTTATGTTATTTATGTTATGTCCCACTTCCCATGTGTAATCAACCCTAGTGTTATTCCCCGGTCAGTTCTTGTCGGATCATTGATTGTTGTTCACCTGTATTCAAATCCCAAATAACAGGTTGTCGGAACAATACTGATGACCTCTCTTCCATCCAGGCCAAGGTTTTATCCATTATAGATGGATTATAATTGCGCCTTTTTGATGCATTTATACAAACTGAACTCCCTGGTCAACCAGTCAGTGACTTCCAGCAAAGGCTGGATGGCAAACCGAGGAAGGCCGGTGACGCTGCATGGAGACAGCTGGTAACAGGGGCCAGCAACCCCTGTTGCAGCACGCACAAGAGGGCACCGAGCAAGCTGCAGAGCGTATACAGATGAGCAATATACCCCCAGAGTCTCCCCAGAGGAAGGGAGACTCGCTATAGGACAGATTCAATGACAACAACAAGGACAGTGACGCAGATGCAGAGAGAGGCTCAAACACACCACCTTGACTAAAAAAACACCAAAGTGAGTCCAAGTGTAGACGAGGACGGATGCATGCACACCGCACAGACGCATGCATGCACACAGACGGATGCATGCACACCGCACAGACGCATGCATGCACACAGACGCATGCATGCACACCGCACAGACGGATGCATGCACACCGCACAGACGCATGCATGCACACAGACGGATGCATGCACACCGCACAGACGCATGCACACCGCACAGACGCATGCATGCACACAGACGGATGCATGCACACCGCACAGACGCATGCATGCACACAGACGCATGCATGCACACCGCACAGACGGATGCATGCACACTGCACAGACGCATGCATGCACACCGCACAGACGCATGCATGCACGCCGCACAGACGCACACCGCACAGACGCACGGTCTGGTGACACGTAGGAGGACCCTATTGGCAGGACGCAAACCACAGTCCCTGAGACCTCTAAGTAACTGCAGTCCCCCAAGAACACACAAGGCCGGTGTCAGAGCCTCCTGTTGGCTCTGGCAGAAGAGAAAGGACAATAGCTGGAATCCTGGATGAGAGGGACAACTGGAGAGTGGTTAAGGTTAAGGGTCGAAAAACACTTGACCTCTCTTCCAGGCCAAGGCTTATAGATGGATTATAATTGCATCTTTGTGCGTGCGTGCGCGCGTGCGTGCGTGCGTGCGTGCGTGCGTGCGTGCGTGCGTGCGTGCGTAATGTAATCACTTAAGCCCTATACTGTATACTATTTTGTTATATTTGACAAATAGTGAAAATATCTAAAAGTATTCAATATATTGAAAATATGAATATATAAATAGCCTATAGTATTTTTGATTTATTTAATGTTTTTCAATTAACTAAACAGGGTTTAAAGTGGTAAACCCACCCTGACATTCAGAGCAGTGGGCAGCCAGCCCACGAGTCGCTTCTTCGCCTGGAAAGGAGCCAGGTTAGGTGTTTCAGGCATCTGGTTAGGATGCCTCTCGGAGGTCCTCGATGCACGTCCCACTGGGAGGAGACCCCGGGGCAGACCAAGGATCACATCCCACTGGGAGGAGACCCCGGGGCAGACCAAGGCACAGTTGGAGGAAACACATCGACTCACTGGCCTTGGTTGCTCTGGAGAGGGAAGTCTGGAACACTGGTGGAGCTGTTGCCCCCTGCGACCCGACTACGGATAAGCGGTTGAAGATGGACGGATGGGCAGCAGTGCTCGGGGATCAGTTACTGTAGGAGCTCACTCGGCTCAGTATTTTTGCTACAAGGACATTTGAGCCACGATGACAAACATGTAAAAAAAAAATTGTGCCAAGTCAGAAGAGAAATATTGCTCATTTCAACTTCCAAAGCTGAGAAAGGCGGGTGCCACTGCCAACCAACAGCTGCCAGACGATCTTCAGCAGCTGCTTACTGTAATTTCAGAGGGATTAACAATAACATACTGTAAACACTAGTACCTGCAGGCCGCAAGTCGTCGCATCCGTGTCGTTCAGAGAGTTAATCCATCAACCAAACGACAAACCTTGCAGATGCTTGGCAGATATTTGTATATCTGCAGGTAGACGGTGAGGGAGGCGACTGTCTGCGCCTTATCTGAAAGGTGCACCACCACACCAATACATTGACTCACTTTTTTAATAATGTGCTCTGATATTATGGTCCATTGGGTGCAGTTCTGCTGAGTCAGGCATTAGCACTTTGGATGCTTTTGCATCAGGGTGAGACTGTACGAGTGTACGGGACTCCTCAGTGAGACTGTACGAGTGTACGGGACTCCTCAGTGAGACTGTACGAGTGTACGGGACTCCTCAGTGAGACTGCAGCATACAAACGATTAATCTAATCATATAATTCAATACCGTTCTGAACAGCGGTGTACTACAGCATCACACTTTGAGAACAGGAGACATTAATTTAACCCATTCTGGGTGGAAACCCCTTTTGGTGTTTTAAACATTATGTTATAATTTAGCTATTGAAAAATAGCAGATCTACAAGCTCATAGCGCACCACCGAGTGGCGCGCTACGAGCTTGTAGATCTGCAAAAAAAGATTATCGTGAAAATGTGGCACAATTTTTTTTTTTACTCAAATCTTTGCTTCTGGGTCCCTGGAACAACATATTTTCAGATGGGGGTCGGCGGCCAAATACATACATTTTTTGGGGTTCTTGACATGAAATATTGTTCACCACTGATATAGAAACATACTGTAGGTATTTCAGAAAACTGGAGGATTTAGAAGACTTTTTTATTTTATTTGACGTCATGCCTAATTGGGTTAACCTTCGATCTGCTGAAGGGTCGATTTCTCTTGAGCTGACTCCCATTTCTGTATGTCGCTCATTTTCACTCATGTCCCGGGTCAACGTGTCAGGATCTGTGAAACGTTCCTTCAACGTAACAAAGACCGTTGGATCCTGAACTTTGCCTCTTAGGAAACTTCAGTGCAATCACTGCAAATTTAGGTAGACACGAAATCAAATTCATTCAGAGGTTGCACTCGGGGGTTCCTAGAAAATGTATTGCAATAACGTGGAAGTCTGACTCCCCCCCCCCCCCCCCCCCCCCCCCCACACCTATCGCAAGATGGTTCTCAGAATTGAACAGTTTGTGTCCCTCTTGAGAAGATTACATATATTTTGATATAGTTTTGAAGATTTAGCAGCCCTATTTGAATCACATGGAGACTTTGTCCTTATACCTGTATCAGTATTGTTATAGCTATCTCAGTCTGGATCGATTGCTTCCGGAAACAATTTTCTCTGTATAGTAGATTTGTCTCTTCTTGTTTTGTTTAGTTTAGTTTAGTTTTTTGTTTGTTTTCCACGTTTTTTTTGTATAATATTATTATTGTTATTATGCTTTAACTGTGTTGTCTTCTATGTATGTGGGTTTGTATGTGGGGAGGGGGGAGGGCTGTGGACGGGTGTTCTGTGTATTTTGTGAAAAAAAAAAAAAAGATATATATATATATATATTTAAAAAAAAAACGTAACAAAGACTAACATGAGATAACAATGGGAGTCTAACGACGCGCCTCAAGCCTGAAACGGCTGCACCGGATCAGCCGGACGACTAACGCTTCCACCTTGCGGTCTTCATCTTCAGAGTCATCTGACTGACATGTCATGTCATGACATGACATGACATGACATGACATGACATGACATGACATGACATGACATGACATGACATGACATGATGAAGACTGCAAGGTCGAAACGTTAGTCGTTCTCAGTGGTGTGCACAGACATTTAGAGGGGCAGGTGCTCAAATGAAAAAAAAAGGGCACCTAGCACGTGGAACTGGCCGGTTGCCTTAACCCATTCTGACCTGAGATCAGATTCTAAAAATGTCTTCTGCATCCCCACAGTTTTCTGAAAAAGCTATGTTTCTATGTCAGTCGTTCTTCGATTATTCAAAAATAGCAGACCTACAAGCTCATAGCGCGCCACTCGGTGGCGCGCTATGAGCTTGTAGATCTGCTATTTTTCAATAGCTTTTCAATAGCTAAAGCATAACATAATGCTAACACCAAAAGGGGTTCCCACCCTTTTTTTTCTCTCAAAAGGGCACATTGCCAAAAGGGCAGGGGGTGCTCTAGCACCCCCTAGTGTCTATCGGTGCACGCCACTGGTCGTTCTGTATGCTGCTCCAGTGTCCTCTCCTCCTTCTGCAGCTAACATGAGATAATTGTCTTTGGTGCCAAAAGGAAGAAAGGTTGAAAGTTAGTGCGCTCCTTGACTCCCTATCTTTGAAGGTTAAAAGCCCCTTTTGGCCAAAAAGTACCGTTTATACGTGTGGTGGGGGGCTCAGAGTGCTCCCACTAAGGAAAGTAGTCTTTCTAATGACACAACCGGCCTTTGTTTTGGTGAGTAGTGGAAGTGGAGAGTAACATAGCTCTAAATGCAATGCATTAGAGCTACTTCATGTTGTGCTGCTCGATTCACATCAATTTAGATTTAATGTCATTCCATTCATAGTTTTAGTTGGAATAAAACAACTTTGCATTATGAGTTATACGATGGGTTTAAGACAAATAAAGTACAGAGCATTTCCATTTGCGAGTCAAGCTCTTCAAGAACGCAGTAAAATTCTACTGTATCTTTAAACCCGATATGAATATGAATATGATCTGTGCTGTGTTGACCCAGAGACAGCCTTCCTCTGCCCTTCCACTGCAGCTAAGTGCCTTAACACATTTTGACCTGAGAGAGGATTCTACAAATCCTGACAGTTTTCTGAAAAACCTGACATGTTTCTATGTCAGTCGTTCTCAAACATTTTCACGTCAAGGACCCCCAAAAATATATGTAATTGGCCGCCGACCCCCGTCTGAAAATATGTAGATCCAGGGACCCCCCATGAAGCAAAGATTTGAGTTAAAAACGTTCGCTCTGAAAGAATATATTCAAACATTTGGGCCAACATCTTTCAAAAATAGTAGACCTACAAGCTTGCCGCGCTATGAGCTTATAGATCTGCTATTTTTCAACAGCTAAAGCACAACATGAAACAGTAAAAGGGGTTCCCGCCCAGAATGAGTTAACTCATTGCCCCCGTGCTGTGCACCGAAGCCATGCAGTGACAGAATGACTTCTCCCAACCAGCTCCCTTTTTAAGCTACGCTGAAAACGGCTTAAAATATTCATAACCCTCCCCTATCAATAAAAGATACCCTTTGGTGAAGTTACAAAGTATAGCGAGCAGAGAGGCGGAACAGAGAGACAGACTCCTCGCCAAGTTAGAGAGAGGTGACGCAGGAAGACTGTTCTGTCTTCTATTGACCCAGCTTTCTCACCACTCAGGAGAATTTCCCCGGCCAAAAAAACAAATCCCACCTGCACCTCAAACAGCGTCCAGCCCTCCTCCCTCTGTCCATCTTTAGATGTCGTTTTAGTGCTGCTGGAGTTCCTCATCGATCTATAATTGCCTTCCCTTTTATCAAAAATGTCCTGCTCTCTCCCACTGTTTGTTGAAGCAAACACTAATGTTTTCAGTTTACACTGAATGTTTCAGATAGGCTATAGGCTACTGTATGTCTCAACTCGAAGGTTATACAATTTTTTATTGAGGACATCGCTGAGCAGTCCCTCACTTTAACCACTTTATATAGCCATATATACGTCATTGTACGACAACTAGGGAAAACAGCCGATCCACAAGCTCACAACGCATTGTGGTGTGTCACGTTGGACGTGTGCCTACAATGGTTTTCGCCTATGACAGGCCCGAAATATGGACGCCATAATTATGCGTTTTGACCAGATGAAGAGCCTTGGCTCGAAACGTCGTCAATAAATATACCTTTTGGAGCATATGAGTGTTCCCTTCTTTTTGAACCCAGCGCCTCCACGAAGTGATGTGCGTATTTTACTATAGTTTAACCATATGAAAAGTGCCCGGGGAAGAACAATTGAGAATAGGACTAACTGCGAGAACACACAAATCATCTATTTGTGTGAGACATGGAGGTGTTCCATCGCTTACATTTTCAATATATTATAATATTCATTTGGTGTAAAATGTAAAATGACTCACTGAGCATTTTTTATTCTAATATAGACGTTTGATCTAAATGGCCATCTAAAAATGGGTTATATTATAAATGCTCTAAAATGAAAGTTTTTTTAGCCATCTATGCTTAGATTAGACGTTGAAACAACGTCGTTTCAATGACTATGTAGACGGTCTATACGTTAAAAAAAAAACTGCTAATCAACGTCTAGGCTAAGAAAAAAAGCTAAAAACACGTACATTTTTAGTCCATTATAATTTATAACCCATTTTAGACAGACGTCTAATAACCCAACACTGAATGTTGATGTCCTCTGTGAGCCTTTTTGGCCCATAACCCATTCTGACCTGAGATCAGATTCATACGAGGTTTCCACTGGACACACACTGGTCTGATTAACCCATTCTGACCTGAGATCAGATTCTAAAAAATGTCAGTCGTTCTTCGATTTTTCAAAAATAGCAGACCTACAAGCTCGTAGCGCGCCACTCTGGCGCGCTATGAGCTTGTAGATCTGCTGTTTTTCAATAGCTAAAGCACAAGTAAGACGCGGGAAGCGAACGCAGCTCGTGTGTGTGTGGTTGTGTGTGTGTGTGTGCTACAGCTGCGCCCTGTGTGTGTGTGTGTGTGTGTGCTACAGCTGCGCCCTCTGGTGGCGGGCGGGTGGTGTAACAGCGGGACAGACACACAGACAGACACACAGACATTCAGCCCTTGCTGTCATAGTAAGTGGCTCACTGCGTTCGCAATCACTGCGTTCGCAATAACATGATGCTGACACCAAAATGGGTTCCCGTTCAGAATGGGATAATGCAGTGTGAGCTGTTACAGACAGTGGCTGTATTGTCTGTTGCCATCCTGTTTACATGTCCATTGTATAAATGAATGAATGATTTGAATGAATGATTTTATTTACGTGTCTGACTGCCTTTAACAGCCCATCCCTTACGGGATTATTCAGACACAATTTACAGTACAATATATTTCCTGTGCCAACAGGAAATATATAATCCATTGTATTGTATTCTGTGTTATTCAACAATTGTCTAGAATCTAGATAGCTCCATGGAGACTTGGAATAGAACAGACTACAGACCTTACAAACAATTCTTTAGTGATGCCAAATATTGTCAATCCTCTTTATCTGTTGCATCTGTTTTAGAACAAAAAATGGCGATTCCATTCACTGTAATTAGTCAAAACCACACCTTTAGCATATTATAAACTTTGCAGATTTTGGCTATGAAGAATAAATCTACAATCTACAAGAGCACACTAATTGGTCCCGATGTGCTGGTTGGTGCCTTGCATGGTTTCCGCCGCCATCGGTGTATGAATGTGTGTGTGAATGGGTGAATGTAATGCACAATATGAATCTATGTAAAGCGCCTTGGATAAAGGCGCTATATACCATGTGTCATCACTCCACTTAATTGCCTCCAAATCTGCCACAGACTCTTCATCACTACTTCTCTGTCTAGACTCTATGATCTAGGCTTATTATCCCGCCCTCAATATCTTCACAGATTGTACAGTAATAAAATGCATTATTCAGGCACATATTCAGCCACCTCTATTGCCCATTAGGCCCACTCCATACGCAATGTTATTGTATTGTATTTTATTCTTTACTCTTTGAATGCTCTTTCTTTGCACTCTTATTCTATCCCTTTGTTTGCTGTGTTTTGTTGTTTTGAATGTTATCTAGATATCTACTGCTGCATTCATGCATTGTCTCTTATGTACCTGTACAGAAGATACAAAGCTGCTTGACGTTTGTGTGTGCAGGGTTCTTGTACAGTCCTACAGTAGTTAAATAAAACATCCGTCGGTGCCAGTGTCCTTGGCTTTGTGTAACAACATGTCAGTGTTCCAAAGCTCACTCAGGGGTAATACAATAGCGGTAGGGGAATATGACCGTTGAACAGATATCACAATATGTGAATACTGAGGTCTACGGCTGCATAAAACAACAATGACTGATCCTATGAATAATCATAGTATCAGTGCAGAATAACAATCGCCATGCACTCGTTCACTTCCAGTCTGTTTGCCGAGCGGCACGATCTCAGGGCTTTAACCGAAATCGAAAAAAAAAAAAAAAATCTTTAAAATGTATTTTTTTTTCTGAAAAACCTCATGTTTCTATATCAGTGGTTCTCAATATTTCATGTCAAGAACCCCAAAAATTATATATAATATGCCACCGAGCCCCATCTGAAAATATGTAGTTCTAGGGACCCCGCAGAATCAAAGATTTTAGTTAAAAAGTGAAACCCTGGAAAGAATATAAGATTTGAGACGCATTTTCACGACTTTTCAAAAATAGCAGACCCTATACAAGCTCGTAGCACGCCACTCTCGGTGGCGCGCTACGAGCTTGTATAGGTCTGCTATTTTTCAATAGCTAAAGCATATAACATAATGCTAACACCCAGAATGAGTTAATAATATAAATGAGCCAATTTCACTTCTCAACACCTTTTCCAAAAAGTAATCTGAACCTCCCGGAAACCTTTGTGAAAGCTTCCAGTGTGTCGTCGTGACGACGACCGACCGACGCGCTGGAAGCTTTCGTGCCGCATCAGTTCAAGCTGTCGTCAAAATTCACGCCGTCTTCTCCTCCAGCTGGAGCGTGTTTGTGCCAGAGCTCATCAACACATAGTTCCTTTGTCTGCGTCTCGCCTACGCTGTTCACAGTACCCCACCTAGCACACCTCCATTCCTCATCCTCTGCACCCTCTCTCTGCTCCCTTCCCTCATCTCCATCTCCATGGAGCTTTCTATTATTCACAGAAAGATGGCTATGAATGCAGCTGTTTCAAAGTGAAAAAGGCAAAGGAATGAAGCCGATGGTTTGGGTTGGTACGTACCTACAATCTCCCGACACACACACACACACACACACACACACACACACACACACACACACACACACACACACACACACACACACACACACACACACACACACAATGTCTCCCCCTTTCTAATGAAACACTTCAGGGTCATAAGAGAGACAAGCCAATGTTGAGACCGAATGGTCGGACGCTGTCTGACACACACACACACACACACACACACACACACACACACACACACACACACACACACACACACACACACACACACACACACACACACACACACACGCACGCGCGTAGTGAAGAATATCAATACAGTTACAATTCTAATGCTTGGTGTGGTTGGCCGTTAAAAGCATCAGCACATGATGGACACTCTTTTGGGACCTATAAATGTTTCTCACACTATAACCATTATCAGTTTACATTATGAATATTTATCACTGTTCAAATATTTTTTTTTGTTATCAAATGTTTTTTTATTTTAAGACAAAAATCACAATAAGACACGTTAACAACATGAATGACTTAAAGAAAACAAAACACATATAAAACACATAACAGCAAAAGCAAGGAACACAAAAACAAACAATCCCACCCACCCCCCCCCCCCCCCCCCCCCCCCCGAGACCAAAGATGCCACAAAATGTCATTAGTGTGGTTGCCCAAATGGGCAACCAGACTCTTGTAACTGTGACACTTTATTATTTCACTGGAGTAGTCTTTATTTTGACGCTTTATACCTCCCACACTGTACGCTGTACGCACTTGAGCCATATGTCAAATTGACCGAAAAAATCGGGAATCGTGTGCTTGTATTTTGTTAAGAGAAATGTTGTATAGTTTAATTGATATGAATTTATTAGTGAATTAAATTTCCCCATTGACATGAATGGGAAAAGGCAAAAATTCACATTCAAGTAGTCTTTCCTCGGAGACTGTAATCACTATAGTTACAAAACTTTTAGGGATAATTCAACATTATCCCTAAAATTATTTAACCCTAAAATGTTATCGGTCGGCCTCATGGTGGCGCTATAACAGCCCACTTTACCTTTTGGCTTATAACTCTTGAACCGTAGGTCGTAAAATCAAAATATTTTTTTCCCTGGATTCCTTGGGTCATGACGCATCTCCCCATATAGGCCACGCCCATTTCCGCCATGATAGATTTTCCGCCATTTTGAATTTTGTCCAAAACACACTTTTTGCTTTTCCTCCTACAGATTTTGTCCAAATCTCACAGAAATCGGCACACGTGATCTCTGGACCCATCCAATTAAAACTGAACTGCAGAATTTTTAAAGTGCGTATCGTTCGGCCGTAATCGTCTTCCGAAGTTAGTAGGAGGGGCCTATATCACAAAAAATGCCATAAATCACGAACGGAATGTCCAATCCATCCCACATTTCAATCACATGTCCGGGGTGGTTCAATCAACCAAGTTCTAAAAGCAATTCCATTTTCATCCATAGGGGGCGCCGCAAATGCGAGAAATGTAACCGTTTGTCGCAAAAACATGAATTTAGGGGGTTAAATCCCCTCCGAATTACTTACGCATGATCTAAGGCGTGACTTGAAATTGTAATTGGCTGGCAATACTAGTGGGAGGGGCATATGTAAGCCACTGCGGCAACCACACTCTGCAATTTTTTTAAATTGCGAATTTTCTAGTTACTCCTACTACTGTGCAATGGAGACAAAAAATAAATAAATAATGATAATAATAATAATAATGATTAAACCATGCCCTTAACCAAATCTGCAATACCAGACCAAATCTCAATGTTTTCCTCTTTTGCACCATGCAATCTTGCTGTAGACATCTCTAGATAAATGATATCTAGAAAGGTCACTGTTCAAATATTAAATTGTTTTGCTCAGTATCACAATGTGAATGTGCCAGACAGGCCCCTGGCGAGAAATATATTTTGGGGGGGGAAAAACAGTATTGAACTTCATTCGATGAGAGAGATAATATAAGATCTTGAAATTAACAGTTGACTGGTTCAGAAAAGATTTACATTTTACATTTTCAGAACGTTTTGTACATTCATCTATCGTTTTGGCATGAAGTAGCCTCGGGGACCCGTAAGCATTTTGTAAAAATAAAAATAAATAAAAAGCCTACGCAAATGAGCTATAGGAGATCTGGTCTAGGAGTGGGAGGGAATCTTGTATTTCGCTAAACCAATAACATAAGTGCAGACAGAGGGGCGTCTCTCCAAATTTGGTGACACCAGTGTTCTCCGCTATATGTTCTACTGAGGAAGCAAAGATCGGGAAATGGAAAATGGTGCATTTATATAGCGCTTTTCATCCAAAGCGCTTTACATATAGATTCACACACACATTCATACACCGATGGCGGGGGAAACCATGCAAGGCACCGACCTCCCCTTCGGGAGCAATGAGGGGTTCAGCGTCTTGCTCAAGGACACTTTGACGCTGACTCTGGGGGAGCAATGAGGGGTTCAGCGTCTTGCTCAAGGACACTTTGACGCTGACTCTGGGGGAGCAATGAGGGGTTCAGCGTCTTGCTCAAGGACACTTTGACGCTGACTCTGGGGGAGCAATGAGGGGTTCAGCGTCTTGCTCAAGGACACTTTGACGCTGACTCTGGGGGAGCAATGAGGGGTTCAGCGTCTTGCTCAAGGACACTTTGACGCTGACTCTGGGGGAGCAATGAGGGGTTCAGCGTCTTGCTCAAGGACACTTTGACGCTGACTCTGGGGGAGCAATGAGGGGTTCAGCGTCTTGCTCAAGGACACTTTGACGCTGACTCTGGGGGAGCAATGAGGGGTTCAGCGTCTTGCTCAAGGACACTTTGACGCTGACTCTGGGGGAGCAATGAGGGGTTCAGCGTCTTGCTCAAGGACACTTTGACGCTGACTCTGGGGGAGCAATGAGGGGTTCAGCGTCTTGCTCAAGGACACTTTGACGCTGACTCTGGGGGAGCAATGAGGGGTTCAGCGTCTTGCTCAAGGACACTTTGACGCTGACTCTGGGGGAGCAATGAGGGGTTCAGCGTCTTGCTCAAGGACACTTTGACGCTGACTCTGGGGGAGCAATGAGGGGTTCAGCGTCTTGCTCAAGGACACTTTGACGCTGACTCTGGGGGAGCAATGAGGGGTTCAGCGTCTTGCTCAAGGACACTTTGACGCTGACTCTGGGGGAGCAATGAGGGGTTCAGCGTCTTGCTCAAGGACACTTTGACGCTGACTCTGGGGGAGCAATGAGGGGTTCAGCGTCTTGCTCAAGGACACTTTGACGCTGACTCTGGGGGAGCAATGAGGGGTTCAGCGTCTTGCTCAAGGACACTTTGACGCTGACTCTGGAGCAATGAGGGGTTCAGCGTCTTGCTCAAGGACACTTTGACGCTGACTCTGGGGGAGCAATGAGGGGTTCAGCGTCTTGCTCAAGGACACTTTGACGCTGACTCTGGGGGAGCAATGAGGGGTTCAGCGTCTTGCTCAAGGACACTTTGACGCTGACTCTGGGGGAGCAATGAGGGGTTCAGCGTCTTGCTCAAGGACACTTTGACGCTGACTCTGGGGGAGCAATGAGGGGTTCAGCGTCTTGCTCAAGGACACTTTGACGCTGACTCTGGAGCAATGAGGGGTTCAGCGTCTTGCTCAAGGACACTTTGACGCTGACTCTGGGGGAGCAATGAGGGGTTCAGCGTCTTGCTCAAGGACACTTTGACGCTGACTCTGGGGGAGCAATGAGGGGTTCAGCGTCTTGCTCAAGGACACTTTGACGCTGACTCTGGGGGAGCAATGAGGGGTTCAGCGTCTTGCTCAAGGACACTTTGACGCTGACTCTGGAGCAATGAGGGGTTCAGCGTCTTGCTCGAGGACACTTTGACGGAGCAATGAGGGGTTCAGCGTCTTGCTCGAGGACACTTTGACGGAGCAATGAGGGGTTCAGCGTCTTGCTCAAGGACACTTTGACGGAGCAATGAGGGGTTCAGCGTCTTGCTCAAGGACACTTTGACGCTGACTCTGGGGGATCGAATTATGGAAACCTCACGGACCGGTTCCCATCCAGCTGTTCTACTGGCCACTATATACCGCTGAGCCACTGCCACACACATCAGTGATCCTCTAGAGGATCCATCCGTTGTTTTGGCCTGCAAATTTGAATCTCCCCTCTAGCCCAATTTTGGGGCGGGAACCCCTTTTGGTGTTAGCATTATGTTATGCTTTAGCTATTGAAAAATAGCAGATCTACAAGCTCGTGGCGCGCTACTTTTATTATTTTACTTTTTTTATTTTTTGAAAAATCGAAGAACGACTGACATAGAAACATAGCTTTTTCAGGAAAAACTGTCAGGATGTAGAAGACATTTTTAGAATCTGATCTCATGGTCAAAATGGGCTAGACCAGAAATCACCCTGGCTGGGGCAGGCTAGACGTACAGGAACTATAGACCAGAAATCACCCTGGCTGGGGCAGGCTAGACGTGCAGTAACTACAGTATAGCACATAGCGTTAAATATTCTATGGCCTTGTCAGAGTTCAGCTGTTCTGTTTGTGTCGGAGAGGTGAAGTGAGGGTAGTGTACTGTATATGAAAGGCTTGGCATTTTTTACTGTTCACTCACCAATGTTGGTGATGGTGCTGAGTGTGTCAGGAATCAGGATAGTATAAGCGTGACTCTGATCCACTCAGCCCGCACGCACGCACGCACGCACGCACGCACGCACGCACGCACGCACGCATGCACGCACGCACGCACGCACGCACACACACACACACCATTCCTTCTATTGTTTTATTCATCACGCTTTGTGTTATTCATAAGGCTGCGGTGGTTCAGCCTACGTCAATTCAAGGCAACGTCGGCGAGCGACATGATACAAATACAGGAATAAAAAATGCAAAAGGCCCAGCTGTTTGAATCTAATGAATAATACAGCGGGAGAGAATTCATCTGTTTAGGTAAAGCAGTAGATGATTGCTGCGAGACGCTGCATGCGCCATGCAGACACACTGAAGGCTGTTTGGCCAGCATGCAGTACCACAGTGAGAAATGTAAAGTGAATCAAGAGACACATTGGGCTGTATTTTGCGTGTCTTAACCCATTCTGAACGGGCACCCATTTTGGTGTCAGCATCATGTCATGCTTTAGCTATTGAAAAATAGCAGATCTACAAGCTCATAGCGCGCCACCGAGTGGCGCGCTATGAGCTTGTAGGTCTGCTCTTTTTGAAGAATCGAAGAACGACTGACATTTTTAGAATCTGATCTCAGGTCAGAATGGGTTAAGTACCAGGTCTTATTCCCTAACTTGAGTAAACTAAAGACCTGGAGGCGTGATGATCAATGCTGTTTGGACACTAAGAATAGCCAAAGAGCATTGATCACGCCTCCAGGTCTTTAGTTTACTCAAGTTAGAGAATAAGACCTGGTACTTAAGACACGCAAAATACAGCCCTTAGGGTCTCATAGTCGCTCTATCTGTACTGTACTTTGCAGGACCCCAAACCCACTGTGGGACGCTCTATCTGTACTGTACTTTGCAGGACCCCAAACCCACTGTGGGACTCTCTATCTGTACTGTACTTTGCAGGACCCCAAACCCACTGTGGGACGCTCTATCTGTACTGTACTTTGCAGGACCCCAAACCCACTGTGGGACGCTCTATCTGTACTGTACTTTGCAGGACCCCAAACCCACTGTGGGACGCTCTATCTGTACTGTACTTTGCAGGACCCCAAACCCACTGTGAGACGCTCTATCTGTACTGTACTTTGCAGGACCCCAAACCCACTGTGAGACGCTCTATCTGTACTGTACTTTGCAGGACCCCAAACCCACTGTGGGACGCTCTATCTGTACTGTACTTTGCAGGACCCCAAACCCACTGTGGGACTCTCAGAGTCCAGCAGAGCCCAGGAGGTTCTGATGAAGACCGCCAGGTGGAAACGTTAGTCTTTTGTATACTCAGCACCTAGCCTCGATACCCAGGCTTTCATTTCGTCTGCGCGAAAGATGAAAGCCTGGAAAAAGCCGTGGGCTGAACCAGTCTAAAAGTGGGAGTCAACCCTTCCGGGTGGGCGTCGCTCTAAATTATGTGACGTAGCGCTGCACTAGGGGGGAGATGAGGGGCCGGGGGTGACGGACAGATCGATGAGATCCAATCAGGGTGCGCGCATTTCTGAGGCGCGACCCGCCCCTCTAGACCAGAAATGTCTCTGCTTAGGTCAGGCTACTCAGCACCTAACAAAAGGCTCTAAATGTCCGTGCTGCTCCTTATGCAGCTCAGGAGGTTGTTTTCAATCTTAAAGGACCACTTCACCACTTTTCAACCTATCTTCATATAATAGGTCCTCACTAATAATCATGATAAAATGGCACGATTTTTTTTCTACTCAGTCTGTGTCTCATAGGAGGGCTGTGGGCAGTTTATAAACCGTCTTCCAGTGACATCATCATTAGGCAGATTTTTTTTTTTTAAACAAGATTCTTTTACAAAAATGTTTAGATTTTCATTATCGTGAGAACGATTTCTTCCATTTTCGCATTGCAACTTTCCAGGACTAGAAAGACTGCAGTTTCTATTAGCTTGTATTCCCCATCGATGATGTCACTGGAGGACGGGTTTCTGAACTGCCCACAGCCCTCCTATGAGACACAGACCGACCATTCTTTTCATGATTATTAGTGAGGACCTATTATATGAAGCTAGGTTGAAAAGTTGTGAAGTGGTCCTTTAAGTTAAAATAAATAATACAACAAAAATACACTACAAAACAGATACAAACTCCATCTTTACCTTTGAGGGCGTAAACTTGGACCTTGATGTAATTGACACAATGAATCAAAAAATCCCTCGTTACCGTTGACGTAAATGACGTAATCGTTTTATTCCCTATAATCGGGGGCTTAATGTAGCAAAATGTAGCAACTTTTGGCTAGTTTGGCTAACGGCCGATCGGCATAATGGTGAAGTTACCGCCACCATCAGGACTGGGGTCTCTAATACTATATGAGTACCGTGTTAGAATGAGATATAGTGTGTATGTCACGGATTTTGAAATGATGAATAAAAAATATGAATAGTGCAGGTACAGTAGAAGGCACAATCCACTGTTAATTAGGGTGGCCATAAGAGGGTTAATGAATGCACAGCAAACCTGCTTCTGATGAAGTATTGCTTGTCCTTAAAAAGCAGAATAAGAAAAAATCATATTATTTTCAGCTGAGGGCAAAGGGATTCCCTTGGCAGGTTTTCCACTTACAGCATAATACAGCAGTTACAGTAAACTACCGTAACACATTAGGGACAAAGCAGCATGTAGAATATAAGCATTACTGTATTCAGGAGCAGCCACTACGGAATGTGACTGAAAACAAAGGCAATATCCATAGCAGAGGGACAGCCTATACTGTATAAAATGTGTTGCTTTACTTGAGAACTGGTCCATGCATGACTTAGTTATATTAGGTATAAGTACAGTAGAACTATACAGAAGCCTCCTGGACCCCCCTGGGGTTTAAGAGGTTAATAGAATATGTTCTAATGCCATAACAATAGCAATGGAAAACTGTATCAGAGCAACATGAGAAGCCTCGTACTGTACATAAGATGATACACAATGTGTTCATTCATTTGACAAATTAATTTGACAAAACAAGATGTCCCTTATAGAATTATAAACACTACAAACAAGTTCACAAACGTTAATAGTGTCTCAGACTCAACACTATACCGCCTAACTTTTTCTAAACATGACATATTATCTCGTAAACTGTGTCTCGGAGGTGAAAAAGACACTTACGGCAACAACAGGAAATATTTTATTGGGCTAGGCTAGCAGCACGATGAGATAATGTGCTGTGGGCCGGCTAAAAGCAAGACTAATGGATTGTGTTCAATGAATCAGGGGAGATCGGTTATGAGGTCAGGAGGACTTCGGAATGATCTCATCAGCACATATTATTGTTGTAACTTGTATATTTATATAGTGCTCAGATGCCAGGAATTAAACAGACTTTCATTCCAAAGCTATCTACTGTACCACTTAACCCATTTTGACCTGACGACGATTCTACAAAAAAAAAAAAAATCCATCTTTCTATGTCAGTCGTTCTCATACAAAAATGTATGTAATTGGCCGTCGACCCCCATCTGAAAATATGTTGTTCCAGGGACCAGAAGAAAAGATTTGAGTTAAAAACGTTCGCTCTGAAAGAATATATATTCAAAGATTTGTGCTGCATTTTCACGATTTTTCTAAAATAGCAGATCTACAAGCTCGTAGATCTGCTATTTTTCAATAGCTAAAGTTTTAAATAATGGTTAAAACACCAACAGGGGTTCCCGCCCAAAGTTCCCGGTGACTCAAATGATTCCTTAATTCCATAAAAACGCATTAGGATAAAAATATAACTGACTCCTTCCGTTTCAATGTATTCTTTAAAAAAGGAAAAAAAAGGACAGACTATAATATTTTATTGATTCTTTTATTTTACATACTGTTTCTTAAAGTGGGGTCTGGGGATCCCCAGGGGTCCTTGAGGGGGTTCCATGGGTCCCCAGACCCAGAGAAATGATTGATACATAGGAACCAAATGGACCCTTATGGATCTATAAGAGTGTAGTAATGGGTTCCATTGGGCCTAACATATGTCAATGTGGGGGTCCTTGACAGTGCTGAGCGGCCTAAAATCTGTTACTACTGTTATTGAAAAATAGCAGATCTACAATCTCATAGCGTGCCACCGAGATGGCGCGCTCTGAGCTTGTATAGGTCTGCTATTTTTGAAAATTTGTGAAAATGTGGCACAAATCTTTGAATATATATTCTTTCAGAAGACTTTTTATTTATTTCGACGTCAGGCCTAAATGGTTTAAGGCAACCGGCCGGTTCCACGCGCTGCACAAGGTGCCCCTTCTTTTCACTTGAGCACCTGCCTCTCTAAATGTCTGTGCACGCCACTGTCCTGCCCCTCTAAATGTCTGTGCACGCCACTGTCCTGCCCCTCTAAATGTCTGTGCACGCCACTGTCCTGCCCCTCTAAATGTCTGTGCACGCCACTGTCCTGCCCCTCTAAATGTCTGTGCACGCCACTGTCCTGCCCCTCTAAATGTCTGTGCACGCCACTGTCCTGCCCCTCTAAATGTCTGTGCACGCCACTGTCCTGCCCCTCTAAATGTCTGTGCATGCCACTGTCCTGCCCCTCTAAATGTCTGTGCACGCCACTGTCCTGCCCCTCTAAATGTCTGTGCACGCCACTGTCCTGCCCCTCTAAATGTCTGTGCACGCCACTGTCCTGCCCCTCTAAATGTCTGTGCACGCCACTGTCCTGCCCCTCTAAATGTCTGTGCACGCCACTGTCCTGCCCCTCTAAATGTCTGTGCATGCCACTGTCCTGCCCCTCTAAATGTCTGTGCATGCCACTGTCCTGCCCCTCTAAATGTCTGTGCACGCCACTGATCCTGCCCCTCTAAATGTCTGTGCACGCCACTGTCCTGCCCCTCTAAATGTCTGTGCACGCCACTGTCCTGCCCCTCTAAATGTCTGTGCACGCCACTGTCCTGCCCCTCTAAATGTCTGTGCACGCCACTGTCCTGCCCCTCTAAATGTCTGTGCACACCACTGTCCTGCCCCTCTAAATGTCTGTGCACACCACTGTCCTGCCCCTCTAAATGTCTGTGCACGCCACTGTCCTGCCCCTCTAAATGTCTGTGCACACCACTGTCCTGCCCCTCTAAATGTCTGTGCACGCCACTGTCCTGCCCCTCTAAATGTCTGTGCACGCCACTGTCCTGCCCCTCTAAATGTCTGTGCACGCCACTGGTCACAAGACCTGCAATAGGCCGAGGACCATCCAACCGACCCACTTTAGCGTTTTTATCACGGAGGACTCGAGGGTGCAGTGTTGTAACGATTGGGAAGTCAGCTGGATCTACGGTTGCTGAATGTGTGTGTGTGTGTGTGTGTGTGTGTGTGTGTGTGTGTGTGTGTGTGTGTCCCTTTTACAAAGTGGTCAGGAGGCGCACGCACATCCAGCCTATATTCAACGGGTGCTCGAACAAAAAGAACAGACAAGAAAGAGAGAATAAGTCCTCAGACCGCTTTGAAAGCTTTTATACATGACGAATCCCACAGAGGCCCAAACGCTGTTTTCTTTCCCCCACGCCTTGGTGAATAAAGCTTTCGCGGAGCTTTCAAAAGGTGTGCAGATGATTTATATTCTTTTACACCCATATTGTATGGAGACACCTATACGTATGGCATCTATTGCGTAATAAGGCAGTGTTATGCGTATACTGTACAATATGTGAAGACATTGATGGTGGGACATTAACCCATTCTGACCGGGCACCCATTTTGGTGTTGGCATCATGTTATGCTTTAGCTATTGAAAAATAGCAGATCTACAAGCTCATATCGCGCCACCGAGTGGCGCGATACGAGCTTGTAGGTCTGCTATTTTTTGAAAAATCGAAGAACGACTGACATTTTTAGAATCTGATTTCATGTCAGAATGGGTTCATCAGACCAGTGTGTGTCCGGCAGAAACCTCGTATGAATCTGATCTCAGGTCAGAATGGGATAAGCCTAGAACCTTGGCAGAGTACTTAGCAATTGTTGTGTGAAATGTTGAGTCATTTGGAGAGCTTGCGTCGTGTGCCGTAAGACCCTGCCCGCGCAAAGCTGTCTCCAACTCCATGGCCATCGTCTTGGATTAGTGTAGCTGGATGGCTGGTACGGCTATACAGTACTTCAGTGTTGTCTGTTGTGTCGTGTCTGTTGTCTTCAGTGACTTAACCCATTCTGACCTGAGATCAGATTCATACGAGGTTTCCACTGGACACACACTGGTCTGATGAACTCATTCTGACCTGAGATCAGATTCTAACAAAATTCAGTCGTTCTTCGATTAAAAAAAAATAGCAGACCTATGAAGCTCGTAGCGCGCCACTCGGTGGCGCGCTATGAGCTTGTAGATCTGCTATTTTTCAATAGCTAAAGCATAACATGACGCTAACACCAAAATGGGTTCCCGTTCAGAATGGGTTAAGTACAATTTTTATACCCCCTCAAACCTCTGGCTTTTTGAAATGACATCATATGGCATACAAGTCTATGGACTTTTTATGTTTGCTTATACAGCAGTCATGTGACGTCATGAGGCTGTCGATCTTATGAGGCGCCCCTCACTTCACACAAGTGTGATTCTTTTTCTCTTTTTTTTCTTTTTTGAAAATTGCGAGTTTTTTTGTGTTTTTTTTACAAATACATTTTAAGTTAACATGGGGTTTAAATTAAAACCTATTTTGGTGTTTTAACTAAGCATTACGTTATACTTTAGCTATTGAAAAATAGCAGATCTACAAGCTCATACGAGCTTGTAGATCTGCTATTTTTGAAAAATCATAAAAATGCGGCACAAATCTTTGAATATATATTCTTTCAGAGCGAACGTTTTTTTAAATTTCGACGTCAGGCCTAAATGGGTTTAAGTGATTAGAACCAGGAATATTACGACATGACATCCACAATCCCAGCACTAAATAAATCATCAACAAACGATGCAATCCCCGCCTTCGGCATAGAGTGTGTTATAAACAAGACAGGCAGGGTCTAATGACACAGCGTGGGGCTTCCCTGTGGATTCCTGATGTCTTGTTGATGACATCATTCTTCATGCCCAAATATGGAGGCATACGGCAGGACGGGATGGCAGATGGATGGACACATGAGGCAGAGGCAGGCGTCTGTCTGTCTGTCCTCCTGTGGACTCAAGGACACAGCGATGCTCGTCTAGGCGCCGCGCTGGAAGGAGTGGATTGAGACAGCCGTGATGATGAAGGCAGCGATGTCTCCTTTTGAAGCCTCGAGTTCCATGTGGTGGAAAAACTACTCAAATGTTTTACTTAACCTGACCTGACCTGAGATCAGATTAAAAAAATGTCTATTACATCCTGACAGTTTAATTATTAACCCATTCTGACTTGAGATCAGATTCTAAAAGTGTCTTCGATTTTTCAAAAATAGCAGACCTACAAGCTCATATCGCGCCACTCGGTGGCGCGATATGAGCTTGTAGATCTGCTATTTTTCAATAGCTAAAGCACAACGTAATGCTAACACCAAAATGGGTTCCCGTCTAAAATGGGTTAATATAATATAATAATCATGTTTTAGGGTGGAAAAAGTTTACTCAAGTTCACTTGAGTAAAAGTACAAAAGTATCGGCATAAAAATGTACTTAAAGTACCAAAAGCAAAAGTACTCATCATGCAGAAAGCACAATGTCCCATTTCAAGTTTTCAAACGTATCAAAATCTTTTGAAAATAGCAGACTTACTTTCCACCACTGTTCAGTTCAGAACAGTGGAGTCGCCCCCTGGTTGCGTTTGATGGAATGCCAGTTTTTAGACACTTCCACATTGGCTTCATTTCTCAGGCTGGAAGTTTCCCACATGGCCCGGCGCCCACAGCCAGAGAGAGGCAGTGTGTAGTAGATCCTGTGTATAGTCAGTGGCGTGCACAGACATTTAGAGGGGCAGGTGCTCAAGTGAAAAAAAGGGCACCTTGTGCAGCGCATTTTGGGGCGGGAACCCATTTTGGTGCTTTAGCTATTGAAAAATAGCAGATCTACAAGCTCGTAGCGCGCCACCGAGTGGCGCGCTACGAGCTTGTAGGTCTGCTATTATTTTTTTTATCGAAGAACCACTGACATAGAAACATAGCTTTAGATTGTGGGGGCCTAAATAATATAGAAGAAGCGTTATTTTATCAAGATTTGATCAATGTCACCCCATGGTCCACACACTACAAATTAAGGAAAATAAATAAAACTTTTTTTTTTTTTTTTTTAGCAAAATTGCCAAAAGGGCAGGGGGTGCTCTAGCACACCCTAGTGTCTATCTGTGCACGACACTGTGTATAGTACACAGGATCACACTCTGCAGGATACACCTGCAGTGGTGGAAGGTATACTATAAGTATATTTACTGTAGCCTATACTATGTACAATTTTGAGGTATTCATTTATAGTTTTCTGTACTTTTACTCCACTACATTTCAGAGGCAAATGTATGTACTTTTACTCCACTGCAATTATATGGCAACTCTAGTTACTAGTTACTTAAATTAAATTTGGATTATTTTTTTATTATTAAACATACATTTACCACTTTAGCCCTATATACATTCCGGCCATTTGAACATATCCATAAACTCACAATGCGTCGTGATCTGACGCATTGTGAGCTTGTATAGATCGGCTATTTTTCAAAGGATTTGTATACATTTTAAAACTTGTGAAATGGGACATTCTGCAATATGAGCACTTTTACTTTTGGTAGCCTACTTTAAGTACATTTTGATACTAATACTGTTGTACTTTTACTCAAGTACATATTGAATTCTGAGTATTTCTACATTGCAGTATTGATTGATACTTTTCCTAGACTCCACATGAGTCCACACACCAGACTCCATAGCCTCACGGATATATATATTCCATATAGCTCGGAGGGATGCATGCCGGGTCTGAGAGGTTATACGGATTCAGTTACTTACTAACGCCTGCTACCCCTTCTGGGGCATTAGGCCGTCAACACGCCATCTCTGTCTTGGTTCTGTTCTCTCCGGCTGGTTCCAGGTCGTCTTCATGGTCTTGGTGTCTGCCTCCAGGTCTCTGCGCGGCGCCAGGTGTTTCCTTTTCCGCTTGCCCTGTGGGTTCCATGTTAGAGCTTGTCTAAGGGGAAGTATAAGGATGGTGCTTGCGGGGCTTTCGTACAGGGTGTGGCCTATCCATCTTCATCTGCGTTTTCTTATCTCCTCTTCTGCTGGCAGCTGGTTTTGTTCTCTCCTCGGATTCAGTACACGGCAAAATATTGTAGTTGTTGTTGAGTGATTAGAAAAAATATGTGGGAACTGAGGTTCTTGGCCTTCTGACAGGCACGCACGCAGCCACGCACGCAGCCACGCACGCAGCCACGCACGCACGCACGCAGCCACGCACGCACGCACGCAGCCACGCACGCAGCCACGCACGCACACACACAGCCACACACACACGCACGCACACACACAGCCACACACGCACGCACACAGGATGGATGGCAGACTCTTGGCAGGTCGTGTGAACGGTGGATTTCATAAGTAGTCTGGAACTTCCTCTGAGAACAAGCAAGACGTGTCTCAAAGACACTGACTTCCTCTTTAATTCTACGAACATCCTCGGGGGAACGGGCAGGGCGTGCCATGAAGATACAGGCTTCCTATTTATTCCTATCGACTTCCTCAGTGCCGCAAAGATACAGACCTCCCGTTTCATTCAATTCTAATTGAAATGACCACCAACGTAAACGAAATGCTATCTATCGCTTGCTTCAAAGCCCCCCTGGTGGGGAAATGTTAACTGTGATTTACAGTTGGAATTATTATTTTTTTGGAAAATACAAATATATACTTTTTTTAGGAATACTCTCTCTTTGTTTCATCATATTTTTCTATACAATAAATACAATAAGGATATTTGCATCGTGTCAACTGTAGTGCACGAACAAACATGTAGTTGTGCAACTGTATCTATATGAGTGAGAATGAGATGCTACAAGTGTTAACTGTAAGTGTTAACTGTAAGTGTTAACTGAAGTGTTAACTGCAGTATTCTCACATTCACTCTGCACAGTTCCAGAACTGTCTGTCTTGCACACACACACACACACACACACACACACACACACACACACACACACACACACACACACACACACACACACACACACACACACACACACACACACACACACACACACAGAGAGAGAGAGAGAGACAGAGTGGCTTGTACATTGCATCAGCTTCTCACTCCATATGGAGGCCTGTCCAATCTTTCACTGAGATGACACTAAAAGAAAAATTAAGCTGTGAAAATGTCTATTTTTATGCAAAGTTGCCATGCAGGTTGACAGTGGGTGATTAAGTCATCTTCGGCACAACGTCTCACCTAAGCTTTTATAAGCGAGGGCTTAATTCAAACACTGTTCTACTGCAGCAACGGCGGAGTCGCTGTGAAGAAATGTGCCATCTGGCTGGCTATAGCGTTCCATGAACAGTGAACAGATGAACATAGCCTGTGAAAAGAAGTCTTTGCCGTGTGTGGACATCAAAGTGTTCATCACACTAGCTGGAGAGCAGTATAGGCCTACTGTAGATCAGGGGTGGGCAACTTTGACCATGGAGAGGGCCACTATATTTCCACACTCACTCCCTAGGGCCATATTTATTACTGTCGTAGCAAAAATAGCCGATCTACAAGCTCAAGACGCGTCGCGCTGCGACACGCTTTGAGCTTTTTATGTCATTTCAAATGCCTTTAATTATACGTGTGTTGAGCATTGCGCTACTAATTTAGACTGAAGTAATTAAAGCAGGTCATGTTTGCATGTTGTGGAATTGTAAACAGCTGAAACCAAATATTATATCAGTATTCTGACGTTAACCTGAGGGCCGCATTAAGTGAAGGTGGGGGCCGCATGTGGCCCCCGGGCCGCCAGTTGCCCACCCCTGTTGTAGATAATCAGGCTCTCCAGCTAACTCTAACCAAAGGAATCCCAGCTATATCCCAACTAACTCTAAACGTACATTCAGCGATCGATTAACGGAGGCGTTTAACAGCATGCGAAGAGAAACGCAAACGCAAGCCAAACAGAATCCAGGTCTGGTCAGTCGCGGGCGTGTGCACGAAACGAGCACGCGGACGACAATTTCACGGGACCGCCGCGTGCCGCCCACGTACATATACGCTTGTGTTGTCGCAGGTCTCATTGAAAATGTATTACTAGGCGCATTAATCGCTGGCCATTTGGAAGGACCTTCCATAACCCAACTAGTCCTAACCGTATCCCAACTAACTCTAACCCAACTAGTCCTAACCGTATCCCAACTAACTCTAACCCAACTAGTCCTAACCGTATCCCAACTAACTCTAACCCAACTAGTCCTAACCGTATCCCAACTAACTCTAACCCAACTAGTCCTAAATGTATCCCAACTAACTCTAACCCAACTAATCCTAAATGTATCCCAACTAACTCTAACCCAACTAGTCCTAAATGTATCCCAACTAACTCTAACCCAACTAGTCCTAAATGTATCCCAACTAACTCTAACCCAACTAGTCCTAACCGTATCCCAACTAACTCTAACCCAACTAGTCCTAACCGTATCCCAACTAACTCTAACCCAACTAATCCTAACCGTATCCCAACTAACTCTAACCCAACTAATCCTAAATGTATCCCAACTAACTCTAACCCAACTAATCCTAAATGTATCCCAACTAACTCTAACCCAACTAATCCTAAATGTATCCCAACTAACTCTAACCCAACTAATCCTAAATGTATCCCAACTAACTCTAACCCAACTAATCCTAAATGTATCCCAACTAACTCTAACCCAACTAATCCTAAATGTATCCCAACTAACTCTAACCCAACTAATCCTAAATGTATCCCAACTAACTCTAACCCAACTAATCCTAAATGTATCCCAACTAACTCTAACCCAACTAATCCTAAATGTATCCCAACTAACTCTAACCCAACTAATCCTAAATGTATCCCAACTAACTGTAATCCAGTGGTGGAAAAAGTACTCAATTGTTTTACTTAAGTAAAAGTACCAATACTGCAATTTAGAACTACTCCTTTACAAATAAAAGTACGGAATTGAAAATGTACTTGAGTAAAAGTGCAAAAGTATCGGCATCAAAATGTACTTAAAGTACTAAAAGTAAAAGTACTCATATTGCAGAATGTCCCACTTCACAAGTTCAAAATGTGTACAAAGTCTATTGAAAATAGCCGATCTACAAGCTCACAATGCGTCGCGTTGCGACGCATTGTGAGCTTGTAGATCGGCTATTTTCAAATGGCCAAAATGTATTGGGTTGAAGTGGTTAATTTATGTTTTCTAATCAAAATTAAAATCGCCAAAGTAACTAAAGTTTTCAAATAATTGTAGTGGAGTAAAAGTACAAATGTTGGCTCTGAGATGTAGTGGAGTAGAAGTAAAAGTACTGGAAATTGGAAATACTCAAGTAAAGCACAAATACCTCAAAATTGTACTTAAGTACAGTACTTAAGTAAAAGTACTTAGTTACTTTCCACCACTGCTGTAATCTAAACTGAAAATACAAAAAGGGCATGTGCAAAATTCACAAATCACTTCTCGGCATTAATGAGGCTACTGTAGGTGTTTCAGTGCATTATCCCATTATCGTTTCTTAAGCAAATCTAAGAAATAAAACAGTTAAAATGTGTAGCATGCATCACTACCTAGAGTTCCCTACTAACCAAACCAACGCAGGGGCTTAAAATTAGGATGCACAGCCATGTGGTTCCTGCTGCCAAGTGAGTTGCCTGAGTATGTGAACAGAACTCAAATGGACATTTTTACACTGTGTGTTTTACCGTGTACATCTGAGCCATGGCCAAACGGTGTGTTTTACCGTGTACATCTGAGCCATGGCCAAACGGTGTGTTTTACCGTGTACATCTGAGCCATGGCCAAACGGTGTGTTTTACCGCGTACATCTGAGCCATGGCCAAACGGTGTGTTTTACCGCGTACATCTGAGCCATGGCCAAACTGTGTGTTTTACCGTGTACATCTGAGCCATGGCCAAACGGTGTGTTTTACTGTGTACATCTGAGCCATGGCCAAACTGTGTGTTTTACCGTGTACATCTGAGCCATGGCCAAACTGTGTGTTTTACCGTGTACATCTGAGCCATGGCCAAACTGTGTGTTTTACCGTGTACATCTGAGCCATGGCCAAACTGTGTGTTTTACCGTGTACATCTGAGCCATGGCCAAACTGTGTGTTTTACCGTGTACATCTGAGCCATGGCCAAACTGTGTGTTTTACCGTGTACATCTGAGCCATGGCCAAACTGTGTGTTTTACCGTGTACATCTGAGCCATGGCCAAACTGTGTGTTTTACCGTGTACATCTGAGCCATGGCCAAACTGTGTGTTTTACCATGTACATCTGAGCCATGGCCAAACTGTGTGTTTTACCGTGTACATCTGAGCTATGGCCAAACTGTGTGTTTTACCGTGTACATCTGAGCCATGGCCAAACTGTGTGTTTTACCATGTACATCTGAGCCATGGCCAAACTGTGTGTTTTACCGTGTACATCTGAGCCATGGCCAAACTGTGTGTTTTACCATGTACATCTGAGCCATGGCCAAACTGTGTGTTTTACCGTGTACATCTGAGCCATGGCCAAACTGTGTGTTTTACCGTGTACATCTGAGCCATGGCCAAACTGTGTGTTTTACCGTGTACATCTGAGCCATGGCCAAACTGTGTGTTTTACCGTGTACATCTGAGCCATGGCCAAACTGTACCGTTTTACCGTGTACATCTGAGCCATGGCCAAACGGTGTGTTTTACCGTGTACATCTGAGCCATGGCCAAACTGTACCGTTTTACCGTGTACATCTGAGCCATGACCAAACTGTACCGTTTTACCGTGTACATCTGAGCCATGGCCAAACTGTGTGTTTTACCGTGTACATCTGAGCCATGGCCAAACAGTGTGTTTTACCATGTACATCTGAGCCATGGCCAAACTGTGTGTTTTACCGTGTACATCTGAGCCATGGCCAAACTGTGTGTTTTACCGTGTACATCTGAGCCATGACCAAACTGTACCGTTTTACCGTGTACATCTGAGCCATGGCCAAACTGTACCGTTTTACCGTGTACATCTGAGCCATGGCCAAACTGTGTGTTTTACCGTGTACATCTGAGCCATGGCCAAACTGTACCGTTTTACCGTGTACATCTGAGCCATGGCCAAACTGTACCGTTTTACCGTGTACATCTGAGCTATGGCCAAACTGTGTGTTTTACCGTGTACATCTGAGCCATGGCCAAACGGTGTGTTTTACCGTGTACATCTGAGCCATGGCCAAACTGTGTGTTTTACCGTGTACATCTGAGCCATGGCCAAACTGTGTGTTTTACCGTGTACATCTGAGCCATGGCCAAACTGTGTGTTTTACCGTGTACATCTGAGCCATGGCCAAACTGTACCGTGTACATCTGAGCCATGGCCAAACTGTGTGTTTTACCGTGTACATCTGAGCCATGGCCAAACTGTGTGTTTTACCGTGTACATCTGAGCCATGGCCAAACTGTGTGTTTTACCGTGTACATCTGAGCCATGGCCAAACTGTGTGTTTTACCGTGTACATCTGAGCCATGGCCAAACTGTGTGTTTTACCGTGTACATCTGAGCTATGGCCAAACTGTGTGTTTTACCGTGTACATCTGAGCCATGGCCAAACTGTGTGTTTTACCGTGTACATCTGAGCCATGGCCAAACTGTGTGTTTTACCGTGTACATCTGAGCCATGGCCAAACTGTACCGTGTACATCTGAGCCATGGCCAAACTGTGTGTTTTACCGTGTACATCTGAGCCATGGCCAAACTGTACCGTGTACATCTGAGCCATGGCCAAACTGTGTGTTTTACCGTGTACATCTGAGCCATGGCCAAACGGTGTGTTTTACCGCGTACATCTGAGCCATGGCCAAACGGTGTGTTTTACCGTGTACATCTGAGCCATGGCCAAACTGTGTGTTTTACCGTGTACATCTGAGCCATGGCCAAACTGTGTGTTTTACCGTGTACATCTGAGCCATGGCCAAACGGTGTGTTTTACCGTGTACATCTGAGCCATGGCCAAACTGTGTGTTTTACCGTGTACATCTGAGCTATGGCCAAACTGTGTGTTTTACCGTGTACATCTGAGCCATGGCCAAACTGTGTGTTTTACCGTGTACATCTAAGCCATGGCCAAACTGTGTGTTTTACCGTGTACATCTGAGCCATGGCCAAACTGTGTGTTTTACCGTGTACATCTGAGCCATGGCCAAACTGTACCGTTTTACCGTGTACATCTGAGCCATGGCCAAACTGTGTGTTTTACCGTGTACATCTGAGCCATGGCCAAACTGTGTGTTTTACCGTGTACATCTGAGCCATGGCCAAACTGTGTGTTTTACCGTGTACATCTGAGCCATGGCCAAACGGTGTGTTTTACCGTGTACATCTGAGCCATGGCCAAACTGTGTGTTTTACCGTGTACATCTGAGCCATGGCCAAACTGTGTGTTTTACCGTGTACATCTGAGCCATGGCCAAACTGTGTGTTTTACCGTGTACATCTGAGCCATGGCCAAACTGTACCGTGTACATCTGAGCCATGGCCAAACTGTGTGTTTTACCGTGTACATCTGAGCCATGGCCAAACTGTGTGTTTTACCGTGTACATCTGAGCCATGGCCAAACTGTGTGTTTTACCGTGTACATCTGAGCCATGGCCAAACTGTGTGTTTTACCGTGTACATCTGAGCCATGGCCAAACTGTGTGTTTTACCGTGTACATCTGAGCTATGGCCAAACTGTGTGTTTTACCGTGTACATCTGAGCCATGGCCAAACTGTGTGTTTTACCGTGTACATCTGAGCCATGGCCAAACTGTACCGTGTACATCTGAGCCATGGCCAAACTGTGTGTTTTACCGTGTACATCTGAGCCATGGCCAAACTGTACCGTGTACATCTGAGCCATGGCCAAACTGTGTGTTTTACCGTGTACATCTGAGCCATGGCCAAACGGTGTGTTTTACCGTGTACATCTGAGCCATGGCCAAACTGTGTGTTTTACCGTGTACATCTGAGCTATGGCCAAACTGTGTGTTTTACCGTGTACATCTGAGCCATGGCCAAACTGTGTGTTTTACCGTGTACATCTAAGCCATGGCCAAACTGTGTGTTTTACCGTGTACATCTGAGCCATGGCCAAACTGTGTGTTTTACCGTGTACATCTGAGCCATGGCCAAACTGTACCGTTTTACCGTGTACATCTGAGCCATGGCCAAACTGTGTGTTTTACCGTGTACATCTGAGCCATGGCCAAACTGTGTGTTTTACCGTGTACATCTGAGCCATGGCCAAACTATGTGTTTTACCGTGTACATCTGAGCCATGGCCAAACTGTGTGTTTTACCGTGTACATCTGAGCCATGGCCAAACTGTGTGTTTTACCGTGTACATCTGAGCCATGGCCAAACTGTGTGTTTTACCGTGTACATCTGAGCCATGGCCAAACTGTACCGTGTACATCTGAGCCATGGCCAAACTGTACCGTGTACATCTGAGCCATGGCCAAACTGTACCGTGTACATCTGAGCCATGGCCAAACTGTTACCGTGTACATCTGAGCCATGGCCAAACTGTACCGTGTACATCTGAGCCATGGCCAAACTGTACCGTGTACATCTGAGCCATGGCCAAACTGTACCGTGTACATCTGAGCCATGGCCAAACTGTACCGTGTACATCTGAGCCATGGCCAAACTGTGTGTTTTACCGTGTACATCTGAGCCATGGCCAAACAGTGTGTTTTACCGTGTACATCTGAGCCATGGCCAAACTGTGTGTTTTACCGTGTACATCTGAGCCATGGCCAAACTGTGTGTTTTACCGTGTACATCTGAGCCATGGCCAAACGGTGTGTTTTACC
>NC_139700.1:54276128-54303628 GCF_964188405.1 Protomyctophum parallelum
GTTATAAGGGATGGTTTATTTGTACCAGTATTTGTACCATTCGGTCTTGCCGAGCTGCATGAATGTAGAAATGTGTTGGGTTTCTCTGCATGTGAAAAAGACATTTACTGTGTGTGCTGGCTGTTTTATTATTATTATTATTATTATTATTATTATTATTATATTGTTGAGGTGCACGGCCTTGAGACTTTTGCTTAATCTAGATTGATTTCTCTCTGGGCGATATTGACAAAATCAAATATCGCAATATGTTTTACCTAATACCTCGAGATGACTATATTGGCACAATTCTGTCAAAAGGTCATTAGTAATGTGGATGTGATGACCAAGCAGGTGGAGTCGTGCATTGTTTATTTCCCTCTGCTAGGAGAGAGTTTTATTCATCAAACACTGCAATAATGCAGCCGTTAACCCATTCTGACCTGAGATCAGATTCATACGAGATTTCCACTGGATACACACTGGTCTGATTAACCCATTCTGACCTGAGATCAGATTCTAAAAATGTCAGTCGTTCTTCGATTTTTTTCAAAAATAGCAGACCTACAAGCTCGTATCGCGCCACTCGGTGGCGCGATATGAGCTTGTAGATCTGCTATTTTTTAATAGCTAAAGCATAACATGATGCCGACACCAAAATGGGTGCCCGGTCAGAATGGATTAAGACCAGGAAAATATGACATAATTAGGATCAGTTTATGGCCATGTGTACAGGTACAAAGATTATGACTTGCTGCATTGCTCTTAAAAGCTATATCACAATTATAACCAAAATACCAGACAATATCTATAGTCTCATATATCACAATATGTTATATTGCCCAGCTCTAATTCCGTATTCCTCACCAGAAAATACACATAATAACACTCTATGGAGGACATGAGTTATGACCAGATCCTTTAAATATATTGTTAAGGGTCAATTCCCTATTCCGGCATACGGCCAATCAAAAATAAATCACACTTGTGTGAAGTGAGCGGTGCAACTGTACCATGTGAAGGTGTGGGGGGGAGGGAGGGGGAGGGGGGGGGGGGGGGGGGACAACGACGACGACGACGACTAAAACATAATCCGAAATTTAAAACGAATTATTCCGTTTCATCTTCAACTATACCAAAAGCCTCTGTAATTATGTGGTGGGAAAAGCAAGATGAACCAGTAGGTTAAAATTGAACTCTTATGTTATTGAAATAACCTCCACTTGATGGATGTTGACGTGATGTTTTGCCCCTCGTACACAATAGAGACATGAGAGAACACGAGGCTCCTGTCAAGGTCCTTCACCGTATTCTTTTATAATTCTCCTGCGTCGGTGCGTACCCTGTCAGATATCACAAAAGGAAGAAAAATGAAAATACGTGCAGCTGAAAAATAACAATTCGGTGAAGCACTGTGGGTCACGGAGGAGGTTGATTTCTTAAAGAATGGAACCGTCCTAGGCAACCGTTTGCTTTTTAACCTCAGCCTTGAACCGCGCGGATGACACCGAGCGGAAATATTCCCCCCTTTGTGACGGTAAACAAATCCATGGATTGAGTGTCTATTTTAGTCTTCCTCTTAACGCATACAGGGCTCTAGAGAGACATCCTTCTTCTGTAAGACTGGAGAAAGATGCCATAACGTACTGCGACATTTATGACCACGGTGAGAAATAATGTAAACGTCACTCAAGGGCCCCTAAAAGCACAAACACTTCTCATACAGAGACAGTGGAGCAGCCGGTGGCATTGCTTAAAGGGACACTTCACCCTTTTTGCAAAAGAATATATGTCAATGACGTTTAGAAGCTTTAGAACACTTTCCTGGGGGTCTTTATGTATGTAAATATGTGGTTTCAGATATTTTAGACTCACTGCTACAATCTAAAATATCTAAAACCACATTATTACACACATAAAGACCCCCAGGAAAGTGTTCTAAAGCTTCTAAACGTCATTAACATGTATTTTTTTGCAAAAAGGGTAAAGTGTCCCTTTAATAAAGCCCTGAGTGGTTTTACGCTCGAATAGCAAAACGAGTCGCCCCTTTACCAACTCACCAACTTTACCCTTTACCCTTCACCCTTTACCCTTTACCCTTTACCAACTCACCTCAGGGCGTACAGCCGGCGGAACTCCTAACCTTAACCTCAGTAAAACTATGCCTAAACCTAACTCTATTCCTAACCTTAACCTCAGTAAAACTATGCCTAAACCTAACTCTATTCCTAACCTTAACATCAGTAAAACTATGCCTAAACCTAACTCTATTCCTAACCTTAACCTCAGTAAAACTATGCCTAAACCTAACTCTATTCCTAACCTTAACCTCAGTAAAATTATGCCTAAACCTAACTCTATTCCTAACCTTAACCTCAGTAAAACTATGCCTAAACCTAACTCTATTCCTAACCTTAACCTCAGTAAAACTATGCCTATATACCTAACCCTATACCTAAACTTAACCCCAGTAAAACTATGCCTATATACCTAACCCTATACCTAAACTTAACCTCAGTAAAACTATGCCTAAACCTAACCCTATACCTAAACTTAACCTCAGTAAAACTATGCCTAAACCTAACCCTATACCCAAACTTAACCTCAGTAAAACTATGCCTAAACCTAACCCTATACCTAAACTTAACCTCAGTAAAACTATGCCTAAACCTAACCCTATATCCTAAACTTAACCTCAGTAAAACTATGCCTAAACCTAACCCTATACCTAAACTTAACCTCAGTAAAACTATGCCTAACCCTAACCCTATACCTAAACCTAACCTCAGTAAAACTATGCCTAAACCTAACCCTATACCTAAACTTAACCTCAGTAAAACTATGCCTAAACCTAACCCTATATCCTAAACTTAACCTCAGTAAAACTATGCCTAAACCTAACCCTATATCCTAAACTTAACCTCAGTAAAACTATGCCTAACCCTAACCCTATACCTAAACTTAACCTCAGTAAAACTATGCCTAAACCTAACCCTATACCTAAACTTAACCTCAGTAAAACTATGCCTAAACCTAACCCTATATCCTAAACTTAACCTCAGTAAAACTATGCCTATAAACCTAACCCTATATCCTAAACTTAACCTCAGTAAAACTATGCCTAAACCTAACCCTATACCTAAACTTAACCTCAGTAAAACTATGCCTAAACCTAACCCTATACCTAAACTTAACCTCAGTAAAACTATGCCTATAAACCTAACCCTATATCCTAAACTTAACCTCAGTAAAACTATGCCTAAACCTAACCCTATACCTAAACTTAACCTCAGTAAAACTATGCCTAAACCTAACCCTATACCTAAACTTAACCTCAGTAAAACTATGCCTAAACCTAACCCTATACCTAAACTTAACCCCAGTAAAACTATGCCTATAAACCTAACCCTATATCCTAAACTTAACCTCAGTAAAACTATGCCTATAAACCTAACCCTATACCTAAACTTAACCCCAGTAAAACTATGCCTATATACCTAACCCTATACCTAAACTTAACCTCAGTAAAACTATGCCTAAACCTAACCCTATACCTAAACTTTTTTTTTTTTTTAAGATATTGTTTTGCGGCTTACGCCTTTTATTGATTTTTGAAGGGACAGACAGTAGGCTGACAGGAAACGGGAGAGAGATGGGGGGATGACATGCAGTAAAGGCCGTGTCGGGTCCGGGAGTCGAACCCGCGGCACACTGCGACTGGATTACCAGTCCGGTGCCCAGACCGTTACGCTACGGCCTGGGCCCTATACCTAAACTTAACCTCAGTAAAACTATGCCTAAACCTAACCCTATACCTAAACTTAACCTCAGTAAAACTATGCCTATAAACCTAACCCTATATCCTAAACTTAACCTCAGTAAAACTATGCCTAAACCTAACCCTATACCTAAACTTAACCTCAGTAAAACTATGCCTAAACCTAACCCTATACCTAAACTTAACCTCAGTAAAACTATGCCTAAACCTAACCCTATACCTAAACTTAACCCCAGTAAAACTATGCCTATAAACCTAACCCTATATCCTAAACTTAACCTCAGTAAAACTATGCCTATAAACCTAACCCTATACCTAAACTTAACCCCAGTAAAACTATGCCTATATACCTAACCCTATACCTAACCTTAACCTCAGTAAAACTATGCCTAAACCTAACCCTATACCTAAACTTAACCTCAGTAAAACTATGCCTAAACCTAACCCTATACCCAAACTTAACCTCAGTAAAACTATGCCTAAACCTAACCCTATACCCAAACTTAACCTCAGTAAAACTATGCCTATAAACCTAACCCTATACCTAAACTTAACCCCAGTAAAACTATGCCTATATACCTAACCCTATACCTAAACTTAACCTCAGTAAAACTATGCCTAAACCTAACCCTATACCTAAACTTTTTTTTTTTTTTTAAGATATTGTTTTGCGGCTTACGCCTTTTATTGATTTTTGAAGGGACAGACAGTAGGCTGACAGGAAACGGGAGAGAGATGGGGGGATGACATGCAGTAAAGGCCGTGTCGGGTCCGGGAGTCGAACCCGCGGCACACTGCGACTGGATTACCAGTCCGGTGCCCAGACCGTTACGCTACGGCCTGGGCCCTATACCTAAACTTAACCTCAGTAAAACTATGCCTAAACCTAACCCTATACCTAAACTTAACCTCAGTAAAACTATGCCTATAAACCTAACCCTATATCCTAAACTTAACCTCAGTAAAACTATGCCTAAACCTAACCCTATACCTAAACTTAACCTCAGTAAAACTATGCCTAAACCTAACCCTATACCTAAACTTAACCTCAGTAAAACTATGCCTAAACCTAACCCTATACCTAAACTTAACCCCAGTAAAACTATGCCTATAAACCTAACCCTATATCCTAAACTTAACCTCAGTAAAACTATGCCTATAAACCTAACCCTATACCTAAACTTAACCCCAGTAAAACTATGCCTATATACCTAACCCTGTACCTAAACTTAACCTCAGTAAAACTATGCCTAAACCTAACCCTATACCTAAACTTAACCTCAGTAAAACTATGCCTAAACCTAACCCTATACCCAAACTTAACCTCAGTAAAACTATGCCTAAACCTAACCCTATACCTAAACTTAACCTCAGTAAAACTATGCCTATATACCTAACCCTATACCTAAACTTAACCTCAGTAAAACTATGCCTAAACCTAACCCTATACCTAAACTTAACCTCAGTAAAACTATGCCTAAACCTAACCCTATACCCAAACTTAACCTCAGTAAAACTATGCCTAAACCTAACCCTATACCTAAACTTAACCTCAGTAAAACTATGCCTAAACCTAACCCTATACCTAAACTTAACCTCAGTAAAACTATGCCTAAACCTAACCCTATATCCTAAACTTAACCTCAGTAAAACTATGCCTAAACCTAACCCTATACCTAAACTTAACCTCAGTAAAACTATGCCTAACCCTAACCCTATACCTAAACCTAACCTCAGTAAAACTATGCCTAAACCTAACCCTATACCTAAACTTAACCTCAGTAAAACTATGCCTAAACCTAACCCTATATCCTAAACTTAACCTCAGTAAAACTATGCCTAAACCTAACCCTATATCCTAAACTTAACCTCAGTAAAACTATGCCTAACCCTAACCCTATACCTAAACTTAACCTCAGTAAAACTATGACTAAACCTAACCCTATACCTAAACTTAACCTCAGTAAAACTATGCCTAAACCTAACCCTATATCCTAAACTTAACCTCAGTAAAACTATGCCTATAAACCTAACCCTATATCTTAAACTTAACCTCAGTAAAACTATGCCTAAACCTAACCCTATACCTAAACTTAACCTCAGTAAAACTATGCCTAAACCTAACCCTATACCTAAACTTAACCTCAGTAAAACTATGCCTATAAACCTAACCCTATATCCTAAACTTAACCTCAGTAAAACTATGCCTAAACCTAACCCTATACCTAAACTTAACCTCAGTAAAACTATGCCTAAACCTAACCCTATACCTAAACTTAACCTCAGTAAAACTATGCCTAAACCTAACCCTATACCTAAACTTAACCCCAGTAAAACTATGCCTATAAACCTAACCCTATATCCTAAACTTAACCTCAGTAAAACTATGCCTATAAACCTAACCCTATACCTAAACTTAACCTCAGTAAAACTATGCCTATAAACCTAACCCTATACCTAAACTTAACCTCAGTAAAACTATGCCTAAACCTAACCCTATACCTAAACTTAACCTCAGTAAAACTATGCCTAAACCTAACCCTATACCTAAACTTAACCTCAGTAAAACTATGCCTAAACCTAACCCTATACCTAAACTTAACCTCAGTAAAACTATGCCTAATCCTAACCCTATACCTAAACTTAACCTCAGTAAAACTATGCCTAAACCTAACCCTATACCTAAACTTAACCTCAGTAAAACTATGCCTAAACCTAACCCTATACCTAAACTTAACCTCAGTAAAACTATGCCTATAAACCTAACCCTATACCTAAACTTAACCTCAGTAAAACTATGCCTAAACCTAACCCTGTACCTAAACTTAACCCCAGTAAAACTATGCCTAAACCTAACCCTATACCTAAACTTAACCTCAGTAAAACTATGCCTAAACCTAACCCTATACCTAAACTTAACCTCAGTAAAACTATGCCTAAACCTAACCCTGTACCTAAACTTAACCCCAGTAAAACTATGCCTAAACCTAACCCTATACCTAAACTTAACCCCAGTAAAACTATGCCTAAACCTAACCCTATACCTAAACTTAACCCCAGTAAAACTATGCCTAAACCTAAACTTATTTCTAAAATTATTCTCAGTAAAACAAAGAATAAAGAATACAAGAACAGTCGGCGTGAGGTCGGCGGAAAAGAATGGAGGACCTAGGACCTACATCACACTCATCACACACACCGATAGTCGCCCCAACTTTCAAAATGTATTAGCTCGCTTTAGAGGGGAAATTCAATCGTCAACGCATGGTGGAGAGAGAGAGAGAGAGAGTGGCCAGAGAAGGCGTTGATGTAACCTAATGTGATTCTCCTTTTCCTCACCGCAGCTTAACACAGACACGCCTCCTGTGTTGCATCCTCGGCACAGCGAGTTCCCGTTATAATAATAATAATAATAACAACAAAAAGGCAAAGTTCAAGTTCCACCAAAATGATTTGTATAGTACCTACATGGTGTACAAAGTAAAGCTGTTGAGACGAATCTCGAAATAAATGCAATTTGCAATCCGGTGGTGGTTGAACTGGAGCGGCACTCAAACGCTACTAGGATTACACAACATGGTGGAAACAAGCGAGCTTTGGTTTCACAGGTCTGATCTTAGCATTGATCCAATTAATCCATTCTGTACGGGAACCCCTCTTGGTGTTTTAAGCATTACGTTTTAGCTATTGAAAAATAGCAGATCTACAAGCTCATAGCGCGGCACTCGCTATGAGCTTGTAGGTCTGCTATTTTTGAAAAATCGGAAAAATGTGGCGCAAACCTTTGAATATATATTCTTTCAGAGCGAACGTTTTTAACTCAAAACTTTGCGTCTGGAGTGTCCGTGGAAAAACATATATTCAGATGGGAGTCGGCGGCCAAATACATATAATTCTGGCGGTCCTTGACATGAAATAGTTTGAGCACCACTGACACAGAAACATGGGGTTTTTCAGAAAACTGTCATGATTTCGAATACATTTGTAGACACGTTCCCAGGTCAAAATGGGTTAAGCAGAAACAACCATCCAAAACGCAACGCAACTTATCGCCGTTTGCAATCTTGTGCACTTCTGCGATTCCCAGAGCGGCGCGCCGAAATCAATTACATGCTAATCAATCAGGTTTTAGGGACATCCAATCATCCACTAACCGAGCCAGGGAGCAGAGACTATAGTTAACGCTGGGCTGAATCGATGATGGAGGAGAGAACCGTTCTATTTTTAGCAGCAGTCTCTCTACCAGGCGTATTATTGTATGGTGGCCAGCTGAGTGGGAACATCATAGTTCAATCAATGAGAAATGTAATATGACTTATTCCCTTTTTATAAAAGAAATCAATGAGAAGAAAGACCCAGCCGGACCAGATGGATTTCAGTCGTGACTCCCACCACCAACCCAAACAGAACAACACAGCCAATTATAGGCCAACTGTGATGTGGCACATTTCCTATTCCGGACAGTGCTGTTCCACTGTCTGCAACAGTGGAATGTTCCTAGAACAGAGGCTACAAAATGCAAGGTCATCGTTGCACACTAATTGCTGCTGCTGTAACACAACTTGTGAGATCGTTGTGAGACACTTGACACTTGACAAAGAGTACGTTTAAGCAAAATTACACGAGAGAGAGGGGGTGTGGTTTAACGTCATTAATGCACCCCCGCGATAACAGTTACCCTTAAAACTAAGAAAACAGATGTAGTCACTAGTACGACCACAAAATGTCCTAAGAAACTAGCTAGCCTATAGCCACCGAGTTTGCTGCGCTCCTCTGGGAAAACAGAGCAGGTGAATTCTTTGTTTTGATGAGGTGTGGAGTGGTTTGAACCACGGCTAGAAGGCTGTTTCAACCAATCAGATTGCTTCCTGGAAACGATAAACGATGTATAATTGCCTTTAACCGCACCTCATAATCAACACCAGTGGAAAGTACTATAACAGACTATAACATCACCTATAGGTCAGTGGTGGAAAAAGTACTCGATTGTTTTACTTAAGTAAAAGTATCAATACTGCAATTTAGAACTATACTTAGTTAAGTAAAAGTACGGAATTGAAAATGTACTTGAGTAAAAGTACAAAAGTATCGGCATCAAAATGTACTTAAAGTACTAAAAGTAAAAGTATTCATATTGCAGAATGTCCCATTAATTCACAAGTTCAAAATGTGTAGTGAATCTATTGAAAATAGCCGATCTACAAGCTCACACAATGCGTCGCAACGCGACACATTGTGAGCTTGTAGGGAGATGGAATAGCTGCTCCCAGCGTCTGCCAGTTCAGTGGAAGGCGGCGCGGTCAGCTGAGCGCTCGCGACCTCTCTTATGAAATTCTCTTATGAGCGATTCACTCGGGCTTTAGGGGTCGTGGCAATCTATAAAAAAAAGCCACCTAGAATTCAAAGACAGAAAAATATATAAAATCTGTGAAGCTTGGAAGTCGTGCACTCTTAAAATGTGTTTCGACCCGACCCATCAATACTACCACTACCACTATACTGCAGCAGAGTCAATGGATAATGGCTCCTTTCATCATCTGAGACTATCTATAACCTTTATCATACACAGTAAAATACAGGTCTATACGCCCAATAGGCAGAGGAGGACCACAGACTGTTCCAACTGCAAATTCATGCCGGCAATTTAATAAAGTCAGAGGCAGAGTAGAGTGGCCCGACTTGCTGAAAAGCGTATATTGATCGATCGCTCCCAGGATCCTGTCAACACTGTTGCTCTCACAACCAGACGGGCACCTGCGGAGCAAAGCAGATGCTCATACATTTAGATGAGATGTTTCAGGAGGATGTTTTTGGGGCACCCCTCTACCCTCCAGACACACAAACAAACGCACGCATGTACACACACGCACACACACACACACACACGCGCGCACACACACACACACACACACACACACACACACACACATACAGCGCACATTCAGACGATTCCAGTGACTCGACATAGAGGCCACTTCACCCTCCTATGTTGAGATTTAGTTGAGATATCTTAACATAACACCATGCAGTAAGACTCCTGGGTGACAGCAGACTGCTGGGCGAGTGCTGGTGCTTTGACATGGGGGGGTCAGATCAACATATGGAATTAATTTTGTACTGGCCATATATGGAGCGTGTCTTGAGTGTACAGGGTTTGATGAGGGCCCAGGTAGGGCCGGGCCTTAATTTTCGGGCCTGTTGAGAACTGGGCACTTTTCGCTGGGCACTAGAGTTTAAATGGACAGGTATCGGTCAAAAGGGAGACATGAAAGAGGAAGGATGGATGGGGAAGGATCAACATATGGAATGAATTTTGTACTGGCCATATATGGAGCGTGTCTTGAGTGTACAGGGTGACTGACTGACTGACTGACTGACTGACTGACTGACTGACTGACTGAACGATCTGACTGACTGATTGAACTGACTGACGGGAAATGCACGATTTCATAGTAAATGAATAAATAAAGGACACATTGTGTGAAGCTGATCACGATCTAAATGATGCATAATGTTTGTGTGCCTAATATTGATTAATAGATGCCTGTGTCAACAGGCCTATCAGCCACTATCTCAGGTGACCACGCTATCTGGAAATGACCTATTATGTTTTTTTTTACCATGCAGAAAAACTGCAGAACTTTTCATATTATAATAAGTTGGCAAATAGCAAATTATTTTATAATGATCCAGTAAATCACTAGACTGATATGCGACGATTAAACCCTAGTAAAAGTTTATGTGATTAACCCATTCTGAACGGGAACCCATTTTGGTGTCAGCATCATGTCATGCTTTAGCTATTGAAAAATAGCAGATCTACAAGCTCGTATCGCGCCACCGAGTGGCGCGATACGAGCTTGTAGGTCTGCTATTTTTGAAAAATCTAAGAACGACTGACATTTCTAGAATCCGATCTCAGGTCAGAATGGGTTCATCGAACCAGTGTTGTGTCCCAGTGGAAACCTCGTATGAATCTGATCTCAGGTCAGAATGGGTTAATGTCATGCTGACCGACGGGTTGATGAATGGTTTCACCCCTGGTGGCAGAGAGCAGCACTGATGATGCCAACAGCCTCTCTCCTCCGCCCCGCCCGCCCGCCCGCCCGCACGCACGGAGAGGATGCTTTTACATTAGCAATGACAAGTGACAGATTCATTTAGAATTCTGTGCACATCTTGCTGTACTACATAGAAGAAGCTGCTTTGGTTATGAGCAAGGTTAAGAACATGAAAATCATATGGTGAATACTAAGATGTTACACCTAACCACTTAGGAGTCAAGGCCACCCATTTAGGCCTGACATCGAAATTTACAATAATTATTTTTAAAACGCCTTTTTTCCTGAAAAACCTGACATGTTTCTATATCAGTGGTTCTCAATATTTCATGTCAAGGACCCCCAAAAATGTAATGTAATTGCCATCTGAAAATATGTTGTTTCCAGAGACCTCCCAGAAGCAAAGATTTGAGTTAAAATGTTCACTCTGTAATAATATATATTCAAAGATTTGAGGCACATTTTCACGATAAAAAAAAAATAGCAGACCTACAAGTTCGTAGCGCGGCACTCGGTGCCGCGCTATGAGCTTGTAGATCTGCTATTTTTCAATAGCTAAAGCATAACATAATGCTTTAAAACACCAAAACCCTGCACTAGTTAGTGTGTACTTCAGTGGCCTGATATCCTCCAGGGCTATATATCGGGGCCTTCCTTTTTGCCCTCTACACCAGATCTCTCCACAGAGAACAGCAGCCCATCGACGTGTACAAGCTCACTCGCAGCTTGTAGATCTGCTACAGTATATTCAGGAAATATTCACCTATTTTTTGGCAGAATCTTTGCCTTGTTTTCACGACACGCCAAGAATATGGATACTGTAGGCCCACGGTTCCCAAAAAGTGAGGGACGCATACAGTAGTATAGCCAGGGGGCTGTGATATGTGAGTTTATACCATAATCTGCAGTGATCCAAAATAATATTCCATCATTCAAGGTGGATAGAAAGTAAACAGACTCAGAGGCCTGTGACTGTGACCAGCTGATGGTCGTTGACACTTAATTCATGCATCAAGGAAGGCATTTATTATGGCCTGGGCCGGCCTAGCGGTCCAGGCGCCTATAGGCTGGTAATCCTAGCCTGACAGCGTGTCGCGGGTTTGAGTCCCGACGACCTTCCCCCCCTATCTCTCTCCCCGTTTCCTGTCAATCTACTACTATATATCAACAAAGGCAAAAAGCCCCAAAAATATAAAAAGGAAGGAAGGCAATTATGTTTCTGTCACTGTCAAATAGATCTAAGATCTATTCTAGCATCTTAAAATAAAAAGACACTTTTAAAACACTTTCCCTCCCATTCACGAGTCAATTCTTCAAAGGTTAGTGAGAAACTATAGGCAGTCAAGTGGGGATAGCGATGTTTTTGTCCCGCAGTCAAACTGTTAACTTGTTAGGCCACGCATTTTGCCAGCGGTTCCTCTGTCTGATGAACGGCGAGGGCAGCAGTACATAAACTACTCTGTAAGCAGAGGTCACGCCCCCTGGTGGCCCCTCGTGGTCTTAACATAAACTACTCTGTAAGCAGAGGTAACGCCCCCTGGAGGCCCCCCGTGGTCTTAACATAAACTACTCTGTAAGCAGAGGTCACGCCCCCTGGTGGCCCCTCGTGGTCTTAACATAAACTACTCTGTAAGCAGAGGTAACGCCCCCTGGTGGCCCCTCGTGGTCTTAACATAAACTACTCTGTAAGCAGAGGTCACGCCCCCTGGTGGCCCCTCGTGGTCTTAACATAAACTACTCTGTAAGCAGAGGTCACGCCCCCTGGTGGCCCCTCGTGGTCTTAACATAAACTACTCTGTAAGCAGAGGTCACGCCCCCTGGTGGCCCCTCGTGGTCTTAACATAAACTACTCTGTAAGCAGAGGTCACGCCCCCTGGTGGCCCCTCGTGGTCTTAACATAAACTACTCTGTAAGCAGAGGTCACGCCCCCTGGTGGCCCCTCGTGGTCTTAACATAAACTACTCTGTAAGCAGAGGTCACGCCCCCTGGTGGCCCCTCGTGGTCTTAACATAAACTACTCTGTAAGCAGAGGTCACGCCCCCTGGTGGCCCCTCGTGGTCTTAACATAAACTACTCTGTAAGCAGAGGTCACGCCCCCTGGTGGCCCCTCGTGGTCTTAACATAAACTACTCTGTAAGCAGAGGTCACGCCATTGAGCGCCCCGTGGTCTTAACATAAACTACTCTGTAAGCAGAGGTCACGCCCCCTGGTGGCCCCTCGTGGTCTTAACATAAACTACTCTGTAAGCAGAGGTCACGCCATTGAGCGCCCCGTGGTCTTAACATAAACTACTCTGTAAGCAGAGGTCACGCCCCCTGGTGGCCCCTCGTGGTCTTAACATAAACTACTCTGTAAGCAGAGGTCACGCCATTGAGCGCCCCGTGGCCACCAGGTCACCTCTTAACAAATTGTCCAATAGTCAAAAAAATAAATAAAGGGCTTTGTTACGCCCTCCATAATCAATGCCTGTGTGAAAAGTGGGAGCGATTGGTGCAGGCAATGAGGAGCTACGGCGGTGTTTCTGACACACAGACAGACAGACAGACAGACAGACACACACACAGACAGACAGACAGACAGACAGACACACACACAGACAGACAGACAGACAGACAGACAGACAGACAGACAGACACACACACAGACAGACAGACAGACAGACACACACACAGACAGACAGACACACACACAGGCGGACAGACATTGTTAGAATTATAGTATGATTTCGTGTTATGAAGCCTTATGAGTGCATTATAATGTTTATAAATGTGATCATAAGGCATTACAGACCCCGGCCTTTAGATACAGTGTTACCAAAGAACTTTACTCATGGCATGTAGGGTCACCATCAGGGCAAGCTGAGGGGATTGAGGGGATGCATTCCGTGCATGCAGAATGTTTACAGTACGTGTGCATCATTAGATTTGGTGACAGACAGACCTGGTGTTCCAGGAGGCTGTAGAGGGCTAATAACAGCTGTGAATGCCATTATTATCGATATGCACAATGCGCCCAACGCCCCGACGATTACACCCTCCACGTCGATGCTCCTCAAGCAGGACTGGGAAGTGATTGAAAATCTGCATCTGTTTAACCCGTTTAGGCCTGACGTCGAAAGATGTCTTCTAAATTCTGACAGTTTTCTGAAATACAGTCCCTATGTTTCTGTGAAATAGAGGAATGGAAGCGCTGCAGGGATCTGTTAGTGGCTCTTAGATAGGGGCTCTTTGGTGATACAGGTAAAACCATACAGACAAAAGGTATCCTTCCTCCAAGTAGTACTGCTTGTCAAAATGTGAATTGCAGACTTGAAAAGAAAATAATCCAAGGCACTCTGTCTTTGGTGAAAAATTTAATAGTTTATGTGATGATGAGCAAGGCAAATAAATAACAGGACCTATGCATTTCGACCAAAAGGTCTTCGTTAGGGTCTGTCTGTGTTTCTGTATCAGTGGCGCTCCATATTTCATGTCAAGGACCCCAAAAATGTGATGTATTTGGCCACCAACCCCCCAAAATATGAAGAAGCAAAGATTCGCTCGGAAAGAATATAATTATATTCAAAGATTTGTGCCACATTTTCACGATTTCTCAAAAATAGCAGACCTACAAGCTACGAGCTTGTAGATCTGCTATTTTTCAATAGCTATAATGCTAAAGTTTAACATAATGCTTAAAACACCAAGAGGGGTTCCCGTTCAGAATGGCTTAATCTATGGTGTCAGTGAGGGAACTCGGAAGGGAAACAGAGGCGATTGCGAAACAGAGACATCACAAAAACCAATTTCAGGGTATTGTGCGTTCTGCACTGATGGAAACATGGAGGGGGGGGGGGGATGCAATTTAAAAAATGGCCTCTGTTATGTGTTCATTCTTTTATGCTGTTATAATGTTATATTGATCTGTTGAAATGTAATTTAGGAACTCAACCATTTCCAATTTCCTTTAACTGCTTTCTTTTCTTTCGATCCCCATCACATAATATTATTCTACTTAAATGAGGTACGGCAACAACGCCATGCTTCTGAAAGAGTGCTACAAAAACTACAAAAACAATATATGCATACATACACATGCCCCCTCATTTCCATTCTGTTGGAATGCATCTACATTTTCTCAATAATGTATGCGCCCCAAATGACAAGTATATGACGATAATTCAGACTCTAAAGCTATACCTAAGCCTGGCTCATTGTGTATATACTATATATACAATGCCAAACTAAATACCAATTCCCCAAAAAGCCCACTGGGTTTGATATTGCCCATGTTTATGAGACAGTAAGTGGCATATAACCCGGCCCTGGAAATGACTCTGCTCACTGTGGACACTCAGAATCCACCTCACCTCACCTCACCTCACAAACCAGGCACATTCTTTGCACACCCTGAAAAACTAAGTTCACCTATACTACTAAAGTGTAGCCACTTTGGGGCTGGCTGGTTGGAAGATACGGTCCCTGAAATGATGGAAATGGAATGGACTTGTATCAGGACTTTGTTTACTGCTGAATATTATGACCAACATGAACATTAGGCCTACATTACATTGTTCTATACAATTCACTGTGAGGGAACACAAGTTCTATTTTTCCCACGTCAGTTCAAATGTTCGTTTTCCCCCTAGTGTAATCTATCCAGTCTGAGCCACATGTTACCACCTGAAAACAAGATGTTGCAATGTCACCCTCTGTCAACCAACAAAACAATTGAGGCCTCCATTAGGCCATTAGGACACAATATAAAGGCACTGCAGAAGAACAAGGAACACAACTACAACCAAGTTTGAGGAAAGAAATGGATTACAATTACAAACCAGAATGACACCGAGAAACTTTGCAGGACATAATGGGTTAAAAATAATACAGTGCATATTATTTGCATATAAGAGAGATAATAATAACTAGGTAAAACTACAGATTCATTTTCAGACAATAAATCTGAAAAGATATATAAACAAAAAAGCAAATAGAAAAACTGTAAAACAGACTTTTCTCCCACGATGGAAGTATAGCATTTTGGCAATAAATGTGTCAACTAATGGTGGACCACCTGCCAAAGGGGTTGGCAGCGCATGCTAGCACACACCAGCCACAGCACAGCATTTAGCAGCATTTGGCTGGCGGTTGGTGGTAATAATTTCCCATGCTGTTCCGCACAGCATGGACCACTACTGGCTGTGTGTCTGTGCAATACTGACCACAAGAGAAAAAGTAAATACAGTAACACAAAGAAAACTAGTGTAAACTGAACACATTTGATCATATTGCAGCTGTTGAGGCCGCACTACAGACAGATATACCGTACTCCAAACAGGCACCGCTCCAAAAAGTATATATACTTGACAGAAATCAGGCAAAGTTTGCTGATTCTAATACGATGCTGGCTATTCGCCGCCTAACCTTAATTATAACCACCTAAAATCTATTTCATACTTACAGCAGCCGACTACAAGCTCACAAACCACATCACATTGTGATGCATTGAGAGCGTGTAGATTGGCTATTTTGTTTGGCTATAATAAGTAACATTTGAAAATGTTCGACCGAGAATAGGGCCGCCAGGTTGAGAGCGGTTACGCCTAATTTATACTCTGAACAACTGATCTCTCACGAGAGAGACTCGGAGTAGAACCGCTGAGACCCCGGGGCAGACCAAGGTGGAGTTGGAGGAAACACTGGCCTTGGAATCCCCCAGGAGGAAGTCACTAATGTTGCTCTGGAGTGGGAAGTCTGGAGCTCTCTGGTGGAGCTGTTGCCCCCGCGACCAGACTACGGATAAGCGGTTGAAGATGGATGGATGGATGGAACAACTGATCTTCGATGCGTTCTTACAGTACGTTTTAACAGCGGGCGACAGCCAGACGAAATTCCCGGAAGTGCATCATTTGTCTACGGGACCCGGCGACTACCGGGCGAAAGCAGGCGAACAGGCGACGGTCGAAAAGTGGGCGGAGGATCGTCGCCCGAAAAGATAAAAATAATTAATCTTTTTGGGCGATTTGGCGATGTGTCGGCTGATGCTCGCTCCACGCTTAAAACGCACTGTTAGACCGATTTTCGGCATGTGATGGAGTATAAAAATGAACTTGAGCTTATAACTCCACACAGAGTATACGGACCGGACAGCCACTGACCTGGGGTCTGCTGCTGGACGTGCATCTCGGACAGATCCTGGAGGCGCACCAGGAGGAGCAGCGAGCCGGCTCCCAGCAGCAGGAGGAACCACAGGGAGCAGTAGAGAGAGCAGGGCAGCTTCATGGCCACCAGGAGCAGCCGCTTCCCTCCGCCCGGAACGCAGCGCAACATCCAGAGGACGCCCTAGAACAGACGTCCGCCTGGCTCATCCCACTGCAGCCCGGCCTGCGCAGGCTGGGGAAAGAAAGGAACAGTAACAAGGTGAAATAATGTATATTTAACCCATTTTGACCTCAAATCAAATCAAATGTATTTATATAGCACATTTAAAAACAACTCTCATTGTACCAAAGTGCTTCACAAATGCAATACAATACAATATAATACAATACAATACAGTGCAGAAGACGTCAATAATAAAACAACAGGCATATAGGACAGAATAATCTAAAAGGAAAGGTGCAGGATCATGTTGGTGGTGGAAAGGCTTGTGAATATAAAAATGTTTTCAGGTGTGATTTAAAAGACTCAACGGAGGGCGCAGACCTAACCGCGAGGGGAATTTTGTTCCACAGAGTGGGGGCTGAGACAGCAAAGGCGCGGTCGCCCCTGAGCCTCTTTTTTGAGTGCGGGACCCCTAAGAGACCTGGTGGAGGGGGGGATAGGATAGGAGGTTTTACTGCTGTGTTTTACTGTGGAAAATATCTGATCCATTAAGCTCACGACGCACTGTGAGCTTGTAGCTGGCGAGATGTTCTTTTCCTTCATAAATCAGTCTAGAGAAGTCAGACCGGATCGGCTCTCTGGGGTGAGGTAGTAGAACATAACGGGGGTTCTCTGGGGTGAGGTAGTAGAACATAACAGGGGTTCTCAAAGTTTTTGGACCCCCAGAAATGCTTTGGCCGTGTCTCGCGACCCCAGCCCCAACCCTCTCCCCACCCCCCCCAATACAAATTGGCCGCTACAATAACCTTTAGTTTATGCATGTACTATATGTGTGTACTGTATGTAAACTCTTAATTTTCCATTTTCCAGCCATTCAGTTGCACATTTTTTTAATATAATCTGGGGACGTCCCCAAAAATAAATTTGGGACCCCTTGATAATTTGAGAACCCCTGATCTAGAAGACCCTCAGTGTGGCTCTAACAGGCTGGTGTGGTGTGTGACGATTCACACCAAGTACAGACAAACACTGTGTCTGGTATCAACTACATAGTCTTCATTAGATGTACTGTACATGGACAAACACTGTGTCTGGTATCAACTACATAGTCTTCATTAGATGTACTGTACATGGACAAACACTGTGTCTGGTATCATCTACATAGTCTTCATTAGATGTACTGTACATGGACAAATCATAACACTCTCTAGAGTCTATAGACGGGTACGGTCTGTTTTTCAGTGTTCCTGTTGCATTGAATCAAAATGAGACGGTTCCAGACAACAACATACATTCATGTATAGAGTGTACTGTATGCGCATGCATAAACTAAAGTGAACGGGAAATGGAGTGTCACATCGCGTGGCAAAGTGAGTTTAATGTCGTTGTAATGCAATCAGATAGGACTTTTCTGTTTGGATGTACTGTATGTTTGGACTGTCAAGGCCAGAAAGTAGGGTTTTTTTACACTCTGTATGATGATGATGATATCACAGGCATACCCTTAATGTACTCGGCAAGTAAAGTGATTCTTGGAAGGGGAATAGAATACATCAGGACGGAAGAAACAAACCACCACACATGTGAAACAACCGGAGGTGGAGGAAGGGTGGATGTTTGACAGGAGAAACGCTGCTAGCGCTCTGCTGTGGCCCTCGCTCTGTCGCTCAGCTAAAGCAAATGGATTCCTGAGCTGTGCATCATGACACGTGAACATTGTGAGATTGTGTGAAGACAGGGACAGCAGACCCTGTGCTGACAACAACATATTTATGAAGCTTATCCACTAACCGACGGAGGATCTCTGAGAAGAAAGACAGACAGACACCTGGCAACGATACGATTTTTGGCATTTTGGCAAATCTTTTGGAGGCGCTGCCCACATGTTTAGCTGTATTGCTCATCCTTACAGCGAGCTATACCTCATTGTAAAGGATAATCTGCATAATTGCACAACTTTGGTTTGTCTGTTCCGTCCACCTAGCCCTCTTCTCTTCTGCACCTAATCCAGGAGTTGCAAGGCTTGCTTCCTAATCCTAGCTAAGGGGCACCACCTGATCTTTGACGGCTGACTGCAGGCCAAAGTGGCTCAGCGGTCTATGATGATACATGGCTTTGCAGACGACCCGGAGACGTCAATGCAAACCACAACAGCACAGCCAGCGTAATGACACATGACAGTCAGGGATAAACCAACGGCCAACACAGAGGCATGGTGAAACACATGGACACACAGCAATGCTTCAGTCTGTCTAGAAAGAGATGCTTACTGTACTGCAGCCAAAACAATCCCAGCTAGAGTTAATAAGGACGCTGCCAGCCTATAGTTAAATATGCTGGTGTGTGCGTGTGCATGCGTGCATGTGCGTGTGTGTGTATACATACGCATACTGTATGTGCATTAGTGTATCATGCATTTCCACATGTTTACTCTCCATGAGATCCAGAGAGGAGATGTTGCTGACTGCAGCCTTCCTGTTCCCTAGAGACCAGGCAGCAGCTAGCAGCTGTTTCAAACAGCCTCTCTCAGCAGGTGCAGCTAGCTGGGGAACTTAGGGGCTCAGCCGCTCAGGCACAGGCACATACCGGTAGGCACGCACGTAGGCACGCATCACAGGCAGGCACGCTCAAATTAAAAACACACACAAAGACACGTGTGGCTTGCGTACATACACACACACACACACACACACACACACACACACACACACACACACACACACACAGACACACACAGACACACACGCATGTACACATGCAAGCATGTACACACACACACACACGCACGCATGTAGAGTACACATTTACGCGCGCACACACGCACGCACACGTTTCTACGTACAGTATAAGATTGAATTATGTGTGCAATAGAGCATGTTCTCGATTGATCCACTATATCTCTCCAACACACGTGTGCACAATTAAAGGATGTTCATAATTTCGACGTCGCTTGGAAGGACAGAGTCACAGACAGACAGACAGAGGCTGGCCTTGGAAGGACAGAGTCACAGACAGACAGACAGACAGACAGACAGACAGACAGACAGACAGACAGACAGACAGAGGCTGGCCTTGTGGTTATGATATGAGCAGCTTTTTTACCTTCCTTCAAACCAGGCAAATGAAAAAACATGAATGACTGTCTGCTGTGCTCAGCACTCTCGCCGAAATAGTTTGACCAATTAAAAAGCAATGCAGAAATGAGGTAACCAGGTGGCTCAACTGTCTGCCACATACAGTAGACGCAGATCTAATTATGTACATTACACTGCAGGTTTCATTCTGGCTCAAGACCAAAGCTATAATCCCTTATCGTTGCCTTTTTTTATATCTAGATGCTATAGTTACAGTATAGGCCTACTACGCAGATATACTGTGTACATTGTGTTGATTTGCTTGTTCAGTATTATGTTGTTATTTATTTAGATAAGACATTTTGTTTGCTTGACCACAAATACAAAGGATATTATTTAGATAAGGGCAGACAGAGTTTAACCCATTTTGAGCGCGAACCCCTTTTGGTGTTTTAAGCATTATGTTATGCTTTAGCAGCTATTGAAAAATAGCAGTTCTACAAGCTCATAGCGCGGCACCGAGTGCCACGCTACGAGCGTTTTTTACTTAAATCTTTGCCTCTGGGAGTGTCCCTGGAACAACATATTTTCAGATGGGGGTCGGCGGACAATTACATATGATGTTTGGGGTCCTTGACGTGAAATAATGAGCACCACTGACATAGAAACATGAGGTTATTCAGATAATTGTCATGATTTATTTAGAAGATTATTTTTTAAATTTCGACGTCAGGCCTAAATGGTTTAATATCTATAAGCACGGGTGGGTAATATTCCTGCTGGGCATTTGCTGCCTGTCACACCTAAATGGTGCCACTCCTGCAGAATGGGCCACCTGCAGGTGTTGTCAGCCGGGAGCAGCCGTACCCTTCACTGATGTTTTGCTATAGCTGTAATCCAGCCGTACCCTTCACTGATGTTTTGCTATAGCTGTAATCCAGCCGTACCCTTCACTGATGTTTTGCTATAGCTGTAATCCAGCCGTACCCTTCACTGATGTTTTGCTATAGCTGTAATCCAGCCGTACCCTTCACTGATGTTTTGCTATAGCTGTAATCCAGCCGGGAGCAGCCGTACCCTTCACTGATGTTTTGCTATAGCTGTAATCCAGCCGTACCCTTCACTGATGTTTTGCTATAGCTGTAATCCAGCCGTACCCTTCACTGATGTTTTGCTATAGCTGTAATCCAGCCGTACCCTTCACTGATGTTTTGCTATAGCTGTAATCCAGCCGTACCCTTCACTGATGTTTTGCTATAGCTGTAATCCAGCCGTACCCTTCACTGATGTTTTGCTATAGCTGTAATCCAGCCGTACCCTTCACTGATGTTTTGCTATAGCTGTAATCCAGCCGTACCCTTCACTGATGTTTTGCTATAGCTGTAATCCAGCCGTACCCTTCACTGATGTTTTGCTATAGCTGTAATCCAGCCGGGAGCAGCCGTACCCTTCACTGATGTTTTGCTATAGCTGTAATCCAGGGAAACATCTTGAAGTGGTGGAGCTGCACGGAGCAGCAGGGACGTCTTCCTGGTGCTCCCTGCAGCCAAAGCTCAGAGGATCTGTGTGTATGTTGTGTGTATGTTGTGTGTATGTTGTGTGTATGTTGTCCTTGTGTGTATGTTGTCCTTGTGTGTATGTTGTGTGTATGTTGTCCTTGTGTGTATGTTGTCCTTGTGTGTATGTTGTGTGTGTGTTGTGTGTATGTTGTGTGTGTATGTTGTCCTTGTGTGTATGTTGTGTGTGTATGTTGTCCTTGTGTGTATGGTGTGTGTGTGTATGTTGTCCTTGTGTGTATGGTGTGTGTATGTTGTGTGTGTATGTTGTCCTTGTGTGTATGGTGTGTGTATGTTGTGTGTGTATGTTGTCCTTGTGTGTATGGTGTGTGTATGTTGTGTGTGTATGTTGTCCTTGTGTGTATGGTGTGTGTATGTTGTGTGTGTGTATGTTGTCCTTGTGTGTTGTGTATGTTGTGGAATGAGTCCCAGCAGCCACACAGGCCCACTGAGCTGCGGCTCTGGATGAGAGCATCTGCTAGCCTGCTGCATCATGCCTACATTGTGTTTATAACAAAGCTCCCTCAGGTACATTTTCAAAGTATTTTCAGCAATGGGATAATTATTATTTTTGGTTGGTAGACCTTGTCTTATATAAGGGGTGTGTGTGCACCCCTGCCTTAAAGGGACACTATAGAACGATTCTCAACAATATATATTCTATTTCATCTATAATACGATGTATACATTACAACATACTAGGGATGTGCCTGTCAAAGTGGGCAGGGGTTAGGTGGGTTCGGGGAGTGAGGCCAAGTAGTATGTTTTGGGAAGTCTGTACTGTAGCATTGTTTTAACCCATTGACGCCTGGTGCAACGTATATGTTGTTCTACCCTTGATGCCGGCGTGCTCTCTGTGTCTCATCAGCTATTGCTATACATGTAGCAACATAACTATTTAAAAAAGAATCATCAGAATTTGAAGGTTTTCAGAAAGGCCCTAGAAGGCGTTTCCAGATCAATGGGTTAAGGGCCTTTTGAGGTGCTGTGGTACCAAGAGGTGCATGCATAGTCGAAGAAACCTTGTACGAGGGCTCCTGTTCTTCAAGGTGTTTTGTTTTTTGGGGGGAGGGGGGGGCAGTGTTCCGTTCACCTCCACGATCTGATCTCTTCTCTCCCCTCCAGGTAGGATTGCATCCAATTGCTTTTAGCTTGTTAACCAGTATGGAGTGGTTCACAGTGTCAAAAGCCTTCGCCGTATTCGCAGTATTTGCCAGCATCCACCTCGTGTCGCTCAAATAGAGGAGGCATGTGTCAGTGGAGTGGGATGTTCTGAAGCCAGATTGGATTTCTTTTTTTTTTTTGTGTGGCAAGATACTTTTCAACCTGTTCATAGACTTTCGAGATAGGGCTAAGAATAGAAATAGGGCGGTACAGTTGCCGGGGTCTAATTTGCTCCCTTTCTGGTGCAGGGGGGTTACTTTGGCTTATATTGGTCCTATAACCACTGCTACCTCCATAATGTTCAAGGCATTAAAAAAAAAGGGTAAATCTCAAATGTAATACACTTCACTCCACAACAAGCTGAATTCAATTAGAAGACTTAATTAGGTGTATGGAAATGCAGACATGCACATAACCAAACAGCAACATGCGTCCCTTATGAGCAGACACGTATGCTGTACGTGTCTGTCAAGATGACAAATCATAATCAAATCTATAGCATACAATACAATACAATGTAATTTGAAAGAGTTGATTCCAAGGTCCAATGTGTGCTATAACCCATTCTGACCGGGAACCCATTTTGGTGTTAGCATCATGTCGTGCTTTAGCTATTTAAAAATAGCAGATCTACAAGCTCATATCGCGCCACCGAGTGGCGCGATACGAGCTTGTAGGTCTGCTATTTTTTGAAAAATCGAAGAACGACTGACATTTTTTAGAATCTGATCTCAGGTCAGAATGGGTTAAACATATCAGTGCAAGCTGTGGGAACATATACGTATATGGCTGGTTGGTTCCTGCTTGTCAAAACATCCCTTGTTTTACTCCTCCTCCACACATCTGCTGTGATGTCCATGAACACAGATGAGAAGAGTGGAGGTCTATAGTCGGCCACAGGGCAGCTCTGCACTGAAAGAAAACATTGTATTGATTCACTGACTGCAGCCTCCAACCCTCTTTCTAGATTCCTCACATCCAATATAGCCATTAAAAAAAAAAGTTTTGTGGAAGCTTAGACAGACAGTGAATCTTCTTCTCAGGCACTATTATCTGCAGATCAATAGTTTTTTTTTTCTTCCCTTTCGTTCCATAAAAAACTGTTTTTGACTTTGAGGGCAACTGAAGGAATGCATGATTTATCTATAATGATGACTCTCTCTCTGTGTTTACTTGGAGTGTTTGGCAACTTCTCCACCGCGTCCATCCTTTATCACTTGGCACTATGTTGGCAGCATATTAGCATAACTATAGCCCATTCTGAAATGAGATCAGATTCATACGAGGTTTCCACTGGGGGACACACACTGGTCTGATTAACCCATTCTGACCTGAGATCAGATTCTAAAAAATGTCAGTCGTTCTTCGATTTTTCAAAAATAGCAGACCTACAAGCTCGTATCGCGCCACTCGGTGGCGCGATATGAGCTTGTAGATCTGCTATTTTTCAATAGGTAAAGCACGACATGATGCTAACACCAAAATGGGTTCCCGTTCAGAATGGGCTAGTCTACGGTATATGTAGCCTTTTTCATTGCATTTTTTTTTTCACCATTCTTTTACTTTTTACTTTTACTGATACCAAATCAGTCATTTATTATTTCCGCCAGGCCGGATCATGGCCGCACGGCAAGACAATGTTTATGTCTATAAGTCTGTTTCTTGTAGCCTATTGTATTTGTACAATAAGTAAGGAAGGAAGCTTTTATAAACAATGCTCACCTACACACATAAGCAAGGCTTGCAGGCAGCAATAATATTCCATAACCAGGCAGAGAAATGTACCCCAGATCCCACTCAGGTGGTGAATGTGTCATTTGACATGCATTGTGATCAGGCAATTTAATTGATTTGCCTAACAAACTAACGTACATATTATCAGTTACAAAAAGCTATACCAAGGAAATGAGAAGAATGGGGTGGCAGTTGGCTCAGGGGTAGAGTCTACAGGCAAGGCAAGGTCTCCAGTTCGATCCCGGGCTCCCACAGAGTTAGTGTCGAAGTGTCCTTGAGCAAGACTCTGAACCCAGGGGTTTGGGGGGATGAGCGTGGGGAGAGTGCCGAATTTGGCGTTTTGTTTATTTATTTAGTTCCTATTCCCAGCCAAAATTCCCAAGTAGGCATGCATGCTTCGGGCTAGGCAAAAATGGCACAATCGCCATGGCGTTCAAATGGGCCAATAGGCTTTCACATAGGGGAAACAGAGTTACTGACGTCCAAGTGAAAATAAATAAATAAAAACTGTCAGTCTGGTGGTCAAAAGTGTGTGTGTGTGTGTGTGGGGGGGGGGGGGGGGGGGGGGAGAGATGAAATGACCGATCTGTGAGAGTGTCGCGTCGTATGCACAGTGAATGGTGGGTAACGTCTGAACCCCTATATTTGCTCCCGATGTGCATGTTGGTGCCTTGCATGGTTTCCTCCGCCATTGGTGTATGAATGGGGCAATGTAATGCCAATTAACCATGTCTCCCAAGCATAGCGTTCTGTATTGACGTTTCGGACAACATTGCATTACCGTTCTCAAGTAACGTTTTGGTAAATGCACAATCCATGTAAAGCGCTTTGGATAAAAGAAAGCGCTGTATAAATGCACCATGTACAGTTTGTACACCACACATACAAGCACCTATCCCACACAGTAGGACTTGGCTACCACCAGGCCTGTCCCGACCCCCTGTGCATTCTCCACCTGTTCTTTAGCTATCGACTGAGAAATATAAGCCCTCCTCTTCTTTTGCGGTACTGATTGCTTTTCCCTGTAGTTCAAGACAAAGGTTTTACAATTGATAGTCCACTCCATGTTTCCTCCCGTAATCAATGTTAATTCACTTTTGGCTGGTTGATGCACTATAGCTGCATTGATTGTTTCGACAGATTGGCCAGAATGATACAGTGGCACACAGAATGATACAGTGGCACACAGAATGATACAGTGGCACACAGAATGATACAGTGGCACACAGAATGATACAGTGGCACACAGAATGATACAGTGGCACACAGAATGATACAGTGGCACACAGAATGATACAGTGGCACACAGAATGATACAGTGGCACACAGAATGATACAGTGGCACACAGAATGATACAGTGGCACACAGAATGATACAGTGGCACACAGAATGATACAGTGGCACACAGAATGATACAGTGGCACACAGAATGATACAGTGGCATACAGAATGATACAGTGGCACACAGAATGATACAGTGGCACAGCATGTGACAAGAATCAGATGGTGATGTCGTTGGTTTTGTGGATATAGCTGGGCATTGAACACAAGACAGTATCCTGGCTGCTGGCCAATGATCAAATCCCATCGGAACTTTTCTTCTGTGCTGCGGCCGCCTCCCTTTAGTTTTCTCCCTCCCACTAACCGCTCTACTAACCCTTCTAAAACCACTAACCGCTCTCCTAATCCTTCTAAAATCAGGAGTCTTCCATGTGTTTCAAGGCAAGGAAGGACCCATTAGCGGAGAGAGAGAGAGAGAGAGAGAGAGAGAAGCGGGGACCGCCACAAGATAGCTCACTATATTTAGCTGATTGTCTCATCAGTGTCTGTTGATAGTCAGAGGATATTAATAAAATCTGGGAATACATTTCTCACCAAGAGTTCTCTTCACCAATGTGTTTGTAAGGGTGTCTGTCTATACTGTCTATACTAACATATCCCTATTCAACCGCCCTAGGGGAATTGTTTTACAGCTGCTGGAAGTTGGGGTACCATACAACCATTATAAGGCAAAATGTTCTAAATTTCACGACACATGTCAAATCTATAGGGGTTTTTCATGATTCCGAATCCATTCCAAGCATTAGTTTTGCACGAAAAACACTCCTTGGGCTAAAAACGGCCAAAGCCGTCATCATAAATGTGATTAGGTCAGCACATTTGGGCACAATTTTGGGCAAGTGGCTATGGCCAAATTTAGCCCAAAGAGTGTTTTTCGTGCAAAAGTAAGGCTTGGAATTGGTTCAGAATCATGAAAACGTCCTCTATCTCCGTAGTATTCCAAAAATGTCCTGAAGTCATATTAACAATTCATGATTAATGTGCAGTGTAATGGAACAACTCACACAACACACAATCAAGCTCTTTGTTCGGACTCTCAATCTCTTTCATTGGAATGAACTATATGGCCTGCATGCCACCATTGAAATGAAAAGCATCTGAGCATTTGATTTGAACAGTACGCCAACAGTACTCTCACTCATAGTGGATTATGATTACTATGCAAGGGCATAGATTTGGTCTCAACATCTATAGGGGCACAGCAACCCCCCCCCACAATGCATGCTACACAGCAACCCCCCCACAATTCATGCTACACAGCAACCCCCCCCCCCCCACAATGCATGCTACACACGCGCAGGTCCAAAATAACACGATCAAAAGCAATGCCTGCTAGAATGCTACACTGGAAATGTGCACGAATAATAATAGCTCCAAATCCCTTTGCTCTGTAGAGTCTGTGTTAACTTTTAATGAGTTAACCTTCAAGGACATACGATGGTGCAAATCGCAACGTGCCGCGCTGAGGCCTCGACTCCTCCATGGTGCAAATCGCAACGTGCCGCGCTGA